>NC_081181.1:0-341707 GCF_029867415.1 Vicia villosa
GGTCATTACTTACAAAGATTGGCATGAAATGCTCCCGTATGCTCTTCATGGTTACCGTACATCAGTACGTACTTCGACTGGAGCAACTCCTTTCTCCCTTGTATATGGCATGGAGGCAGTCCTGCCTATAGAGTTGAGATTCCATCAATGAGAGTTTTGATGGAGGCAAAATTAACAGAAGCCGAGTGGTGTCAAAGCAGATTCGATGAATTGAACTTAATCGAAGAAAAGCGCATGACAGCTTTATGCCACGGACAGCTATATCAACAAAGAATGAAGAAAGCTTTCGACAAAAAGGTTCGACCTCGCACAATCAAAGAAGGCGACCTTGTACTCAAAAAGATTCAATCTTTTCTCACAGATTCGAGAGGGAAATGGACTCCCAATTATGACGGCCCCTACGTGGTCAAGAGAGCTTTCTCAGGAGGAGCCTTAATACTCACGACTATGGATGGAGAAGAATTCACCCGTCCTGTGAACGTCGACGCAGTCAAGAAATACTTCGCCTAAATAAACAAAAAGAACAGCTCGCTAAGTTGAAAACTCGCAAAGAGCGACTTAGGCAAAAAAGAGCGTCTCGGTGAATCGAAAACCCGAAAGGGCGATTCAGGCAAAAGTTAGAGACATAAAAAAATAAATAATCAATCCCGGTAAACTTAAAACCCGAAAGGGGTAGTTTACGCAAAAGTTAGGGATATATGGCAAGTAACTGTGTTCAGGACAAACTTGATCATTCAAAATCCATAGCGGAGTGTTCATCAGCAGTAGGTCATCTTCTACGAAGCACGAATACAGCGCAACTCGGAGTGGAAGGGAGAGATAACAGTCGTCACGTTTCATCGTAGCCCTTTTCCCGAAAATTACCAATTTCCAACTTTGTAAATACTCCATGGAATCAAGCATTTGGCTGATTACCATTCCATATATAATAATTTGAGCCTTGTGCTTTTCCTTTGCAATCTAGTCTTATTCAGTTTCTTGAAATACATTTTAAATTTTAACAGTCACTTTCTTGAAATAAATGTTTTCATAAAATAAAATGAATTTACTTGCAAAAATAAAGGTGAAATTTCTTTCTGAGGTTTACAAACAATAGGAAGAATGCAAACAGTTGCTCCGAGAACGGTTGAGATTCCGGGAATCAAGTTTTCCCCATGAGGTCGCTTTGCGAACATCTCCCGATGACGGATCTTCACTTCAATTCATATTATTTACTTCGGACAGCGGACAACTGATAGCCAGATATTCCCAACAGAGTTCGAATAACAAGAAGAGGACATCTTCTGATCAACAAGAATTCAAGTCGTATCATTAGGATTTTACATCCGCGACAATTCTATTCACATTCACTTTACATTTTATAATTGTCATAATATTCATGCATACATTACATCACAACTGCATAGTCAAATTAGGCTTTTAATCATGAGAATGCCCGAGTCGTGAGGGCATGAACTCAAGTTTCCCCTGCAAGTCCTGGAGAAACTTTTTCCTGCAAGACAACGATCCATGTAGAGGGATTTCCCCAAGCAAGTCAACAGATGGTAGTCTCCCTCAAGGAGATAGTTTGTTCACTTTTGGAATCCCTCAACTGAGAATCTCCTGCAGAGCAACGCTCGACAATCTTCATCAGATAAGATAGTCTGCTTCGCATTTTGGACTTCCCCAAAAGTTTGGCATTGCCCCAGCAAGGTCGAGAGGTGCCACTTCTTATCAAAGAATAATTCAGAATCTCCCAGCAGATCGACAAATGATTCCCCAGCAGAATCAGCGAATGGTAGTCTTCATCCAGAAGATAGTTCATGATCCCCAGCGGAGTCAACAAATGTTAGTCTTTCCCCAAGGAAAGACAGTTTGTCTGTTAAATACTCAAGAGATCGACAAATGGTAGTTTCTTCAAACAGTTTGTCTGTTTCAGGGATGTTTAGTTCCCCACAGAGTCGATAAATGGTAGTTTTCCTTTTAGGAAAACAGTTTGTTGATTCCCCAGGCACCAATTGACGAATGACAGTTTTCACCCCGAAAACAGTTCGTCTGCCTTCAAAACAAAGTCATTAGCCCCTCAAAAAGCATGGACCCATATGACAATCTTTCAAAGATGCCAGGTCAAAAAGGGAAGATGGTGAAGTTTCTTTATTACCGTCAAATGGTATCTCATCTCCAAGTGCTGATGAGAAGTTTGATGAGGAAACAAACCTTTGAAGTTTCTTTATTACCGTCAAATGGTATCTCATCTCCAAGTGCTGATGAGAAGTTTGATGAGGAAACAACCTTTGAAGTTTCTTTATTACCGTCAAATGGTATCTCATCTCCAAGTGCTGATGAGAAGTTTGATGAGGAAACAAACCTTTGAAGTTTCTTTATTACCGTCAAATGGTATCTCATCTCCAAGTGCTGATGAGAAGTTTGATGAGGAAACAACCTTTGAAGTTTCTTTATTTACCGTCAAATGGTATCTTACCTCCAAGTACTGGTAAGAAGTTTGACGAGGGAACAAACCTTTGGAAATTTTCTCTTTATCTGAGATATTGTCCAAACGCAACTAAGACCAGTTTCGAGATTTGGACATCCGGAACGAGAGGAGGTTGTTTACCTTTTTCTAAGTATCAACACTTAGTTAAAGAAGATGGATTGCGCATCCTACACTGCCATCCGTTCACCAGAATCCACGTGGCGTGTTTCTGCAGGAGTTTGTCTCCTTATCCCCCGCCAAGTGCGACAACGGGATCAAATCATGCAAAGATTTTATCAATTACAACATCTCAGGAGCGCCCAAAATTCGGGCATTCTTTGATATTTAAGTCTCTTTTACGCAGGAGAGATCGAGATCTCAATCTCTCTCCCTCCAGATAAAAGAAACTTAAATAGGGGCATCTGTCATACCCTAATTTTTGACCCCCCTGAGATGACATATATTCAGGATTTTTCATCAGGTCAAGACAAGTACCCAGAGCAGTCATTTCTCCATCTGGTACCTAATCGAGGATGCTCAAAAACAAGAAAGCTCAGGCAAAGGATCAATCAATACAAAGACTAGTCTCTAATACAATCATGGGGCTCAAAAACTTCACTTTTCTCATCTATGATTGATTAGACATCCAGTCATATGAGTACAGGTTTACTCGGGTCACCAGACTAGGGTTTTAAGCCTATCAAGGACTAAAATCAGGGATCACATTTGGGAAACCCTAAAAAACCTCAGAGGGTCATTCAAAGACATCAATCATCTTCAAATAACTCATATTACAAGGTCTACTGGACATCACACTTCAATTCAAAGTCTACAGTCATTACTTTCACATGGTCGACAAATTAGGGTTTTGACCTAATTCACCAAGATAGTTGACTTCTGATCAGGGCATGAATCCAAAACTCAAGACATGATTCAAGGATCTCTACTACCTCCATATAATCCATTTATATCATCCATTTGGGGAGAAGATCTTATTTCTACACAAAAGCCCAAAAATTCACTTTGTCAGGAAAAAGTCAACTGTGAAGGATCATCATTGACTTTTAAGGTTTTTGGTCAAAAAATGACTTTCAAAGATCAATATCATCAATATATGGATGTCAAAGTCATTTGGCCAAAGAAATTCAAAGAAATTCATCAAGGAGCGAAAAGTCGGGAATTAGGGTTTTTGAAGGCATGGTGAGATCTCAAAATTTCACCTACACAACTCAAAAAACTTCCAACATGAAAGTTGTAGATCTTGCCAAATAAAACAACATCTTACAAGGGAACTTTTTTCAAAAGATCAACCATTTATGAAGTTTTGGAAATTTTGAAGTTTAGGTCATAAACACTTAGAAATTTTTCTAAGTGTTTTAACCTAGTTTTCTTCCAACTTTGGCCTCATTTTTCACAAATTTCCCAAAGGATTCTGAAGAAGACATAAACTAATGATTTAAAGTAGATGTTTAGGGCTTTCCAAATTGTGTTCAACCTTCTCAAAATTCAATTTGAGCTAAGAGTTATGCTTGTTCAAAGTTGGCCTCATGAAGTGAAATTATAGGTCATGCATCATTTTGGAACTTTGAAGTTTTGTGCACATGACCTCAATTATGGATGCTACACGACCCATAATACATCTGCAAACATGCCATGCATTCATTTTCACCATGCCATGATAATTGAAGAAGATTCCTAAAACAAGAACATGTGATTATGTAATGATTACATTTGAGAATTTATGGCAAATTGATGAATCACCCAAGGAATCTTCTCACCAACCAATTAGAGCTCACTTTGCATCTGAATTGTCCCCTAAGATCAGATAGAATCAATGGATAAGGGAGGTGGCTCGAAAATGCAATGATCACATTTGGATATTCTTTGAAATTTCTTCATGGCTAAGAAACCAAACTTGCTTCACTAAGCAAGCTCACTCTCTCACTCAGTACTGAGACATTTGCCTATAAATAGGAGACCACAATTCAGTAGAAAAACACACCAAAGCAACCATATTACTTGCTTTCTCTTTCTCTTCTCTTGTTCATTGTTTTTCAAAGTTCTTTGGCAAGAAGAATCGATTTCTTCAAACCAGAGCTTATCTTTGGGAAGTGAGCATTCTAACATCTCAAGGGAGGTCATTTGAGGTGATCCAAGCACCTGGATCACTTCTGTAGGTGGAGGAACACCATTGTTGCTCTCACTTTGGAGCATCTGCAGTTGGAGGTCCATGGAGTGATTCAGAAGGTTTCAAGGCAAGCCAATCATCCAGACACACTCCTCAGGTCATAGTGAAGCTAACCAGATGGCTGCAGCTCATCTGTAACTCGAGAATCAACACCTTCCATGTTCACTTGAAGCTGAAATCGAGGGAGGTCCATAGAACAATTCAGAAGGATTCAGGCTGCAATAAGCATTCAGTTAGCATCATTGAGTCTCAGGGAAGCTATTGAGATCATTCATTCAAGCCCAGGTGCTCTCCATCATCCTCACGACCTCCATTTTCAGAGGTAAGTTTCTGAACTCCACCTCTTTAATTTAAGCCCTCTTTGTGGTAAAGCTCGATTCTATCTTGTTCAGCATCATCAGAGGATTGAAAACCCTCTATCATCATTCATTTATTCATCTTGTGCATCATTTAATTTTAAAATTAGGGTTTATGTGTTCTTCGTGTTCATAATGAAATTCGTTAGTTACACTTAGAATAAATGAATTCTGAGCCCATAATCATGTTCCTTGTCCAAAAACGAGTGAGATTGATGTTTACATCATGCCATTTAGTTGAGAAACCAGAGAGTTAGGAATTTGAAAATCTGAAGCTCGAGGAAGAAGATGAACATGGCGCGCGTAAAATTTGAATTTCCTGGCTTATCTGAAAATATAATATATTGAGTGTATATAGTTAACAAGCTGCGCGCGCAGCTCAGTTGGTTAAGTTTTGAAATGTGATCATGAAGGGCGTGGGTTCGAACCTCTCTAGGGCCAAACCAATTTTTTAGCATCCATTTTCATTCCTTTTTTTATACAAACTTCACACAATTAATAAACTTATCAAATCAAATCATTTTTACTTCATTTTTCACACACTTGCTATTTAATATACTTACTTTGTGAATAATCAAAAAAAATCATAAAAATATTATTTATTTTATGTATTTTAATTAGGTTTAAAATAGTATGTTTTAAATGTTTTCTTAAATACTTTAAAATATATATTTTCATTTTGTTTTAACCTAATTACTTTGTGAATAATTTTATGATAAAACCCTAATTATTTAGGTCTTAATTGGGTATAGATTTCATCTTTGCCTTAATTAAGTTGACTTTTGTCAATATTCAAAACTGTTTTCAATTTCTGATTAAACGGATGATTAAGGTTTTCAAACAACAAAACCTTGCATCATTCCAAATCATTTTTCAAACTGCTTTTGTAACCAGTACTGCAAAGTACTGGGCCTCTAATAGAGTGTAAGTCCCAAAAACCTTCTCTTCTTAGCTTGTTTTCAAAACTGTATTTTCAAAATCTTCTTTCTGTTTTCAAAAACATTCTTCTGGTATTTGAAGGGCATTATTCCCGGTGAAACTCTTCAGATACCTATGTGACCTTTGTCCATCTTCACTTCTTCTGTTTTCAAAAACCATTAACTGTTTATCATATATATATTCAACTGTTATCCACTAATTACTGTTGAGGCTCTGTACATACTTCTTCAATGGCCTCCACTCCATCCAGGTTAGGCTTTACAAGCTTTCAATTTACAGTCTTTGTTTAAATTACTGTCAAATATAAATTGTGCATATATTAGTTTAGAACTACGTTTGAGTATAAACCTTAGGACAGTTAAACTATATATATATTATAGGAATATGACCTAGGATTGAGAATGTCTTCCCGGTGAAGGCTCTTTCCTAATTAGAGATCTGTAGTTCAAACCCCAAGATGAATTATTCCCGGTGAAACATCTTGGCAAAAACCTTAGAATCCAAATAATAGGACACATCCACCTAAAGAGGAATTATTCCCGGTGAAACCTCTTACCCATTTGCTTAGAGCCAAAATAAGTTCAAAACTACATAGCTTTCTCTTGTGCTATAACAAGGACCCTCGATTAGCCTCCTCTTGGGCTTTGTACAAGGACCCACAGGCTTCTTAAAAGCATTTCCAGCTTCCTCTTGAGCTTGTATACAAGGACCCATCAGGTTTCTTATAAACATAGGAACAGGTCTCTAGTCACCTTTTAGCCTACCCTGGTGAGTTTCTTCCAATTTAAACCAGACTTTAAACAAGCTAAGTTTGTCTCAATTTCACATTGAGTACATTTTTGGAATGAGAGACATGGATAGTCTCTGTCACCCTTATCTTCATCAATCTTCCTTAGCAGAGTCTAGGATCCATGTTTGGTCACCCTCAGCATTGAGTCAGCCTTCATCTTGGGCTTTAAACAAGAAGTCTCACTAGATAATCTTTCTGCCAATCTTTTCATCCCTTAATAATTAATGGAGTGCTACCCAAATCAATCACTTTATCAAAACCCCTGGAAAGGGTTAGCCTCCAACATCTGTTTAAAATGTCAAAACCCCTGGAAAGGGTTAGCCTCCAACATCTGTTTAAAATGTCAAAACCCCTGGAAAGGGTTAGCCTCCAACATCTGTTTAAAATGTCAAAACCCCTGGAAAGGGTTAGCCTCCAAAATTAATTAATAAATAATTTCATTCTCTTAGGAGATAATTTCCCCAAAAGAGTCAAAACCCCTGGAAAGGGCCAGCCTCCAAAAAACATGATAAAGTCAGTCTTTTAACAGACAAATTCACCAGCTGAGTCAAAATCCCTGGAAAGGGTTAGCTTCCAAAGAAAAACAGTCTTTTAATAAATAAAACCTCCTCAGTAGAGTCAAAACCAACAAAAACAGTTAGCCTCAACCTTGGGCTTCATACAAGGCACCCAAACAATAAAACGCCCCAGTGAGTCCTTCATCACTCAGTAGCCACAACCTTGGGCTTTGTACAAGGCAGATAAACCATATTTTTCATGTGTCGAAGATTCCTAACACTTAGGATCTTTCACCATATAGTCATCCATACTTAATTCATTTAAGAGTCCGCCACAACCTTGGGCTTTGTACAAGGCAGAAAATAATGTTTTCCCCTAGCTAGAGTTAGCCACAACCTTGGGCTTTGTACAAGGCACATAAAATAGAGTCATTCAATTATCCTCAACAGTTAGCCACAACCTTGGGCTTTGTACAAGGCACACAAATAGAGTCTCCCTAAGTAGAGTCAGCCTCAATTCTGGGCTTTGTACAGAACACTAAAATACCCTGTAATTAATTCCCAGTGGAGCCATCTCCCAGAGTCAATAATAATAATTAATCAATCAAAAAGCCTCAAGCTTGGGCCTCATACAAGCCAGCTAAAGTCAAATCTTTTATACAGTAGATAGATATAGCTTATCTCTATAGAGAGATATTTTTACTACTCTACCACATTCAAACAAACAAACATTTCATTTCAATTTTAATCAAGTCTCCCATTTAGGATTTTGAAAGGCATGAGCTGGCAGTAAAACCCAGACATGTGGTAACTTTCCCTAATTTGGATGAGCATCTTTCTTTCATTTAAGAGGCATTTGACTGGTATACTTGCACATACACAAGTAAGGTCCCCCTCTTGAATGAAATGAATTCAGTTATTCTGTCACTCCTTTAAATGTTTGTGGTAGAATAGTACAAATACCTCTCTGTAGAGATAGTTTCATGTCTCTTTACTGTAAACAGAGATTTAATTCCAAGCTTCAACCTTGAGCTTCAAGCAAGGCACCAAAAACAAGTAATTTCCCTAGTTAGTTCCCCGAACTACATTAAGCTCTGACTTCCACTAGGGATATGTAGGCATGAGGTTCACAAGGAATCTCAGCGAGCTAATAAAATACCAAAAATAGTCAGTTTGTCTGTCTGTCTGTCTTTTAAAAATCAATTCAATTCTCTCTCCTAATACAAAAGGAGAAACTTTCCCAATCATTAGCAATAAACACAAACACAAATGACACAGAGAAGGTTCCTGTAGAGTACTACAGATATGTAGGGTGTTTAAACACTTCCCTATGTATAACCGACCTCCCGGACTCCAGAATTTCTAGTCTAGGTGTAAATCCCCACACTTAGCAAACTCCTAGGGTTTAGTTGAGATCTTTTTTCCCCTTTCCTACTCGTAGGACAAATAAGAAAGTTCGTGTGATATCGTAGGAAGAACTGAAACAAAATTCATCCCACCACGGGCGCATTCTCCTTCCAAATTTCGCGTGAAGGGTTTAGCGTGCCGTCCTCCCAAGTGAAACGGGGAGGTAAAGAAAACGACCACCACACAGTCCACCCTCACAGGTGATTTAACCCCACTGAGGATTTAATCCACTAATAAAAAATGACTACAATGTTTCTCCACTTAGATCAACCTAAAAGTCTTATTGAGTCTATAGATCACAACTTGATCACCTAAGGAATTTTGGTTTACAAAGATATAATCAAATACAAGAGATTAAAGTTGCTTCTAATAAAGCTGTAATCACCAAGTGATTTTTCTCTTAAGCTTAAGTTCTATAACTCACTAATTATACAAAAGTATGTGAGCTTGAAGATGAAGATTACTTCTTTGTTCTTTAGCTTTTATGTGATAAAGGTTCAGAGTCAGATGATGAGTATGTGAAAAATGAACGTAGGCTTTCTGACGTTTCTCCTTGCTGACTTCTTCCTTTTATAGGCATGAGAATATAACCGTTGAACAGTTCTGCATTTAATGCTTTGTTTGTACAGTACAACGTTGCATTTAATGTTTCACACTTTTGTCAACTACCTCGATCCTTGCATTAACTGCTATTTCTAACTTTGCCTTTTGCAGCCATACTTCCAACGTTCCTTTTGTCACACAAAGACTAGCCTTTCTAGCTTTTCATCATTTGCTTTTGTTCTGGAATCAGACTTTGCAAGTCTCTTTAAATATCAGAGTTTCCAGTGTTTGGTGTAGTGTTAGAACTTCAGCGCTTCAGTCTTTGGAAGTTCTTCAGAGCGTGATACCTTTAGAGCTTCAGAACTTGCTTCTGCTTGTAATGATCTGAAAACTTCAAGACCATCTTCTGGTGTCTTCAAGATCATGTTCTGATGATGCCATACAGAACATCTGAGTCAGAGAATCTGAAAGCTAATGTAGTGTATACTCTTTTGTACTTTTCCTGAAATGAAAAACGCAATTTATTAGAGTACCACATTGTCTTATACAAAATTCATATCTAATGTCATCATCAAAAATAGAAAATATGATTAGAACATTTCAGGTTCTAACACTCTTCCCCTTTTTGGTGTTGACAAAAACATATAGAATTTATATGAATTTGTATCCAGAATAAAGATGAAAGAGACAGCAATCAGATATAGCAATGCAAACTAGTCAGAATGTATAGAATAATCTCCTCCTAAGATTAATAATCTCGCCTGAAATTAATACCAGATTAATTTAATATAAAAGGCTTCCCTGAGTATTTTCCATTTCATAAGAGACTTTGCAGTTGAGCTTTTTCTTAAGATGATTCATAACTTCCTTTCAGAGCTTCCTTTTGGATAGCATCAAAGCTTTGAATTTTCTTTAGAGAACCAGCGTATCAGAGCATCAACTTTTGTTTGCTTCAGATATTTAGAATTTCATTCATTATCTTTAAGATCTTCAGAACATCATATTGCTTTTCTCCCTTAAGCAGATAGAATATGTTTTCCCTTTTTGAGATTTTCAGAGCATTATATTCCTGCAAAAACTTTCAAATATAGAGCTTTGCATTTCTTATTAGAAAGTGTTGAGACTTAAGCCCAGCAACTGATATTATAAAATCAATTCAATTAATACGTTTTCTCCCCCTTTTTGTCATACATCAAAAAGAATGATAAAAGATTCAAATGAAATAAAACAAATAATGAAAAGAAAAGAACAAATTTCATTGATAATTAGAGGTTGTGACAAAGCAGATGCAAAAAAAAAAACAAAAGAAAACTCCTAAAAACACAAGACACAACCTAAGACAACTTAGAAGCTAAGAGGGCTAGGATGTTATTAATCTCAGCGATATCTTCTTCCTGCTTCTTAGAGGTCTCTTCAGACTTATGCATCCAAGTCTTGATGTCTTGGTTTATATCATCTTGCTTAGCCAGAAGATCAAAGACAACTTCTTTATTTCTCTGAAGTTCCTTCATAGTGTTCCACACTTTAGAAGACGTGGAACTAGCAACATAAGAAGAAGGGGCTTGAACCATTGGTTGAGCAGCCGAATTAGAGTCAAACCAAGAAAACAGAGTTTCCATGTCTCCTGTCAGCGGAACAAAATCCTTAGAAGCAAAAGGATATTGTTTTGGCTTCCAAACCACCATAGGCAGAGGATTATCAATTTCCATTTCATTAGCCTCGGGCTCCATCTCATCTACCTCAGATGCAGCAGCAGCAACAGAAGATTCTACCTGCAGAGACTTCCACTTTCTAATTTCCTGAAGAGCTTTCCAATGTCCAAAGTCCATAGCTAGACCATCAGGACCAGGAGCTACAAAAACGCATAAATTCTGAAGATCCAGAACATCAACTTGTAATTCTTTGGTAAAAACATCCCAGAGTTTTCCAACATCCACATGATCTAGCTTATTATTATGGACAACCTTCAGAATTTCCAACATATTATGTACCCTGTAGTTAAGTAACTGAAAGCAAGTATCAACAGAGGGTAGAGATGAGGTGGGTCTGATGATGGTTATGTGATCTTGGGGTTTTGAGAGAAAGTATGGCTCAGAAGGTCTTTCAGAAAGAATATGTGAAGTGGTTGAGAGGGGTGAGGATGTTTCTTCATGATCAGAGTCAACAATAACGACTGTTGGATCAGAAGAAGGAGCTGGGTTGTGATGGGGGTGAAAGATAGAATCAGAGGATGGGTCAGAAAAATCACAGAAGACAGGAATGTCTACTACTGGTTGGGTTTCAGATATTGGAGAGTTTGGTTGAGGTTTAGGAACAAAAGATGTTGGTTGAGGTTGGGGTGCAGATGTTTGAGGTTCAGAGGATGGAGGTTGGGTTGTGGAGAAAATGTTTTGTTGAGGTAGAGGTGGGAAGATAACGTTGAGAGGTTTAGGGTTCAGAATATGTTTTTTAGAGGATGAGACTGGTGGTTTTGTTTTAGAAGTGGTGGAGGTAAAAGGAAATTCAGAGGATGGTTGATTTTCTGGTTGTGGTTATGTTTCAGGTTCAGTGTTTAGGATAGAATCATCTATGTTGTCTATGTCATCTATCAACTTTATAATATCTTTAGATAATCTAGGGAGTTTGAGAGAGACAGGGTCTACTGTTGATACTTTTTCAGAAACATTAACAGAGGAAGGTACAGAACCAGATATAGAAATACCTGAACTTTTATTTTTCTTCTTCTTCAGAAGGTTGGAAGGACCGTATCTGGTAGTCTTCTTCTTCTTCTTCTTCTTTAAGTCATCCAAATAGGGAAAACTTCTGCCTCGTAGCCAAGATGGATCAAACTCTGTGTTATCGTTCAAGTATGACTCCAGATAGTAGAGGACAGATTTAGGATGTTCTTCTTGAAGAATAGCTGAAAGTTATCAACTGGGTTTCTTCTTTACAGAATTTCACTGACCACCCTGGGTGGAGAATTGACCTTGTTGATCAGCTTCATTTTCTTTAGACTATGGGCAGTTAGAGTACTCCCACGGACAACTACCAGATTTTGACCTGCGGCAGCTTCCTTCAGAGCATCTATTAGACCACTCTCTGTCAGAATGTCTGATATGAGCCTACCCAGAGGGACGGTGTTCCTCTTGGCCTTTGGATATTTTAGCCTTTTTTGCTCTCTTGAATCCTTCACATGGTTCCACAGATGTATGAACTGAATGTGAGGTAAATCAATCCCCTGACCCTTGCCAATGCAGTACACAAGGAACTGTTGGTCTTGATAGATGTAGGTTGCAGAAACTGGAGATTTCCTGTGATTAATGCATCCCAGAATAATCTTTGCTCAAACTCTGTAGGGAGGCTTCAGATCCTTGGTGTTGGCTGAACCTTAACCAGATGTAAAAAGTTTAGAGCAAACTACTTCCCAGTCAGTTCTGCAAGCAATTGCGCCAGTTACTCCACCCAAACCTTTGAGATCCAGCAACTGTATGAGATTTTCAGTTATGGAGATCTCTTGCCCCAAGGAGTAAGAGTAACATGAACCCAAAACTCCTTTACCAGATCTAGGTAAACAGGCCCAATGAGACGATCAAAGTAGTTTGCCCAGCCTTGAACCATCATGTTAGCTTTGATATTGAAATCGTGTTCTCTGAGATTTTCAAAATCCACCATAATTTCACAGAGAACTTCCAAATCTGCAAATGGAAGCAAACAAGTTCTTGTTGGAGGGGTAAATGCAGGTTGTTATTGTTGTTGCTGAGATGAAGATGTAGGGTTTGATGTTGAAGAAGCCATTGCAGACGAAGAACAATGATTTCTGGGTTTAGGGTTTTGGTAAAGGCGAAACAATTGTGAAAAATGCATAAACGAAGAAGAGAATTGAAGGAGTGAAAAGAGAGAAAGTGAAGTTAAAATGAAATTATGTAGACACGGATTTGAAATAAAATGCAATGAAGTTATGAATGCAACAGTTACAGAAAATGCATTAATGATGAATGACGTTAATGGGGAGTAACGTAAGATTTGAAAAGATTTTGCACAGTTACCTAAGGAGGAGTCTCATCAACTGAATGCATGCTTGTCCCTTCTGATTAGATGAACACGTGGTCATCATCTTGGGGTAGCTAGTGACAACTGTTTTGCTAACAGAAGTTCTGAGTCATACTAGGGACATGAAATGTTAGTGATAACAATTTCAGAATATCCTTATGAACAAACACAATCAGAACATCTGATAATAAGAATAAATAAAAAACATATTCTTCAGACTAAAAACATATCAGAGCTTCACAAGCACTTCACTCTGGGCATAAGTCCATACTAATATTCTTCATAATGAACTTAAACCTATCTTCAGCAAGAGGTTTTGTAAAGATATCAGCCCATTGATGGTCTGTATCTACAAAGTTTAAAGAGATAACACCCTTCTTAATATAGTCCCTAATAAAATGATGTTTAATCTCTCTATATGCTTAGCTTTAGAATGTAAGATAGGATTTTTAGAAAGACAAATAGCAGAAATATTATCACAGAATATAGGAATGTTACTCTCATATATATGATAGTCTTCTAGCTGACTTTTCATCTAGAGCATCTGTGTACTACATCCAGTAGCAGCTACATATTCTGCTTCAGTTGTAGATAATGCAATTGTGACTTGTTTCTTGCTGTACCAGGAGATCATATTTCTTCCCAAAAATTGACAGCTTCCATAAGTACTTTTCCTTTCAACTTGATCTCCAGCGTAATCAGCATCATAATAATCTACTAAGTTGAATTCTTCAGATCTTCTGTAAGCCAGACCAACATTAGTAGTACCTTTCAGATACCTAAGAATTCTCTTAACATTAGTTAAGTGAGATTCTCTAGGATCTGATTGGAATCTAGCACACAAACAAACACAAAATAGGATGTCAGGCCTAGAAGCAGTCAGATAGAGAAGAGATCCTATCATACCTCTATAGATCTTCTGATCTACCTTCTTACTTACCTCATCCTTACCTAAAATGATAGTTGAATGCATTGGAGTTTTAGCTTCCTTACAGTATGATAATTTAAACTTCTTCAGAAGTTCCTTGACATACTTAGTCTGATGTATGTAAGTCCATTTAGAGGTTTGGTTTATCTGAATGCCTAGAAAGTATTTAGCTCTCCCATCATGCTCATTTCAAACTCTGCTTGCATAGATTTGGCAAAATCCTTCCCAGAGAAGCATTAGATGTTCCAAATATAATATCATCAACATAAGTTTGACAAATTAAAATATCTTTTTTAAAGGTTTTACAGAAGAGAGTTGTGTCTACTTTTCCTCTTGTGAAACCATTATCTAGAAAGAAAGAACTTAATCTTTCATACCAAGCTCTGGGAGCTTGCTTCAGACCATATAATGATTTCTTAAGTTTGAAAACATGTTCTGAAGACTTAGAGTCTTCAAAACCAGGAGGTTGGTGAATATAAACTTCTTCATCGTTATAACCATTTAAAAAAGCACTTTAAACATCCATCTGATACAGAGTGATGTTATTCAGAGTGGCAAATGAAATTAATAATCTTATAGATTCTAACCTGGCAACTGGTGCAAAAGTTTCATTATAATCAATACCTTCTTGTTAATTATAACCTTGAGCAACCAGTATGGCCTTGTTTCTGACTACTTCACCTTTTTCATTTGGCTTGTTTCTGAAAACCCACGTTGTTCCAATAATGTTAAATCCTTTAGGTCTTGGAAGCAGATCCCACACATTATTTCTTGTAAACTGATTTAAATCTTCTTGCATTGCAATAATCCAATCAATATCTTCCGGAGCTTCATCAACATATGTTGGCTCAATTAGAGACACTAATCCAAATAGGGACTATGCGTTGTTCTTTAGAAATGATCTTGTTCTGATAGGATCATCTTTCTTTTCAATGATGACATCCTCTTGATGAGTTGAGTTGATTCTTGAAGATCTTCTGACTGTTGATTCTTCAGATATTCTGAGATTATCTAAAGAAGCAGCAACTCTATCTTCAGAATCATCCTTTCCTCTGGGTTCTTCATGATCTGGATCAGAGATGTCTATATCTCCAAAATTCTCATTCTGCTTTGGCTTTTCAATGCCAAGCTTATCATCAAATCTGACATGGATTGATTCCTCAACTATCAGAGTTTAAGTATTGTATACTCTGTAGTTCTTAGAGCGTTCAAAATATCCAAGAAGAAAACACTTATGAGCTTTGGAATCAAACTTGTTCAGATGATCCTTAGTATTCAGAATATAACAAATACATCCAAAAGGATGGAAATATGAAATGTTGGGTTTTCTATTCTTCCACAATTCATAAGGAGTCTTATTTAGAATAGGTCTTATGGAGATTCTATTCTGAATATAACATGATGTGTTAATTGCTTCTGCCCAGAAATGTTTAGCCATATTAGTCTCATTCATCATGGTTCTGGCTATTTCCTGAAGAGTCATATTCTTTTGTTCTACAACTCCATTTTATTATGGAGTTATAGGACAAGAGAAAACATGGGAAATACCATTTTCTTTGAAATAAATTTCAAATAATCTGTTCTCAAATTCATCACCATGATCACTTCTGGCTTTTATGATTTTACATTCCTTTCAGATTGAATTTGTTTGTAGAAATCAAAGAACACAGAATGTGACTCATCCTTGTGTTTTAAGAACTTTACCCATGTCCATCTGCTGTAGTCATCTACAATGACCAATTCATATGTCTTGCCTCTGATTGATGTTGTTTTGACTGGACCAAACAAATCAATATGCAGAAGTTCTAAAGGCCTTGAAGAAGAAACAACATTTTTAGACTTAAAAGCATATTTTGAAAACTTCCCTTTCTGACATGCTTCACAAAGAGCATCTGATTTATATTTCAGATTAAGGAGTCCTCTAACCAGATTGAGTTTGTTAATCTGAGAAATTTTTCTCATGCTAACATGACCCAATCTTCTATGCCAGACCCACTGCTCTTCGTTAACAAAAAGAAGGCAAGTAACCTGCTGGTTTTTAAGATCTGAAAGATCAATCTTATAAATGTTGTTATTTCTTTTTCCTGTAAATAGGATTGATCCATCCTTTTGATTAATATCTCTACAAGACTTTTGATTAAAGATTATGTCATAACCATTGTCACTTAATTGACTTATGGATAATAAGTTATGAGCTAATCCATCTACTAGCAAAACATTAGTTATAGAGGGAGAGTTACCAATACCAATAGTTCCAGAGCCTATGATCTTGCCCTTCTGGTTTCCTCCAAACTTTACGTCTCCTCCAGATTTAACTTCAAGACTTTGGAACATAGACCTTTTTTCCGTCATGTGTCGTGAGCATCCAGAGTCCGGTACCATGACATGTTTTTTTATGTTGTTAAGGAGATATGAAACATGGATAATTTTAT
Source organism: Vicia villosa (assembly GCF_029867415.1). Classification (NCBI taxonomy): domain Eukaryota; kingdom Viridiplantae; phylum Streptophyta; class Magnoliopsida; order Fabales; family Fabaceae; genus Vicia; species Vicia villosa. The sequence continues at coordinate 16,562 of NC_081181.1, forward strand.
CCTTAGGTACCCACATTCTTTTGGGTCCTTTGAGGTTAGTTTTTCTTATGTTCTAATTGAACTGAGACTTAGCATGGGGGGTATCAGAATGTGCAGCATGATATTTTCTAGTGTGTGACATGGAAATTCCTAGGATGTGATGTGTATTCAATATCATGTGAATGACCATACCGGAATTGTTTATACAGAGGTTTATATTCAATAACCATCTTATCAACAGGTTCCACTTTATGTGGGATATCTCCCTCATATCCTATACCTATTCTCTTGTTTCCACTAACTCCATATATCATAGATGCCATTTGGCTTCTACCTATACTTCTAGATAGGAACTTTCTAAAACTCAAGTCATATTCTTTAAGAATATTGTTTGTTCTTGGAATATAAGCATATGGACCAGAAGATGTTTTTAGACTTTCCACATCTTTTGTTAGTTTTAAAACATTTTATTTTAGTCTAGAGTTTTCTATCTCAAGTTTCTTAGTTTCAGATGCAAAGGTCTTTTTGAGACTTTTGTATTTGATAGTAAGTTTACTTTTGATTTCCAGAAGTTCTGAGAGACTAGAAAGAAGTTCTTCTCTAGATAGTTCAAAAAATACCTCTTTAGAATCTGAGTCAGGGGCAGATTCTTCTTCACCGTATACAGTTGCCATGAATGCTATATTTGCTTGCTCATCTTCAGAGTCTGACTCTTGATTAGAGGAATCCGAGTCATCCCAAGTGGCCACCATACCTTTCTTCTTCTCAAATCTTTTCTTGGGCTTTTCTCTCTGAAGCTTAGGACATTCATTCTTGAAGTGTCCTGGTTCTTTAAATTCATAACAGACTATGCTTTTCTTTCCAGATCTTCTGGGTCCAGAAGATTCTCCCTTTTCAGGTTTCTTGAAGTTTTTAAATCTTCTTTGCTTGTTTTTTCAGAGTTGACTTACTCTTCTAGAAATAAGAGATAACTCATCTTCTTCTTCAGATTCTGAGTCGTCAGATCTTTCTTCTCTAGCCTGAAAAGCGTTAGTACAATTTTTATTATTAGATTTTAAAGCAATAAATTTACCTTTCTTATGAGGTTCATTTGCGTCAAGTTCAATTTCGTGACTTCAGAGAGCCTTATGAGCTCTTCAAGAGATAATTCATTCAGATTCTTAGCTATCTTGAAAGTTGTAACCATTGGTCCCCATCTTTTGGGCAAACTTCTGATTATCTTCTTGACATGATCAGCTTTAGTGTAGCCTTTGTCTAGAACTCTCAGTCCAGCTGTCAGAGTCTGGAATCTAGAAAACATTGCGTCAATGTTTTCATCATCTTCCATCTTGAAAGCTTCATACTTCTAGATGAGAGACAGAGCTTTGGTCTTCTTGACTTGAGCATTCTCTTCATGAGTCATTTTCAAAGATACAAAAATATCATGGGTTGTTTCCCTGTTAGTTATCTTCTCATACTCAGTATGAGATATAACATTTAATATTATGGTTATTGCTTTATGATGATTTTTGAAATCTTTCTTTTGTGCATCACTCATAGCTTATCTGCTGATTTGGACTCCACTAGTTTCTGGATGTTGTAACCATCAAACACCAAGTCCCATAGGTCACCATCTTGACATAGAAAGTAGCTCTCTAGCCTATCTTTCCAATATTCAAAATTTTCACCATTAAAGACTGCTGGTCTGTTGTATCCATTGAAGCTATTACTAGCATTGTTATTTTGTTCAGTAGGAGGTGGTACTGCAGCTGCCATTTGCGTGTTTTTCTCCTGAAGCTTTTCTCTAACACTGTTAAGTGCTTGCACCTAGAACCAAGGCGCTCTGATGCCAATTGAAGGAGTGAAAAACACTTAGAAAGGGAAGATTGAATAAGGGTTGTTTCTTTTTTTTTTTGCAGTTAAAAAATGAACACAATTATTTTTATCCGGTTTGTTTGAACTCAAACTATCTCCAGTCCACCCTCACGGGTGATTTACCTCCACTAAGGATTTAATCCACTAATAAAAAATGACTATAATGTTTCTCCACTTAGATCAACCTCTAAGTCTTCTTGAGTCTACAGATCACAACTTGATCACTCCAGGAATTTTGGTTTACAAAGATATAATCAAATACGAGAGATTAAAGTTGCTTCTAATAAAGCTGTAATCACCAAGTGATTTTTCTCTTAAGCTTAAGTTCTATAAATCACTAATTATACAAAAGTATGTGAGCTTGAAGATGAAGATTACTTCTTTGTTCTTTAGCTTTTACGTAAGAAAGGTTCAGAGTCAGATGATGAGTATGTGAAAAATGAACGTAAGCTTTCTTGCGTTTCTCCTTGTTGACTTCTTCCTTTTATAGGCATGAGAATATGATCATTGAACAATTCTGCATTTAATGATTTGCATGTACAGTACGATGTTGCATTTAATGTTTCTCACTTTTGTCAACTACCTCGAGCCTTGCATTAACTGCTATTTCTAACTTTGCCTTTTGTAGCCATACTTCCAACGTTCCTTTTGTCAGACACACAGACTAGCCTTTCTAGCTTTTCATCATTTGCTTTTGTTCTGGAATCAGACTTTGCAAGTCTCTTTGAATATCAGATTTTCCAGCGTTTGGTGCAATGTTAGAACTTCAGCGCTTCAGTCTTTGGAAGTTCTTCAGAGCGTGATACCTTTAGAGCTTCAGAACTTGCTTCTTCTTGTCATGATATAAAAACTTGAAGACCATCTTCTGGTGTCTTCAAGATCATGTTCTGATGATGCCATCCAGAACATCTGAGTCAGAGCATCTGAAAGCTAATGTAGTGCATACTCTTTTGTACTTTTCCTGAAATGAAAAACGCAATTTATTAGAGTACCACATTGTCTTCTACAAAATTCATATCTAATGTTATCATCAAAACTAGAAAATATGATCAGAACATTTCATATTCTAACATCTTATCCGCTGTTTTTTCCGTCAGATAATTTTCGAGGGGGGAAATTCTTTAAATGGGGGAGAGTTGTAACACCCCGATAATTAGATTTAACTATTTAATTATTATTTGATTTTTTGATGTTATTATGTGATGCGTGATGTTTATGTTGATGTGTGTGGGGTAGTAGAATTGATGCGTTAATTAGAATAATAATATAAAAATAGTCTAATTAGCATTGTTATTATTTAAATAAAATAATAGATAATAAGGAAGCGTTAGTAACGGCATATTAGGTATATCACTAATAGGTGTCCTAAGGCTAACTAGGTAAAGGGAGAAAAGGAGAGAGAATTTCATTAGTCGTGTAATTTTCGAGAAAACGAGAAAAGAAGAGAGAGCTAGGACAAGATAGGAGAAGAAGAACGATCGTAGAATTCGGAAAGAGAATCAATCAAGATAATAATATAAGGTAAGGGGTTATCCTAATTATTATGTTTGCCTTAAGGGATTGATAATTATATGTTGGTTTGGGTTCGGGGATTTTATGATGAATTTGATTGGATTGCATAATTAATATGATGTATGATATTGTTGATTGCTATATTGGTGATTAATGACATGATTTAGACTCGAATCCACCATTGTTGAGAAATTGAAGGTCTAGGGTTTGATGAAGAACGATGGAGGTATGATGAACATGTGTGTTTTTGTAGTTAGAATGATTAATCCATGTTAGAACTAGGTTAATAGACCTTAAATCGCAAGAAAACAAGGATTAAAAATTAGTTTTTGGATAAAAGTTTGGGTCTGGTATGATGCAGGTTACACCAGATTTTTTTTGCAGAATCGCATAGCGCGCTCATGAAAGTAAAAAGAACTAATTTATAGTAGAGAGCATGCTTAGCGCGGTATAGAAGTGCTTAGCGCGGTCCATTAAATTGAAAATTAATATTTTTGAAAAATGATTTCAGAATATAGTAACTTATATTTTATTATAATTTCTGAGAATTTTCTAGAATTTACTGTGCACGTTTGGGTAGGCTTAGAAGGTATTTTGTATGAAACTTGGTTTTGGGAATTCTTGTGTTTATATACTTGACTTTGGTGAATGTTATTGTGTTGATTGATAACATGATTAATTGAGGTTTGTGTGTTGTGTTAAACAAGATGCTTGTGATATTGCATGCTTGAATGGTGACATGACTTTGATGATTACATGAATGGTGATGCCATTTTGACTAGTTGTGGTCGTTAATTTTGTGACATTGAGCATCATGCATTCATAGCATATTTGTTGGATGATAAGTCCAGTGATGTTGTAGGACCATTGGTCCAGTGAGCTCCCTTAATACCATTGTGAGGATTGAGTGCAATTTGTTGAGGTGCTTCGTTTCCAAACGGGAATTGATCCTATGGTGGGTATTTTCAAAGAATGATAAGTGATGAATTGGTACCATATGCATGAGTCCATTGTTGTTGCATCGCATTGTTGTGATATTGTATGAACAAATTATGCTTGATTAATTGTGACGTGAATGATGATTTAAAGTGATGATGTGGTGAATATGTGATGATGTGCAGGTGTGAGTAAGTATGAATACATGATAGATATGTTGTATCAGTATATATGTGATTGATTATTTGTATGCCACTACTATATCCATTCCTTATGTCTTACATAATGATTATGAAATACTCACCCTTTCTGTTTGAATGTTGTCTCCACATGGGTAACTCGTAGGTTATCTGGAATAGTTCGTTGAAGTTTGAGGATAGCTTCATGGTTTCTTTTTACTGTTGTTTAGATTGAAGGGAGTCTTGCTCTGATACGTAACATCGGGGATGGAGTCGTTATGTTTAGAAGTATTATGTTCACTTTGATTATTTGAGTTTGAATTACATTTTGATGTTGATGCTTTGAGTTATGGCTCATGAACCATGAGGTTTATTTGATGTTTTATGAAGATTATTCTAAAGATATTAAGTTATGAATTCCGCTGCAAGATAATCTGTTTTGTGTTGATATGTTAAATGAAATTTAGTTTTTAAATAAATATTGAGAACTCGTGTTACAGAGCAAGACTATTGATTAGTCACCGGCTGTTGGCCTGTGCAATTGTAATAGTGGATTAAGACCTTGTTTAAGGCGAAATCACCTCGGAAGGGTAGACTGGATTAGCTTGAGAGTTTCTCAAGTGAACTAGGATATATCGTGTGTTCTTTACTCTTGCTTTACTCTTAAAGAGTGAAAACCCTATTCAACTCCCCCCTTCTAGTGTTTTTTTCACCTTCAACAATTGTGCGGCTCCAGTTGCAATTTCTTGTTGTTTCTAATGTGTGTGCTAGCTTGTGCAAGGGACTTTGAAGGAAATTTCTGATGAACGCATTTTGCTCTGTGTTCCACTTTATTTGCGAAACATTATATTTTCTGATTGCGATTTGTTCGTCTCACTCTTTGAGACATGATATATACATACTATTTGTTACTTATCTAGATTGCGAATTTTCTTGCAGGTGTATGGTTCAGATGTGTCGAGACAAATTTTGATTCTTACACGTTATTTACTTTCACGCCGTCGATGAGCTCTGATGCTTATGCCATCTACCATGTTTCTGACACTGTTTTTTGCTTGATGCTAGCTTGCACATGATCTCCAGGTTTTTTACTGCTCATTTCCTGTTATTTATGGATCACTATCTGTTTGGTACCATTTTTCGCACCCTTTTATTCTCTTTCTCGCATCATCTATTTCCATGATAAGTAAGGTAGACATTCATTTTACTACTTTCACATAACATGAGAAGAAAGATTGGAGTCCCAGACGTTTCTTTTTGGAAAGCATTTGTTGGAAGTCCTCAAAAGAGGCTTTGTTTTTGTGTGTTTATATTTGTGCTCGCAGGAAGTCAATGGTGAGGTAAGTCCTCGGAGAGTCTCCAATGTTAGTCCTCTTTGGTATGCAAGTGGAGAGGGTTCATAATCGACCCCCACCATGTTTCATCGAGTTTGTTCAGTTAGCGCACGTTACACGCTGTTACTTTTGAACCTGTCCCTAAATCGTTGTTATTGGGTCAATCAAGTGGAAAAGATCTTGCAATCAGATCCCCACGCTTTGTCAAGCTCCCGTCGACCGACGCTAATGGTTTGTGTATGCATGTACAAGTTATTGATTTCCCCTTTCGTCCCATGCTAGCTCGTTTGCCTTGTTGTTACGACCTGTTGGCTGAGCTCCCCCTGTTTCCCTTGCTTGTTTGCCTCGGTCGATCTGATCACGTTGGCTAAAGCACCCTAGTTCACCGGTTACTACCTTTGTACCTAGACCATGGTTAGTTGTTTTTTCATCGACCGATGCTCTATTGTTTGCTATTGCATTAGTGTTTTCCCGTAGGATTTCTAGACTTAGCATAGTTCCCTTTTGCATGCTAATGTAGGTAGAAATTTCCACTTCGCTTTAGGTTGTATTTTCATGCATGTTTAAAACAAAAAGAAAACTATTTTTTCTTTTGCCTCACGGCGCTTAAGAGCATGTTATTTCCTTCCTACCTTCCTGGCGTGAGTCTCCAAAGGTTGAGCTGTCATAGGATGCGAATGTAACTGTTCACCTAAAAATACAAAACAAACATAACTAGTTAGCTGAACTACGGTAAATATGATTCCTCAAAAAGGATACGTAGGCACTAGGGTAAGGCCCACGCGAGCACAACTTTTTATTTTCCCTATATTATGTATGCATTCTAGTTCATAGCTTTAGACGTAGACTTTTACACCCATAAACTAGATAAAAAGCATGGATCCCATCGAGTACGATGGATGTGAGGGGTGCTAACACCTTACCCTCGCGTATCCGACTCCCTTAACCGTTTCTCTGGTTTGATATGACCTTGCTTTACCTTTCCCCGAGTTTACTATGTGTTTCCTTCCCATCTCTAGAGATAAATATACACAGATGGCGACTCTATTTCTTGTGTCACTCTCGCATTTGTACTTAGATGAAAATCCCGGGAGCGACACCTAGAAATATGAATATCATGATTAGAAGGCACAGTGAACCCTTTAGAATCACTAGAGGTCAGATGATTATCGAAAAACGCCAAAAAATATTGGAGAAAATGAGCTTTTTAGGGGTGTGAACAGGGATTGGCTGGGGTGAAGACCAGCAGAAAAAATAACTCCCTTTTTTATCAAGTCTACTACAAGAACCCTAAATTATAAAAGATCCATGTGATGCAAGGCATGAGAAAGAAGACAAGGAATTAAGTGTTATTCCATAATTCTCAATCATTTTAGAGCCTGAGGAATAATTTGAAAGAATACAATCATTTTGGGGGCCAAGGTATGGATCAGAAGAGATAGAGAGAGAGAGAGAGAGAGAGTATTAGTGTTTTAATTTACTAAAAAAAATCTAAAGTCACTGTTATGTAACAAACTGGGTTTTGAATTATAGATAGAATTGGTGCAAGGCGACTGACGTGGCTTAACCGTACATGGTGGTAGAATTGAGACAACATGTCTCTTATACACATCATATCATTCCTCATCTAACCCAAATGGATCCCCACCTACCAGCCATGAACTGCCTAAAGAAACATTGCCATATAAGGGAGAGACGAATGCGCTTAAAGGAGAACCAATTTCATCTTCTTCCTCACAGTTGTTGGTCAAAAACCCATCATTGAAACCATAAAATGTTTCTTCATTTTCAAGGATGCCCATAACCAAACTTGCACCATCCAAAGCATCCAAGCATAACTAAATAGAAGAACAGGGACTGCACTTACATGGTATGAAGATCTCTTCAACTACCCAAATTGGGTACACATCTACACCAACTTTCACCCTAACTTCCATGTCGATGATAGACCCAAGATCCATGGCTTTAAGCACTCTCCTAACATCAAAATAACGGCCCATAACATAAGCTTCATCAACCTTAATCACATTACCGAATAGCCCACCAATCTTATAGAAAGTATCTTCACCCCAAATATATAGAGGAATTCCTCTGCACAGTATCCATACTTCCTTCCTAGTATCTTTAAGAGAAGATGACCAAGGAACAAGAGACACAAAAAAAGTAGTTCCAAATATCCAACTTATTAACGCAAAAATATTCTAGTAACCCTTCTAGTAAATCTTCTAGAGTTTAACCAAATATATGCTCCACCCAAGGAGGTAAGTTTGATCGAAGGGAACTCTAGAGTGTGAAATTGATAACATATAAATGCAAATTGAATATGAGGATTCATCACTCCTACTAAAAACTTGGGTAGAGCATAAACCTTTTCCTCACTTGAAACAACCTCGAGCCACTGCTCATTAGCCTTCCCCTTAACAAACTATTCCACTCGTGTCTTCAATAGTCACTTGTCTATTTTAATGAAAGGTATCCCTACTCAGGATTTCAAAGTTGGTGTTACCCTAAGAAAATTCTGAGGTAAAACAAGACATGTGTCCTTATCAGGGGACTCCCTCATTTTTAGCAAGAAACCTGCACAAAGGTAAAATAGAGCAAAAGTCGAGAGTGTACGATGTCGAAATGGTTGGGAGTCGAAGCAAGAACGAAAGTCGAACCTGAAGGCCCCGTACTTAGTAGTTTTTTGGATAAAGTGTTCGATAGTGGGATGCAGCGTCGACAGAAGACGGTTATGAGAAACAAAAAGGCGCGAGAATTCAAGATTCAAAGTTTGAAATATTGAGGGAATGGTTACCAGACTAAACTCGTGTGCTAAAGGCGCCAAGACACAAGGAAAGATCCTGTGAGGCAGTTGCTGATAATCTAAATCCTAGTCGTAGATTGTTTTAAGCGGTTATTCCATGTAAAGCCTGTAAATAGGCCAGAAAATGTATAAAAGTGTGTTCACTATTACAATCAAACTACTTGCTTACACTCTGCCCATTTTCCTCCCTTCAGGAAATAAGAGTTGCTAATAGTTCTGATGTATGTGAATCACCATCTTTAATTTCAATGCAATCCTTTTACTGTTTAATTGTGCACTTCAAAACTGTCACTTACATTGTGCTTTTTGACCTAGATTTGCTTTTTCTTTTAATTATTGCTTCACATAAGTAAACCGAAACTGGTGGTTGTCATCAGAAAACCACTTTCGAGACGACGTTGTCTGGTGGTCACGAGTCACCCTCAGAAAGTCATAGTCAGAATAGTTGCAACATCACAAAGTTTAAAGTCTAAGTTTGCCATGTCGGTCACGAGTCACCTGTCGGTTGAATCTAGCAGTTAGTGTGGAAAAACATTGTATTTGTCACCAGCCTTAGAAAACTTTCTCTTAGGCAAACACTTCGACGAGATAAGTACTTTAGCACGTGGTCTTAAGATCAACTGATCGATCTTGCAAGTAACCCTTAGTTTCAAGACTTTGGGAAGACCAACGGTTGTTTACCAATTTCCACAGTAAACAAAATGGCACGCCCAGTTGGACCACCGTGCTAATTTTTATTTAGTCATATGTATGAAACTTAGGAGTGGGAAACAATATCAGAACCCACCCAAAAAGGTTAGGTCTAGGATGACGAAAACACCTAACCCATATAACGTTGATGAAATCCCTTTGCACTCTTTGGACTCCTCAAACACAGTGCTTCTCCGGTCGACCTAGTGACTGGTGCGGAGATAGATGTTGTAGTTCTGATAATGGGAATAGCAGATATCCTTGTGATACCACCAGGGAGAACTGGAGCAAGAGGTATTCTGTTTCGAGCCAATGTACCTCGTTTTGGAACCGCTGACCCCACGTATGGAATGTCGTATTCCTTGATGGTTGGAATTCAGTCGATGTCATGTCCTGCTTTGGTGTCGGATGCACAAGGATCCACACCAGGTGCCCAAAATAAGGCAAATCAGAACAGAGTTTTGCCTTTTTTCGAACACGTCCGTAGCTGTGCTTAGGCAACAGATAGACGATAGCAATCATGAGTTGGTAAACATGTGACTAACCAAATGGGAACTATCTTTAATCCTATAGTGCAGGAATCAGCAGAGTCGAATAGACAGGTGGTCGTTCAACTCACGCGACTATGCAATCACTTAGGGGAACCTCAGATGATCGGTCGACAGCCTCCTCAAGCTCATAGGCAGGTGGTTGTGCACACACCTACAGAAGACGATTCATTGGATGAAGAGATAGTAACACAGAATCAAATCTCCAGGTGGAAACCAAATCAAGGTGGAGTACAAGGAAGGCAACAAGTTGTGATGGTGGGTCGACAACAGGATGCTGATCAATTTGTTGAGCAGTATCAACAGGAAGAAGTAGCCATGGAGAATAACCTTACTACAATGATTGAAAGGATTATGGCTAGAAATGGAATGAATACTCCATTACAAAGGCCGACATATTCTTCCCCGTTAGCTGAGTATATTGTACAGACAGAGAATCCCAGGGGCTGGAAAATACCTAAATACACCAAGTTCGGAGGAGAAATTGGAGAATCAACAATCGAGCATATTTCTAGATATGTGACTGAATTAGGATACATGGCGAATAACGAAAGCCTCAGAGTTAAGCATTTTCCATCATCTCTTACAAAGTCAGCGTTCACCTGGTTCACTACATTACCCCCCAACTCTGTCGACTCATGGCCAAAATTGGAAAAACTTTTCCATGAGCAGTTTTATGAAGGCCATTCAAAAATCAGTCTGGTTGAATTTTCGAGCGTCAAAAGGAGGTTCGCAGAGACCAGGTGCCTGAGCATGAGCTGGTTCAGATGGCGGCAGGAGGTTTAGATTATTCCATTAGAAAGAAAATAGACCCAACATTTGTCAAAAGTATGTCTTAGTTAGCTAATAGGGTTCGACACCTTGAACGCTTAAGACTAGAAAAAATCAGGCATACCAAGGCAAAACCTAAAAAGAAAAAGTAGCTTATGTCGATTACGATGATACAGACCCTATATATGAAGCTGACTACATCTCGCCGACAGAGGCAGAGATTGATCTGGTCAAAATGAAACCAGGGCCAGCATACGAATGCAAATCGTTATTTCCGTCGAAAGGAAAGAATGTCCATGTTGATAACAATGCGAAATTCCCTACTAAAACTTGTACTTTCGATATTAGTAAATGCGAGGAAATTTTCGATGTATTAGTTAAAGATGGTCAGATTTTAGTACCCCCAAATGCTAAATTACCGCCATTAGAACAACAACAAAAAAGAGGATTTTGCAAGTATCATAACTATCTTGGGCATTCAACCTCTCAATGTTTTCTTTTCAGGGATCTGGTCCAGAAATCACTTCAAGAAGGTCGATTAAAATTTGCTGCCAGGAGGATGAAAATCGATGCTGACCCACTCAAACAAGAAGAAGCTTTGTTTGCTGATGTTATCGATATCAACATGATGGAACTGTCTGAAATACCTGATGATATGCTGGAAGAAAGCACTAGAGAGAAACTCCTCAGGTTCGAATGGCTGACGTGTATCCTAGGTTGGATGAAGACCTGTTGGACTTTTTGTTTTGATGTATGTAATACGGTGGGAGAACTGACTTTTTTGAAATGTCACGGTAAGCAAGAGTCGCCACCGACTTTTATTTTATCCAAATTAAAGAAAGGCTAAAAGAACAGAAAAAAACATTTAAAAGAAATTTTGAGTTCGGGGGGTAATTTACACAAAGGGAAGGTGTAAGGCACCCTTTGCATCCATGGTTTTCCATGGGCTCTTAATTGCTTAGCTCACTTTGAAATGTTATAAAATGTTTGAAGTGAATAAAGAAAAAGATTCGAAATAAGGACTTTAACTTGTAAATAAGCGTAGCCTTTTTGAAGGTTTTTGATTAAGAGTAAGAAAAAGATTTAAACAAGAGTAAGCAATTAAGAGATAATTACCCTTATTAAAAAGGTTCTTTTAGACTTTTAGGGTTATCCATACCATAGGAAGGGTAGGAAGTCCTTGTATTTGGAGGTTGAAGGGTCATCGAAGTTATCGTTCGCCATAAGACTGTCCCTGCCATAAAGAGGGCAGGTAGTCTAAGGGAAGGATAAAAATAGTCATTATTAGGCAACAAAAGAGGACACCTCAACAATCGAAAGGGACTATCACATCATATCGTAGGCAACCTCGAGGGACGAGATCATATAATCGAAGGCAGCAGCGTAGGGACTTATGATCTTTAGTGATGAGAATGAAATGAGGGCAACATTTGCTGAGGCATCCTCGGAATCCGAGGGACTTGACTATTTTGTAAAAATCAACAAGGCAACAGGCAACAAGAGGGGTTACCATAAAAGGTCTGTGAGTGCACAATCACGTGATTCAATTGAAATAATTATCTTGTAATTAATTATTCTAAATTCAGTTCAAAGTTTTCACGCCCTAAATTACTAACCACACAATTATAATGTAAAGCATAACAGTTTAAGTGCCTTCAAGGCCAAACAATACAAACCAGGAGCAGTTACAAAATATATCAGCCATGGGGAAGGGGAAGCAATAATATAACCCAAATAAAACAATAGGTTAAACACAAGTAATAATATCGGAAGAATGAGTTTAGGGTTACCGAAGGTTCGAGCTTTAATCGGTTGGTTAACCCTGAAAATCATTGAAGGAAAAATACGAGTGTGAGTGTATTACAAATTCATTGGCGATTGAAACAAACCATACTTTAATAAAAAAGGCAAAATAAAAATTAAAATGATATTTAAACAAAAAGAATTAAAAAAAAACTTAGCTTTTCGATCTGGTATGGCGCGTGGCTGAAGGATCGTGGCTAACCCTGAAAGTTTGCACAAAGAAAGGAAATTTTAGTGCATGAGTGACCTAATGACAAACCTCGCAACCCTGATTAGGGCACAAGTTAACCATGGTTAATATAATAAAAAACCTATGTTAATTAATTATTGGTTTTCAACCTAATTAATTAAATCAGAAAAAGTATGTTTTCGATTAAATATAAACAATTATAAAAACATTTTTATAAGTATAAAAATAATTTAGAATAAATAGTTAATAAACCAAAAAACAAAAGAAAACAAATAAATAACTAGAAAAAAATTATGCAATAAGAAATAAAAAAATTGTAAAATACTTAGCTCCGATCATATGTGATATGCTCCTGAGGGTGTATGGTGGACTGGCGTTTAGGTTCCCTCGGATCTGGCCCAGGTGATATCGTGTGGTTAGTGACTGAGGATGCATGGTATGGACGTATGCTCCACACACGCAGGAGCTGCATTCAAATAGCAAGTTTAATTGGTTAAAAAAATAATGTCGCGAGTGAGGGTCAAACCCACGTTCTCCCTTTCACCTTCTCACGTCTGTGCCATCTGCGCTGCAATCATTGTTTGATAATATAACGCATTAACGTTAATATATATAAAAATGAATGAAAGAAATTCAAACAGAACCACTCCTGCGCCCATCTTCTTCATCTTCCTCGTTGGGCAGGTTTCTCAGCTACGTTTTAACCATGTTTTAGCTACGAACCTCACTATGGCTAATTCCTGCAAATTAAAAATCATAGAATACACAACATAAACTTGTTACAAGATCATGTATCAATTGGATGTGATCCCCTGAACGTGAATATGCCCTTAGTTTCGTCCAATTTCAAATGTTTCGCAAAGCCCCAACTTGAAAGCTACGAACCCTAGTGTTGCACCCCAAAATTTGCCCATATTTATTTCTAACTGGCTTAGGCTTTACATTTCATTTGCATCCATCTATTAGGTCAGCTAACATACATCATGCACCATTAATCGATAACACCGGCTGGAGATCGAGGATGTGGAAGAGTAGGGTTTCTTCACTGCTTTGAGGCTCTAATATGAATTCAAGCTTGTTGTGAATGGTTCTTCATCAGTCATGGTTGGTGGAGTTGAGGTTTTGATATATGGGTTATTGAGGATTTCTCCTGCACCAAGATGTGAAGTCATCTTCATCAAGATTACCAAGGGCAAGAGGATAACGTTTTTGGTTCACTGGATTTCATGCTAAGATGGTCTCATATGCCTCAAGTCTTGTCCTCATCCAAAGGATCCCTCATGATATTCCATTTGTAATCATTGAGTCAAGGGTTTGTGGAGTGGATGTCAAAGAGAACGAATCATGATTATGAGCATAAAGAGAGCGTTGTATTCAAGGCACCACTATATGTTCAATTTGTTGGTAGTTGGGTTTGAATTAAGGAATTGAGATTGAATTAGATGCACATTGATCTGAGGATGAATTTGATTTAATGATACGATTGATTCTACTATTCAAATTCCTTTCAAGACAGTTGGTTCAAGCTAAGACACACGAGGTTGTGAATTTTTCTATGATCAAGGGATTATCATGTTGCTCAGTTGGTTGTTGATTGCAATACAAGGTGAATGGTTGAGAAATTGATTTTAAGATTCATTTGAGAATTAAGGTGGGATTCAGGTATCGTTCATTTAAAGTCGAGGTAAAACCATTTGGCTCAAGTTCAAGGTTCAAATGGAAAAGTTTTTATGTTCATAAAGATACAAAAATTCAATCTCTACATGTTCAAGTTCATCATTCAATATCATTCACCATACTTACAAAGGTCCATACAACCATTATTACACAAAATTCGTCACAGATTCATTACAAATTCAGAGTCCATTTGCAAATTACAAAAAAAGAGTCATTCACATCACACCATTCAAATACTTCAAAAAACTACATTCATTACAAAGATCACATTCCATTACAAAATCCAAATATATCATTACACAAATTTACTTTTTGACCTATGGTTGACTATAGTCAACTGTTGACTTTCTGGTCAAATAGTTGACCAAAGTCAGCACCTGTTATTTAACCATTTTGATCACTGACCAAGACTTTTGTTGTTACCCTAAACCCATCCCCCATGTTAATATCTTCAATTCCTCTCCATCTGTGAGGCCCTGTGTTCATTTGATTCTATGTGACAATCAATTCCATAAACCTACACCACACAAACACAAAATTAACTCGCAGCCCCATTCAAATCAATCTTTCATTCAAAACAGTCCCTGCATACCCTGATAAATTCCAGCATGATTCAAAAAAAGAAGAAAGGCATTCATGTTCATAAATCTCAAAACAGTGTTCTAAGTATGCTCGATTCGCATCAATTACATGTGTATGGACCAAGTTCAGTTACAGAAAAAAAGGTAATTCGAAGAAGACCTACGAGTTACAGCAGCAACACAATTCAGGGTCAGGCGGTAGTCGCAGAAACTTTGTTCCTCATGGCTGAAGCGCATAAATTCAAATTCTCCATTGGTATTGAACTCACACCTAAATTGAGACCCTGCAGAACCAAAGTAAAACCAGAATCCCACATTCTGCAGCAAACTTCCAGTTCATACTCTAACTACCCTTAACCAACTTATAACTTCTCCTTAACAAGTTCTACTTTAATTACCACTAACAGAATCAATCTAACTCAGCATATAACCTCGTAACAGCTCTAACTAATTCAGTTACACCCTCTAACAACCTAGGATTTCTCTAACAGATCCTAACAGAAAACTAATTCAGTTAGTCCCTCACCAACTCTCAAGCCAACGGTTTTCCATAACCTCTAACTAACCGCATAACAGAATCTTAACGACCCATAACAGAGCTCCATAACCGAATTTCAGAAAGGAGAGGAAGAGAAAAACAGAATTGAGCAATTCAGAGATAGGGACTCACCTATAAAACAGAGTTACACCACTGATTCAAGGCAGAGACAATCATTTTCCACAAACCTTCACTTCTGAGTCTCTCTCGATCATCTTCGTCATTCCACAATCAACTTCATTCTCCATCCTCTTTCTTCCTCGATTTGTATTCATCATCACCATCTTCATTCACCTGCAACTCTCTTCCTTCAATCAACAATCTTCAACTCTCCTTCATTCATCCCTGCACACTCTCCTCGCCGCTCCATCATCATCAATATTCAGAAAAAAAAACGAAAGCTCAGAAATTGAAGAGAAGAAAACGCGAAGAAGCAACGTTCGCGCAATTAGAAAGAAGAAGAAGATCAAAAGGTTTAAGGCGAACGCTTACTTGAATCACGTTACCATCGTCCCCGCTGTAAGCTTCACATCGCAACAATCTTCGTCATCGCGTCGCGCCACCACAATTGCGTCGTCGTCATCAGGAGTTTCCGCCGGAGAGAAGGTCCGCCGCGCATCACCATCGCCAATCTTCGTCTCCAATCCATGAAATTCTGCAGAAACTAAGGCTGGGAAGAGATAATCGGAAGATTCGATCGGAGTTGATCTTGGAAGTTCGCCGTTCGCCGCCGCTCGCGAATGAAGAAAGGAAGTTGATTCGGCACCAACAAGTAACCCTAATCCCCAATTCTATTTCTTTTTTCATTTTCCTTTTTATTTTTTTGCTTAATTAAATTTTGTTTCTGAATAATGATGATAAAAATGGACCAAACACACAATCCCTTGGGCCAAACGCATTACTGCACCCCCGTTGAGCCCGTTAACCCCATTGCTTGCACTAAAACACCATTGGGCTGATACTGCTTCTTGCACCCCCTGTGGCCCACGAAATCCCTTTTTTGGCAATCTGATTGATAACAAAAACGCCCTAAGGGCTGGGCCTGCGCCAATTCCTTTTTGCACCATCCATATTCATTTAGCACCCCCTGTTTCACATATAGTTGATAGTTTTTTTTAGATTTTTCACTTAGCTCTTTTTACTATACTTTTTAGATAATAACAACATCTAGAATCATAATTTTTGTTCGATTTTTAGGTAATAAAAATGACATAGAAAACTCATAAAATAGTAGTATTTTTTAGACTAATTTTGTACTAACACCTGAATAGTTTCTTTTATCATTTCCATGTTATTTTTGTTGTGTGATTTTGTTACTCGCTTTTGGCCATATTTTTGGCCTATCTTGTTTATACCATTTCAATGCTCCCTTTAGAATTTAGTCACCATGTTAACATTAGAATTAGACTTAGAATGACACTTAGATTAGAGAATAGGTTAGTCTCCTTTGTTCATTTCTTTTCTTTTTCAACTCTAAAATACTTAATAAAAAAACCTGACAAAGATCACACTGTGACTTTTCTGATGTATAGTGAGAAAGAAATGATTGGGGCGTAGGCCCCGATGTACGTTCTTTCTCACATAGTAGAAAAGAAATGATTGGGGTGTAGGCCCCGATGTACGTTCTTTTATACTAAACGGAAAAGAAATGATTGGAATGTAGATTTCGATGTATTTCTTATCCATTATTTAGAGAATCGATTGTGGTGTAGACCTCAATGTGCATTCTCTAAATAGTCAAAAACAAAACTCTTTTTCTTGGCGTGATCTAAGTCGCAAAGTAAATCTCCCTTAAAAAATACTCAACCAGAAAACATTTAAAATGCTTAATAAAGGTTCAGACTTAAGACAAAGTAAGGAAGTGATGCGAAGCCTTGTAGTGGGTTTTGTCATCGTGGAATTACAATAAAAGACACAAACCAAACTTTTGCTTTTCTTTTGCCTTGTTAGGCGCTTAAGAACAAGTTAAGTCCTTTCCAAAAGTAGGCGTATAAGTCTCCAAAGGTCGAGCATCGTGGATTGTGACCTTAACCGCTGTTCAACTAAAAAACACAAAACAAATGGAAACTATGGAGCCGAACTACGGTCGCTCTGATTCCTTGTAAGGGATACGTAGGCATTGGGTCGCGGGGCCTAAGCGAGCACACTTGTAAATAATTCCTTCTTTTCCCCGTATTTCTTTTGCATGCATTCGCATTTAGGTTTTAGACATAGACACACCCTTTAGATAGAAACAAACATAGGTGGATACCATCGAGTACGATGGGCGTGAGGGGTGCTAGCACCTTCCCCTCGCGTAACCGACTCCCGTGCCCTGTTCTCTGGTCGAAAGACCTTGTTCTTATTCTGAGTTAGGTTTCCTGGTATTCCTTTCCCTTATGGGATAAATATATTAGTGGCGACTCTGATCCATTTTTCGCGGTAGCGACAGCTGGCGACTCTGCTGGGGATGTTGCTAGACCTGTTGCTGGTCCATCCTTAGCGAGTCGATCCTAGCCTGCGTTTGTTTGTTTATTTACTGGGTGTTTATTTGTTCTTATGTCTATACCTTGTATATATGTTTGCATGTTTATTCTTCTGCTTGCATATCATGTTTATTTCTGTTTGCACATCATGCATATGGATTATATTCTGTGTTCCTTGGGGTCTTCTGTTCTGTTTTGCAGGTTGGGTGGGATGTTCTATGAGGTAAAAGGCCCAATACCCAGGCCAGAGTGACACATAGGATACCTAGGATAGAGTGGATAGTCATGACGCCGATGAGATGTCAGGTCTTGTCTAGTGCGATCATGAGACCCACGCCCAGTCGAGGTTCAAATGGGGTATCATCGTTGGCATGTAGATGCAACAATGGTGATATCTCAGGAGAACTGATAACGCTGGTTGCCATTTTGACCTACCCTGACCTAGATTCACCTGTGAGTGGGGAGGGATATACATAACAGGTACCGTTGGTGACTATTCAGTTCCGTTGGTGACTATTATTTCTCCTGGTATTCAAAAAGGTGTCGGACCTTTGATCTTGTGACATTTGACCTACTGAGGCTTCACATCAATTATTCAGAGGATTTTACAGTGGTTAATAAGATTATATGGACCTTGATCCCATGCTTTTGCATTGCATAACATCATTACTGTATCCACTTCATTTGTGGGGGAGTCTAAAGTCTATTTCCAAAAAAAGAGGAAACAAAAAAGAAAGTAGAAAAACAAAAAAAAAGAAAAGAGAAAAAATATTATATGCAAAAAAAAAAGAGAATAAAAGAGAAACAAAGTTGATGAAAAGGCTTTAGGATCCCTTAGAAATGAAACATGCATTCATATTATCATGCATTTCATATTTCTCTCAGAAGCTTATGGGGGCCCTTTCTACTCAGATTTTGACTTCAACGACGAATTGACTTCTCACCGCTACGTGCTTGAAAGGTAACCATGGAACAACTTCGTGAGGACTTAACTCAGATGAGGAGAGAAATGGGGATTAACCTGAATCATTGTATGGAGGCTATTCAAGCCCTTGCTTTTAGACACGAAGAATTGAGACAGATTCTTCAGAGGCCAGATACAAATGTTAATCTCAACACAGGAGAAGGTCTTGTGAATCAGAATGTTAGAAACACTGTTGAGATTCCAATTCCTGTTAAGGAGACTTCGCATCATGAGAATAATTCAGAATTTGAAGCCTTCAGGTTCCCGATTGACGAGTTTGAAAAAAGGTTCCACCTCCTGGATGAAAGGTTGAAGGCCATGGAAGGTCGTGACTCCATTGATTTAGATGCTGCTGGTTTGTGCCTAGTTCCTGGTATTAAGATTCCTGCTAAGTTCAAAGTCCCCAACTTCGAGAAGTACAAGGGTACCACGTGTCCGATAGCTCATGTCAAGGCATTTTGCAACAAAATGGCTCCTTATGCTGAGAATGACAAACTGTTAATGCATTTTTTTCAGGATAGCCTCAGTGGCACATCTCTTGAGTGGTATAATCAACTCGAAAGAACCGATGTCCAAACTTGGAAAGAACTAGCAGAAGCCTTTGTCAAGCGTTACAAGCACAATAGCAACATGGCGCCGACCAGAATGCAACTCCAAGCTTTGACTCAGAAAACTGACGAATCGTTCAGAGAATATGCCCGAAGATGGAGAGAATTAGCTGCTAAAGTTCAACCTCCACTCTTAGAGAAAGAGCTCATGGATATGTTCAAGGATGTGATGGAAAGTCCGTACTACCAATGTTTGGCTGCATGTAAAGCCTCTGATTTTGCAGAATTGGTACTCGTTGGAGAACGAATGGAGCATGGTATTAAGAATGGTAATGTCCAAGTTTTTGGTACTCCTTCTGAATTCCATAAGCAAATGAATGAAGAGACTAATGCAGTTTCTGATTATGAAGTGGAATCTCCTGATTATTCTCCTGATCATATCTCTTGTCATGAAGCAGTGGAAGTAACTCCTGTTCAGGATGACCCACAAATTTGTGTTGCAACTCTCAATCAGCCTCCCACTCAATTTGTTCAACAGAAGCTTATCCCAAAGGATCAATCAGGTCAGTATGTGCCACAAAGGCGGAATTATCAACACAATCGTCACCCACAAGGTAGAAAGAGGCATAGAAGGCCAAAAAGAGTGTACGATCCCATTCCTATGACTCGTGATAAGCTGCTTTCTCACTTGATCAATCTTTCCTTGGTAGAACCAAAGCAACCCAAGCAACCAAAGCCTGTTCATTTCCCGTATCATGTGGGATTTGACCCTAATGTTAGTTGTGGCTACCATGCTGGGGCACCTGGCCATTCGATTGAAGATTGCCAACCATTCAAAGATAAGGTTCAAGACCTGATTGATTCCAAAGCTATCACTTTCATACCCGAGGGCCAAGATTGAAGTTCTCTGTTGACTCAATGGGTCTTCTAAAGCAATAAGGCCATACGGAGTCAAGTCTCCTCAACTATGGAAATCATCATTTCATTTCCGTATTCTCATTTCGGTACTTCCTATTTTGTGAACGGCTATTTCCTTGTTTGAACCGGTTGGTATGATAATAATAAAAGCACCCCAAATTCTCGAGCAACTCTGTCAGAATCTTTTCAAAAAAAGGGAAATCAAGAATGTTTTGTAGAAGCATCTCTCATTCTCAAGGTTCTTATGCTCAGTTGTATCCGTGGAGATTGGTGTTTTAGTTGGTGTTTGAGCTCTCTTTGCAACAAGTAGTCTCTCTAAATTTGGTAACCACGCAAGGTTCCTCCATGTTTGATGGCAAATACTTCTTCAACGAATATGCTTGGGGCTCCCGCACGAGGGATAAGCAAGACATACTCTTATCTTGAGCATTGCCTCACTCGCATTGCTCAAATCCCTAAAGTAAAAAAAGAGTAAAAAGAAAATAATAATTACAACTCTTGGGTGACTTCGTTGAAATTTCCTTTTGAAGTAATCTGAAGTTTTTGGAAGGAACTGCAGAAAGTATTCAAGATCAATAAGTCCGTACGGAGTCAAGTCTCCTCAATAATGGTCATTCATTTGGTTCTCTACTGCATTTTCATTTGTAATCTTTCTTTGTTTGTTTAAGCATTGCTAGCATGTAAAAACTTGTTAATTTTCGAATGAAAATCATAATACATTGTTTATGTTTGTCTTGAAGTAATCCATTCGTTTTCACTCAAAAAAAATCTTTTTGGCATTACGATACCAACTTTACTAATATCCTGCTTAGGCAACGAGCAGAGGGAGAATGATGAAAAAAAATGCAAAATCCCTAATTGTGTGTCTTTGAATAAAACCCTACTGATGATGTACAGGCATTGTTTCAAATCCCCAAACACCGAAGATATAAGGGAGATAGACCCTCGTCAACCCCTTTGAGCCTTGAAGTAGGAGTTTCTTTTCTGATCAGAAAAAACCCTTATTTTTAACCCTGGGGCAGGGTAGTGTTCATTTAACTTGATCGAGTGTTCAAAACTCACCAAATGATATACATTCAAGGATACAACAATGGTTATCCTTCCAAAGGTTGAGGAAAATAAAAAATCGTGATGGTTATCCTTCATCTATCAAGATGACAAAAGATGACGATACCACAATGGTAATCCTTCATCAACTATGGAATGAGGCAGTCGAAATCACTTCCAATGAACCAAAGACAATGTGAGGTCACACGACTTGTTCAAAAAAAAAGGCAAGCAAAAAAAATGAATGAAAAGAAAAAATGATGAAAGAATATAGCGATAAAAAGAAAAGTGATGGTGAAAATAAAGAAAGAACAAGGTCGTGTGACAATGAATCAAAAGAATAAAAGGTGAGCGATTGCCATGTCCGAAATACCTCATTGATTCCTCAACCATTTCAAAAAAAAAATTCCTGGTGAGGGACGAGCACTCATGTTGAGTTAACTGAACTTAGGAGTGGAGAACATCACGAAGGGGGTGGGCACTAAATAATTTTGAGCCTAAAAATCCTTTGTTTCAAAAAACCATGAACCCGGCCAAGTTACAACCCTTAAAAGTCCTAATTGAAGTAGGGTTTATTTCGAAAACGCACTCCAATGAGATAGTGTTTACTGACTCTCAATGAAGCGTAACACATGTATGTTGGTATTGTATGCCCGCTTTGCATTCCATTCACAAGAGGTTGTAACCTCATTTCATAAAAAGTTTTAAACTTCAAGACTATCATAGGCTTTGTATTAGAATTGTCATTCTTAGAATTAACATTCTTTTGCATACAAAACATTTGCTTAAACATCAAGGAAGTTTCCATGATGAGAATCCATAAAGAGTTTGATCATGTCAAAGTAAGAGAGACTTGAGAATTCCGTAAAGTAAAAAGCTATCACTTCAGAGATCAAAGCAAGTTGTTTGAATACTCCGTTGAGCAGGAGCAGTGGATACTCTATTTGTTTGATTACCCTAAAAGTTTTGAATACTCTTCTGAGTATGGTAAAGTTACTTCCATGATTTGTGGGATCTTAAGGGAAGTAAACTTAAGGAGTCTGATAAGATGAATATAATCAGGGGCAATCACGACGAGGAATCTCTCTCGTGAGTTCAGCCTATCTGGGGCAATTAATTCGAGGTTTAACCTCTCAAATTCAACTAATCAGGGGCAATCAAGTTGAAGTGTGATCTCTCCAATCCACTTAATCTGGGGCAATCCAATCGAGGAATCTCTCTCAAAATCCAGTCAACCTGGGGCACAATCTTTTGGGAATCATCATTCACTTGTAATGTGACCATCACATATTGAAGAAGTATCATAATGATTCCCCAGCAAGTTACTCTCCCCCAAGCATAGGAGTTTATTTCTCCTGAGACTTTATTCCTCCCCAAGCATAGGAGTTTATTTCTCCTGAGATTGCGCTCCATTCTTCAAGTATAGGAGTTTGTTTCTCCTCGGAGTTTGTTCCACTCATCCTCATCAAGAGTTCTCGTCAAGATGAAAATTCTCCGAGCTATGGCACATGGTGAGAAGTCAAAAAGTATTCTTCAAGTCAACAATCAGAAGTGTATTTTGCAAGTCAAAGTCCAATGTTTATTGGCACCCCCACAGAATTCTTAACACTAAGGGGATTATCCCTGGTGTTTACCTCCCCCGAGGTCAAAAATGAAATTCAATGGAATACTCCCCGAAGGGACCCCAATGATTTTGCTTCTCTATCACACTATTGCCTTTATTTGGCGCCTTGCATATAGTAATCATTGCATTCACATTGCATCTACAAAAATGCGTAGCATTTCCATGAAAATGGAGCATTACGCTAAAGAAAAATTCAAACATGCATCAATGCACAAGCCAAGTTTGTGTGCGCTCCGACGGCACAATATAATATATCCTCAGAAGAAGTCTCACATTCTCTCTCCAAGATAGATTGGTTGCCATGTCTTTCTTCGTCAAGATCATTGTCTCTGTGGTTATTTCCCGTTTGTCAAGTTCAATCGTTTGGATAACCCATACTTTGTGTGTGGCAATTCGAATGATTGTCACTCTTGAAGAGTTACACCCCGCCTTTGGCCTGTGGGATTCATGTAGCTCTTGCGCTCCGCAAGCGTCAACGTTTCCTTGCAAATACAGTGTTTGATAACATCTCCAATAAGAGTCTAGTCGTTACTAGTCCCCTTCGGTCAAGTCCAATGATTATTGGCATCCCTTTCAAGTCCCGTGGTTATGGGCATCCTTCGGTTAGGTCTAATATTGATTAGTCCTCCCCGTTCAAGTCCGGTGGTTATCGGCATACCCCTTCAGATCTAATGAGATTCCAACCGTTGAGTTGTGAGTCCTTTGTTTTCCGACCTCGAGTCGTGAGTTTCCGACCTTTTGTCGTGAAGATTCCTACCGTTGAGTTGTGAGTCCTTTGTTTTCCGACCTCGAGTCGTGAGTTTCCGACCTTTTGTCGTGAAGATTCCTACCGTTGAGTTGTGAGTCCTTTGTTTTCCGACCTCGAGTCGTGAGTTTCCGACCTTTTGTCGTGAAGATTCCTACCGTTGAGTTGTGAGTCCTTTGTTTTCCGACCTCGAGTCGTGAGTTTCCGACCTTTTGTCGTGAAGATTCCTACCGTTGAGTTGTGAGTCCTTTGTTTTCCGATCTCGAGTCGTGAGTTTCCGACCTTTTGTCGTGAAGATTCCTACCGTTGAGTTGTGAGTCCTTTGTTTTCCGACCTCGAGTCGTGAGTTTCCGACCTTTTGTCGTGAAGATCCCAACCGTCGAGTTGTGAGTCCTTTTTTGTCCAACCGTTGATTTGAGAGTTCTGAGATTCCAACCGTTGAGTGGTGAGTTTTGGGTTTCCGACCTCGAGTCGTGAGTCTTTCAATCTTTGAGTTGTGGGTTCTAAGTTTCCGACTTCGAGTCGTGGTTGTCCTAACCTTCGAGTTATGGACGTTTGTCGTATACTCCCAAAAAGTGTCATGGCAAACCAATTTCTTGCACTTGCCTATTATAGGCATTACAAGGCTTTTTCTTTCCTTCGAGGAAATCCTACGGGAATATTACAGTTACTTGCTGAAGCTTGTTAAGTGGAGGCATCCAAAAAGAAAAAAGAAATGATACAAACATCTGTCACCTGGAGCGCAAATTTTCTGGTACTTTGGTATTTAATCTTCTTCTACCTCGAATGTTCGAAAGGCTAACGCCAATCTCACCTTCAGGTTTAAGACGATTAAATAGGGGCAGCTGTTGCACCCCAAAATTTGCCCATATTTATTTCTAACTGGCTTAGGCTTTACATTTCATTTGCATCCATCTATTAGGTCAGCTAACATACATCATGCACCATTAATCGATAACACCGGCTGGAGATCGAGGATGTGGAAGAGTAGGGTTTCTTCACTGCTTTGAGGCTCTAATATGAATTCAAGCTTGTTGTGAATGGTTCTTCATCAGTCATGGTTGGTGGAGTTGAGGTTTTGATATATGGGTTATTGAGGATTTCTCCTGCACCAAGATGTGAAGTCATCTTCATCAAGATTACCAAGGGCAAGAGGATAACGTTTTTGGTTCACTGGATTTCATGCTAAGATGGTCTCATATGCCTCAAGTCTTGTCCTCATCCAAAGGATCCCTCATGATATTCCATTTGTAATCATTGAGTCAAGGGTTTGTGGAGTGGATGTCAAAGAGAACGAATCATGATTATGAGCATAAAGAGAGCGTTGTATTCAAGGCACCACTATATGTTCAATTTGTTGGTAGTTGGGTTTGAATTAAGGAATTGAGATTGAATTAGATGCACATTGATCTGAGGATGAATTTGATTTAATGATACGATTGATTCTACTATTCAAATTCCTTTCAAGACAGTTGGTTCAAGCTAAGACACACGAGGTTGTGAATTTTTCTATGATCAAGGGATTATCATGTTGCTCAGTTGGTTGTTGATTGCAATACAAGGTGAATGGTTGAGAAATTGATTTTAAGATTCATTTGAGAATTAAGGTGGGATTCAGGTATCGTTCATTTAAAGTCGAGGTAAAACCATTTGGCTCAAGTTCAAGGTTCAAATGGAAAAGTTTTTATGTTCATAAAGATACAAAAATTCAATCTCTACATGTTCAAGTTCATCATTCAATATCATTCACCATACTTACAAAGGTCCATACAACCATTATTACACAAAATTCGTCACAGATTCATTACAAATTCAGAGTCCATTTGCAAATTACAAAAAAAGAGTCATTCACATCACACCATTCAAATACTTCAAAAAACTACATTCATTACAAAGATCACATTCCATTACAAAATCCAAATATATCATTACACAAATTTACTTTTTGACCTATGGTTGACTATAGTCAACTGTTGACTTTCTGGTCAAATAGTTGACCAAAGTCAGCACCTGTTATTTAACCATTTTGATCACTGACCAAGACTTTTGTTGTTACCCTAAACCCATCCCCCATGTTAATATCTTCAATTCCTCTCCATCTGTGAGGCCCTGTGTTCATTTGATTCTATGTGACAATCAATTCCATAAACCTACACCACACAAACACAAAATTAACTCGCAGCCCCATTCAAATCAATCTTTCATTCAAAACAGTCCCTGCATACCCTGATAAATTCCAGCATGATTCAAAAAAAGAAGAAAGGCATTCATGTTCATAAATCTCAAAACAGTGTTCTAAGTATGCTCGATTCGCATCAATTACATGTGTATGGACCAAGTTCAGTTACAGAAAAAAAGGTAATTCGAAGAAGACCTACGAGTTACAGCAGCAACACAATTCAGGGTCTGGCGGTAGTCGCAGAAACTTTGTTCCTCATGGCTGAAGCGCATAAATTCAAATTCTCCATTGGTATTGAACTCACACCTAAATTGAGACCCTGCAGAACCAAAGTAAAACCAGAATCCCACATTCTGCAGCAAACTTCCAGTTCATACTCTAACTACCCTTAACCAACTTATAACTTCTCCTTAACAAGTTCTACTTTAATTACCACTAACAGAATCAATCTAACTCAGCATATAACCTCGTAACAGCTCTAACTAATTCAGTTACACCCTCTAACAACCTAGGATTTCTCTAACAGATCCTAACAGAAAACTAATTCAGTTAGTCCCTCACCAACTCTCAAGCCAACGGTTTTCCATAACCTCTAACTAACCGCATAACAGAATCTTAACGACCCATAACAGAGCTCCATAACCGAATTTCAGAAAGGAGAGGAAGAGAAAAACAGAATTGAGCAATTCAGAGATAGGGACTCACCTATAAAACAGAGTTACACCACTGATTCAAGGCAGAGACAATCATTTTCCACAAACCTTCACTTCTGAGTCTCTCTCGATCATCTTCGTCATTCCACAATCAACTTCATTCTCCATCCTCTTTCTTCCTCGATTTGTATTCATCATCACCATCTTCATTCACCTGCAACTCTCTTCCTTCAATCAACAATCTTCAACTCTCCTTCATTCATCCCTGCACACTCTCCTCGCCGCTCCATCATCATCAATATTCAGAAAAAAAAACGAAAGCTCAGAAATTGAAGAGAAGAAAACGCGAAGAAGCAACGTTCGCGCAATTAGAAAGAAGAAGAAGATCAAAAGGTTTAAGGCGAACGCTTACTTGAATCACGTTACCATCGTCCCCGCTGTAAGCTTCACATCGCAACAATCTTCGTCATCGCGTCGCGCCACCACAATTGCGTCGTCGTCATCAGGAGTTTCCGCCGGAGAGAAGGTCCGCCGCGCATCACCATCGCCAATCTTCGTCTCCAATCCATGAAATTCTGCAGAAACTAAGGCTGGGAAGAGATAATCGGAAGATTCGATCGGAGTTGATCTTGGAAGTTCGCCGTTCGCCGCCGCTCGCGAATGAAGAAAGGAAGTTGATTCGGCACCAACAAGTAACCCTAATCCCCAATTCTATTTCTTTTTTCATTTTCCTTTTTATTTTTTTGCTTAATTAAATTTTGTTTCTGAATAATGATGATAAAAATGGACCAAACACACAATCCCTTGGGCCAAACGCATTACTGCACCCCCGTTGAGCCCGTTAACCCCATTGCTTGCACTAAAACACCATTGGGCTGATACTGCTTCTTGCACCCCCTGTGGCCCACGAAATCCCTTTTTTGGCAATCTGATTGATAACAAAAACGCCCTAAGGGCTGGGCCTGCGCCAATTCCTTTTTGCACCATCCATATTCATTTAGCACCCCCTGTTTCACATATAGTTGATAGTTTTTTTTAGATTTTTCACTTAGCTCTTTTTACTATACTTTTTAGATAATAACAACATCTAGAATCATAATTTTTGTTCGATTTTTAGGTAATAAAAATGACATAGAAAACTCATAAAATAGTAGTATTTTTTAGACTAATTTTGTACTAACACCTGAATAGTTTCTTTTATCATTTCCATGTTATTTTTGTTGTGTGATTTTGTTACTCGCTTTTGGCCATATTTTTGGCCTATCTTGTTTATACCATTTCAATGCTCCCTTTAGAATTTAGTCACCATGTTAACATTAGAATTAGACTTAGAATGACACTTAGATTAGAGAATAGGTTAGTCTCCTTTGTTCATTTCTTTTCTTTTTCAACTCTAAAATACTTAATAAAAAAACCTGACAAAGATCACACTGTGACTTTTCTGATGTATAGTGAGAAAGAAATGATTGGGGCGTAGGCCCCGATGTACGTTCTTTCTCACATAGTAGAAAAGAAATGATTGGGGTGTAGGCCCCGATGTACGTTCTTTTATACTAAACGGAAAAGAAATGATTGGAATGTAGATTTCGATGTATTTCTTATCCATTATTTAGAGAATCGATTGTGGTGTAGACCTCAATGTGCATTCTCTAAATAGTCAAAAACAAAACTCTTTTTCTTGGCGTGATCTAAGTCGCAAAGTAAATCTCCCTTAAAAAATACTCAACCAGAAAACATTTAAAATGCTTAATAAAGGTTCAGACTTAAGACAAAGTAAGGAAGTGATGCGAAGCCTTGTAGTGGGTTTTGTCATCGTGGAATTACAATAAAAGACACAAACCAAACTTTTGCTTTTCTTTTGCCTTGTTAGGCGCTTAAGAACAAGTTAAGTCCTTTCCAAAAGTAGGCGTATAAGTCTCCAAAGGTCGAGCATCGTGGATTGTGACCTTAACCGCTGTTCAACTAAAAAACACAAAACAAATGGAAACTATGGAGCCGAACTACGGTCGCTCTGATTCCTTGTAAGGGATACGTAGGCATTGGGTCGCGGGGCCTAAGCGAGCACACTTGTAAATAATTCCTTCTTTTCCCCGTATTTCTTTTGCATGCATTCGCATTTAGGTTTTAGACATAGACACACCCTTTAGATAGAAACAAACATAGGTGGATACCATCGAGTACGATGGGCGTGAGGGGTGCTAGCACCTTCCCCTCGCGTAACCGACTCCCGTGCCCTGTTCTCTGGTCGAAAGACCTTGTTCTTATTCTGAGTTAGGTTTCCTGGTATTCCTTTCCCTTATGGGATAAATATATTAGTGGCGACTCTGATCCATTTTTCGCGGTAGCGACAGCTAGCCATGGTGAAATCGTTAAACCGCAACAAATATCAAATTAAACCATCCAGAAAGTTTGATACAACGTTCTAAACACCAACACACAATCAAAACACAATTATAATGCCGGAATCACAATAATCGAATGCGAAAAAGTATGCAAATCGTGACGCCTAACCGTGTCGATTCAAGGATCCATGGCAACCGGTGGTGACTATTGGTTGGCTTCGGAGAGCATCCATGAACCTTGTTAGATGCTTGGAACGATTTGAATCGGCCTGGAATTCAGTATGTAAGGTGGTTTCCCTTCACGATTTTTTCTTATTTGAATAGGGTTCTGCACCAATCTTTTTTTTCTGCATATGGAATCACTATATATTTATAAGAGATTAGTTTAGGTCAACAATTTTGAACTGAATCTTGGTAAATCAAAGTTTAGAATTCTTGGAAAATTTGATTTGTGAAAGCTTCCAAAATTGGCCAATCTTGATCCAATCTCCTCTCAATCTTTCCAAAACCATTTGTCACGAAATTTGCACTTAATATTGGATATTTGGATGATTATATTTGATTAGAATCAAAGCAGATTAAATTTCCTTTTATTTTCTTTTTAATTACTTGATTAAATTGATTTTAATGAATATTAATTTTCCTTTATATTTTCTTTCTAATTACTTGATTAAATTGATTTTAATGAATATTAAATTTCACATAAAAATTAAATAATCACAAATAAATCGTGGCAATCAGATTGTATCTTCTAGATAACTTGTATAGCAAGATTGAATCATAAAATATTGGGCCTCTTTGCAAAGAAATCCATTTTGGAGCCTTTTCCTTCACATTTTTTCCTTTGAAATTTCCCAACTTTGACAAGGCATATCTCCCTCAATTTTTAAGATATGGAGGATGACTAGGACTTTTTGGAAACCTCAAGATGTCCTCTACAAGCTACTTTGTAAGCTTTTTTCCATTTGAGGATTTTATCTTGATGATATTGGCTTTGACAAAAAACTGGTTTTGGTTGACTTTCAAAAAGGACCTATAATCTTTTGATCCATATCTCTCAAATGAAGCATTTTTGGACTTGGCTTGTGAGAGACAAGATTTTAGAGAATTAAATTTCCTTCAAAATGAGATTTGGATGCGAAATTTATGATATTCCATGTGAAAGTTATGGTTGGTCAAAGTTCAGTTGACTTCCTCCTATAAAACCCTAATTTAGAAACTATAGGTTTTGTTGATTTCTGGTCTTTTCTTGATGAATCATGATCCATCCTTGATCAAATGATGAATGATACTTCAAAATAAGGATGTTGACAAAAAATCAGGAGTTTTGACTGTACTTTAACCACTGTTGACTTTTAGGTCAAACTAGTCGACTATTGACTTTCTGAGCAATTGAGCGGTCAATCCTTGGAATTGAAACCTGAATTTTGTCATGGAGATAGTTTGAAACATCATAATCCATGTGAAATGCATTGGATCCTTTGATTCATTAGTTTTCTTCAGAGAAATCAAAACCCTAACTCCTTGAGCCATTGTTTAGGAGGGTGTCGCTACCGCGAAAAATGGAATCAGAGTCGCCACTAATATATTTATCCCATAAGGGAAAGGAATACCAGGAAACCTAACTCAGAATAAGAACAAGGTCTTTCGACCAGAGAGCAGGGTACGGGAGTCGGTTACGCAAGGGGAAGGTGCTAGCACCCCTCACGCCCATCGTACTCGATGGTATCCACCTATGTTGGTTTCTATCTAAAGGGTGTATCTAATGTCTAAACCTAAATGCGAATGAATGCAAAAGAAATACGGGGAAAAGAAGGAATTATTTACAAGTGTGCTCGCTTAGGCCCCGCGACCCAATGCCTACGTATCCCTTAAAAGGAATCAGAGCGACCGTAGTTCGGCTCGATATTTTCTATGTTTTTGTTTTTTTTAGTTGAACAGAGGTTAAAGTCGCACTCCACGATGCTCGTGTTAGAACAAGATTTGTTCTTATCAATTATCTTAGTTTTGATGATAACAATAATATGAATTTTGCTTAAGATAATATGGTACTCTAATCCAATGCAATTTCCCTTTCAGGAAATATATAAAGAGTACGCATAATTCAGCGCTCAGAAGATGTGTCTCAAATGGTTCAGCATGCAACATCAGAACATGGTCTGGCAAGACATCAGAAGATGGTCGAAGCAGAATCAGAACATGGGTCTATGGAAGCATCAGAAGAACATGAGATCAGAAGCACTGAAGATCAGAAGATGGTATCACGCTCAGAAGCACTTCAAGGTCAGAAGATCAGAAGATGCTTTGCACCAAGCTGTTTGACTCTGATGATATTCAAACGTCGTATTCACAAACATCAGATCAGAAGGAAGTACACGTGGCAGACTACGCTGACTGACAAAAGGAACGTTAAAGCTACTAAAGGCTACGTCAGTAGACACAGCGTGAACAAGGCTCGAGGTAGTTGACAAAAGCGTATAACATTAAATGCAAAGCTGTACGGAACACGCAAAGCATTAAATGCATTCAACGGTCATCTTCTCAACGCCTATAAATATGAAGTTCTGATGAGAAGCAAGGTTAACGATTTCGCACCAATACAATTCAAATTAACTTGCTGAAACTCTGTTCAATCAAAAGCTCAGAATCTTCATCTTCATCAAAGCTCACTACATTGCTGTTGTAATATCTTAGTGAGATTAAGCTTAAATTGTAAGAGAAATATCACAGTTGTGATTATCGCTTTTAAGAAGCATTTGTAAACTCTTGAATAGATTACATTAAGTTGTAAGGAACTAGAGTGATCAGTTGATCAATATACTCTAGGAAGTCTTAGCAGTTGGCTGAGCAGGAAGTCTTGGCAGTTGGCTGAGCAGGAAGTCTTGGCAGTTGGCTGAGCAGGAAGTCTTGGCAGTTGGCTGAGCAGGAAGTCTTGGCAGTTGGCTGAGCAGAAAGTCTTAGGAGTGAACTAAGCCTAGAGTGATCGTGTTGATCAGTAGACTCTAGAAAAAGTCTTAGGAGTGAACTAAGCAGTTGTTCCTGGAGTGATCAGGTTGTGATCAGAAGACTCTGGAAGACTTAGTTGCGGCTAAGTGGAAAACCATTGTAATCCGTGCGATTAGTGGATTAAATCCTCAGTTGAGGTAAATCATCTCTGCGGGGGTGGACTGGAGTAGCTTCGTTAACAGCGAACCAGGATAAAAATATTTGTGCATTTATTTTTATCGTCCAAGATTTAAAGTCACACTTATTCAATCCCCCCCTTTCTAAGTGTTTTTCTATCCTTCAATTGGCATCAGAGCGCCGGTTCTAAGGTGCAAGCACTTAACCGTGTTTAGAAAAGATTCAGGAAGAGAAAAACGCTTCATTTAAAAGATGGTTGATGAAAGTGAAAGGACTATACCTACACCTGCATCTACATCTGGCTCTGCTGAGCAATACAACGGTAACAATGGTTATACTAGACCGCCGGTATTTGATGGTGAAAACTTTGAATACTGGAAAGATAAACTGGAAAGTTACTTTCTGGGTCTAGATGGTGATCTATGGGATCTTCTGATGGATGGTTACAAACATCCTGTAAATGCCAGAGGCGTAAAGCTGTCAAGGCAAGAAATGAATGATGATCAAAAGAAGCTTTTCAGGAATCATCATAAATGTAGAACTGTTTTGCTGAATGCTATCTCTCATGCTGAGTATGAGAAGATATCTAACAGGGAAACGGCCTATGACATATATGAGTCCTTGAAAATGACTCATGAAGGAAATGCTCAAGTCAAGGAGACAAAAGCTCTTGCCTTAATCCAGAAGTATGAAGCCTTCAAGATGGAGGATGATGAAGACATTGAAAAGATGTTTTCGAGATTTCAAACTCTTACTGCTGGATTGAGAGTTCTTGACAAAGGATACACCAAGGCTGATCATGTGAAGAAGATCATCAGAAGCTTACCCAGAAGATGGGGTCCGATGGTGACTGCATTCAAGATTGCGAAGAATCTGAATGAAGTTTCTCTGGAAGAGCTTATCAGTGCCTTGAGAAGCCATGAGATTGAGCTGGACGCAAATGAGCCTCAAAAGAAAGGTAAGTCTATTGCATTAAAATCAAATATCAAGAAATGCACTAACGCTTTTCAGGCCAGAGAAGAAGATCCTGAAGAATCAGAATCTGAAGAAGAAGATGAACTGTCCATGATTTCCAGAAGGCTAAATCAACTCTGGAAGACCAAGCAAAGGAAGTTCAGAGGCTTCAGAAGTTCAAGGAAATTTGAACGTGGAGAATCTTCTGATGAAAGAAGATTTGACAAGAAGAAGGTCATGTGCTATGAATGCAATGAGCCTGGACACTACAAGAATGAATGTCCAAATCTTCAAAAGGAAAGTCCCAAGAAAAAGTTTCATAAGAAGAAAGGTCTTATGGCAACCTGGGATGAGTCAGAAGATGATTCAGAAGATGAGCAGGCCAACTGTGCGCTGATGGCGACAGAAGATGACGGATCAGAATCTACATCAGAATCAGATTCTGAAGAGGTATTTTCTGAACTTACTAGAGATGAGTTAGTTTCCGGTCTAACTGAACTTCTGGAACTCAAGTCTCAGATTAGTCTCAAATACAAAAAGCTGAAAAAGCAATTTGAATTTGAAACAAAGAAGCTTGAGTTGGAGAATTCTGAATTAAAAGAAAAACTTTTAAAATTATCCAATAATGTTGGATCTCCTTCTGATTCAGAAAAATCCACTCCTAGTCTGAACCATATTCTGAAAGAATATGATTTAAGTTTCAGAAAGTTCTTATCTAGAAGTATTGGCAGAAGTCAGCTAGCTTCTATGATATATGCTGTGTCTGGAAACAAAAGAGTTGGCATTGGTTATGAGGGTGAAACCCCATACAAACTTGAACCTGTTGATGAAATGAAAATTACATACAAGCCATTGTATGATCAGTTCAAGTATGGCCACTCTCATGATATTAGGCACACCTCACATGCACAAAGTTTTCACATAACACACACTAAGAAGCATGTGACACAACCTAGGAAATATCATGAAACTCACATTAAGAATTATCATGCTGTTCCTCCTATTGCTTACAATGTTAAACCCAAGTTCAATCAGAACTTGAGAAAATCTAACAAGAAAGGACCCAAAAAGATGTGGGTACCTAAGGATAAGATTATTCCTATTGCAGATATCCTTGGCTGCAAGAAGGACAAAGCACAACATGTCATGGTACCTGGACTCTGGATGCTCGCGACACATGACAGGAAGAAGGTCTATGTTCCAAGACCTGGTGCTTAAGTCTGGAGGAGAAGTCAAGTTCGGAGGAGATCAGAAGGGCAAGATAATTGGCTCTGGAACTATAAAGTCTGGTAACTCTCCTTCCATTTCTAATGTACTTCTTGTAGAAGGATTAACTCATAACCTCTTATCTATCAGTCAATTAAGTGACAACGGTTATGATATAATCTTCAATCAAAAGTCTTGCAAGGCTGTAAATCAGAAGGATGGCTCAATCCTATTTACAGGCAAGAGGAAGAACAACATTTATAAGACAGATCTGCAAGATCTTATGAGTCAGAAGGTGACTTGTCTTATGTCTGTTTCTGAAGAGCAGTGGGTCTGGCACAGAAGATTAGGTCATGCTAGTTTGAGAAAGATCTCTCAGATTAACAAACTGAATCTTGTCAGAGGACTCCCTAATCTGAAATTCCAATCAGATGCTCTTTGTGAAGCATGTCAGAAGGGCAAGTTCTCCAAACCTGCATTCAAGTCTAAGAATGTTGTTTCTACCTCAAGGCCATTAGAACTCTTGCACATTGATCTGTTTGGCCCAGTCAAAACAGCATCTGTCAGAGGAAAGAAATATGGATTAGTCATCGTAGATGATTATAGCCGCTGGACATGGGTAAAATTCTTGAAACACAAGGATGAGACTCATTCAGTGTTCTTTGATTTCTACATTCAGATTCAATCTGAAAAAGAGTGTAAAATCATAAAGGTCAGAAGTGATCATGGTGGTGAATTTGAGAACAGATCCTTTGAAGAATTCTTCAAAGAAAATGGTATTGCCCATGATTTCTCTTGTCCTAGAACTCCACAGCAAAATGGGGTTGTAGAACGAAAGAATAGGACTCTGCAAGAAATGGCCAGAACCATGATCAATGAAACCAATATGGCTAAGCATTTCTGGGCAGAAGCAATAAACACTGCATGTTATATTCAGAATAGAATCTCTATCAGACCTATTCTTAATAAGACTCCCTATGAATTGTGGAAGAATAAAAAGCCCAACATTTCATATTTCCATCCTTTTGGATGTGTGTGCTTTATTCTGAACACTAAAGATCATCTTGGTAAGTTTGATTCCAAAGCTCAAAAGTGTTTCCTTCTTGGATATTCTGAACGCTCAAAAGGCTACAGAGTATACAATACTGAAACATTGGTTGTAGAAGAATCAATCAATATCAGGTTTGATGATAAGCTTGGTTCTGAAAAACCAAAGCAAGTTGATAATTTTGCAGGTTGTGATATTGACATATCAGAAGTTGTTGAGCCAAGAAGCAACGCATCAGAAGCAGAGCTTCTCAGAAGCAAAGAGTCTGAAGATCAAGTATCAGCTTCTCTGGAGGATCTAAGTATTTCTGAAGAACCATCCGTCAGAAGATCATCCAGACTCATCTCTGGTCATTCAGAAGATGTCATTCTTGGAAAGAAGGATGATCCAATCAGAACAAGAGCATTCCTTAGAAACAATGCAGACTGTCAATTAGGTCTTGTATCTTTGATCGAGCCAACTTCTGTTGATCATGCTCTAGAAGATCCAGACTGGATAATTGCTATGCAAGAAGAACTAAATCAGTTTACAAGGAATGATGTTTGGGATCTTGTTCCTAGACCAGATGGATTCAATATAATCGGTACAAAATGGGTCTTCAGAAACAAGCTCAATGAGAAAGGCGAAGTGGTAAGGAACAAAGCCAGACTGGTGGCTCAGGGTTATAGTCAGCAAGAAGGGATTGACTACACAGAAACCTTTGCACCAGTGGCCAGGTTAGAATCTATTCGTCTATTAATTTCTTTTGCCACTCAACATAACATCACTCTCTATCAGATGGATGTTAAGAGTGCCTTCTTAAATGGTTATATAGATGAAGAAGTTTATGTCCATCAACCTCCTGGTTTTGAAGACTCTATGTCTCCTAATCATGTTTTTAAACTTAAGAAATCATTGTATGGATTGAAACAGGCTCCCAGAGCTTGGTACGAACGCTTAAGTTCTTTCCTTCTGGATAATGGTTTCACTAGAGGAAAAGTGGACACTACTCTCTTTTGTAAAACCTTTGAAAAGGATATTTTAATTTGTCAAATATATGTAGATGATATTATTTTTGGAACATCTAATGCTACACTTGGAAAGGAGTTTGCTAAGTCTATGCAGGCTGAGTTTGAAATGAGCATGATGGGAGAACTCAAGTATTTCCTTGGAATACAAATAAATCAAACATCAGAAGGACCGTATGTTCACCAAACCAAGTATGTGAAGGAACTTCTGAAGAAGTTTAATCTTCTAGACTGCAAAGAAGCCAAAACTCCTATGCATCCAACATGCATCCTAGGTAAGGATGAGGTAAGTAAGAAGGTAGATCAGAAGCTATACAGAGGTATGATTGGATCTCTTCTATATCTGACTGCTTCTAGACCTGACATTCTGTTCAGTGTTTGTTTGTGTGCTAGATTCCAATCAGATCCTAGAGAATCTCATTTAACTGCTGTTAAGAGGATTCTAAGGTATCTGAAAGGTACTACTAATGTTGGTTTAGTTTACAGAAAATCTAAAGAATACAACTTAGTAGGATTCTGCGATGCTGACTATGCTGGAGACAGAATTGAAAGAAAAAGTACTTCAGGAAGTTGCCAATTTCTTGGAAGTCATTTGATCTCCTGGTACAGCAAGAAGCAAGCAACTATTGCTCTATCAACAACAGAAGCAGAATATGTCGCTGCTGCTGGTTGTAGCACACAGATGCTCTGGATGAAGAGTCAGTTAGAAGATTATCAGATATTTGAGAGTAACATTCCTATATTCTGTGATAATACTTCTGCTATATGTTTATCTAAGAATCTTATTCTTCATTCAAAAGCTAAACATATTGAGATAAAACATCATTTCATAAGGGACTATGTTCAGAAGGGTGTTATTTCTTTAAACTTTGTTGATACAGACCATCAATGGGCTGATATCTTTACAAAACCCCTGGCTGAAGATAGGTTTAAGTTCATTCTGAAGAACATCAGTATGGATTTATGCCCAGAATGAGAAGATGAGAAGTTCTCATGTATGAGTATCTTCTGAAATGAATGTGGAACATTTTTTTTTAATCAGAAGTTCTGATAGAAATCAATTAGAAATTGTGATTCAGTTATTACTAACGTTTCAGTGTCTAAGTTGATTCAGAATCTCTCTTTAAAGCAAAACAGCTGTAACTGGCTATCCAGATGGTAAACACGTGTTCACTATTCCTGGACAAGCGTGCGTGCAGTTGAGAGGACGTCTACTTAGGTAACTGTGCAAATCACGTCTTTTGTCATTATTATCTCTCCTCATGTCATGTAACATTAAATGCTTTTCATCATTTACTCTCTTTCAGTTTTTTTTTATATACTCTTCAAACGTTTCTTTTCCCTCTCATATTTCTCTCTCTCTGCATTTGGTTTCTTTTTCATCTCTCTTTTTTCATATCATAAACCCTAGCAGTTTCCAATATCTGAAAATTCATCATGAATCCATCGTCAAGCTCTGGGAATCAAGACAATGATAGGAAACAAAAGAGAAAAGCATCTGCTGAACCAGAAACCAAATCTAAAAGAGTTAGGATCTCCTATGACCCTCTCAAAGTGTATCAACCCTTTGACGGTTCCCGTCAATCACCTCCCTCTTCAAAGACCTCCACCACCTCTTCCTCCTCATTCATCCTCTCGGAACCACCTTCTTCACCATCTGATATCTCCTCTCCTTTAACCCTTCCATCAGATATTTCTTCATCCCTCTCATATCCTTTTCCCACCAGAACACCTAATCCCTATAGTGTTGTTCTTCCCGACTCAAGGTTCACTGTCAACCCTCCAACCCCTACCACTCAAACATATCTGGAGCTTTTACATGCTGATGTAAATGGCTGGTTGGAGATTCTAGGTGCTGCTCACCTTAATCATCTGGATGAGTATGCTACAAACAACCTCTGGAATACCTTTCGTCAGGATTTTCTGGAGAAGGCTACAGACACTCAGAGAAGGATTATGTCTGAAGCTCCTGGTGTTCGTGGTCTCCGGTTGGAAGTTGGTGAGAGCAGCCACCACTGTCTCATCAGGAACAGAAGTGTTCTTGAAGAGAAGATACCTGCAGATGAGTTGGAAGAAGAAAATCTCTGCAGAGATATCGTGGTATGGAAACCCCGATCTTCTGTGCTCTGGTTTCCTGTGCTGACTGGAGATTTTCAGTGGCTGTTCAACTGGTTCAGAATGAACCCTTCTGAAAAAGCACCTCACATGGTCTTTCCAGTAGTGGTTTATCGTGCTGAAGTTGCTGGTCCTACTCCTCCAACAAACCTAGCTGCTATTCTTCAAGCATTGGAAGA
Source organism: Vicia villosa (assembly GCF_029867415.1). Lineage (NCBI taxonomy): Eukaryota > Viridiplantae > Streptophyta > Magnoliopsida > Fabales > Fabaceae > Vicia > Vicia villosa. The sequence continues at coordinate 55,077 of NC_081181.1, forward strand.
TGGAACTTCTGAGCTGCCTGAACCAGAATATGCCAAGGCTCCTTCTGAGTCAGACTCAGATGAGGAAATGGGAGATGCACAAGCTGAAGATCTTCCAGAAGATCACCCTGCTGAGATTGCTGTCCCTCTGGGCAGAAATACTGGTGCTTCTTCTTCTGGTGAAACCTCAGCTCTGATGGAGACCTTGGAAACTCTTCATCAGAATCAAGCTATGCTGGCTTCTCGTTTGGACGCGCAAGAAGCAGCCAATGCTGAGTTTCGTTCCTTCATGACAAGGCAAGCTACAAGCACTGACGGGATTCATGATGTTCTGGCGCGGATTTTGCGTAGGCTAGGATCTTAGTCTTTTGGTCTTTGTAGTTTCCTTTCCTTGTTGCATCTGTTTTCCTGCATTCTTCTTGTAATCCTCTTTTGCTGATCAATGAAAAAGCTTCTTTGTGTTTTACATTCCAGTAAATGTTTTCTTTTGTCGTTTTATACATCTGAATCTTTTTATATATTCTTTTTGATGTTATGACAAAAAGGGGGAGAAAGATAAATGATAAATGATTTGATTAAATCTATCAGTTGCTGGGTAAAGGCTCCCACACATTCACTAACAAGAACTGCAAGTTCTATATGGTTTAAGTGTTTTGCAGGTACAGAGAAGTGAAATGAATCTTCAAACACTAGAAGCAAAACCATGGAAACTGAAGCAAGCTGAGTGCTGTCAAGCTTCAGAGATCAGAAGCAAGAAAGAAGAATGAATCAGAAGCACTGATAATAGAATTTGAATATCATTGTCTATCCTGTTATGACAAAATTCTATTTGCCCTGATACATATAATGTTATGACTCTGATACATTATTTGCTCTGATACATGTTTTTAGCCTAAATGCTCTGATACATTTGGCTCTGATACATATCATGTATTTGAATATACATTTTATGTTCTAACTCGTTCATGCTGACTTTTGTCGTTTAGTTTTTGTTCTGTAACATTTCAGGATGTAGAGATGCTCAGATGATGCTCTGGTACATTCAACAATGTTCTGATACAAATCTAGCATGAAGTGATGTTGGTAGACATTCAAAGTTCTGAAGCTATCCGAGGGAAGCAGAAATCAGAAGATGTGAATGCTCTAAAAGATCCAGAAAATTCAAGTTCTGAAGCTGTCCTGAATGGAAGCAGAAGTCAGAAGCTGTGAATGTTCTGAAGATCAAAGAAATTCAAGTTCTGAAGCTGTCCTGAATGGAAGCAGAAGTCAGAAGCTGTGAATGTTCTGAAGATCAAAGAAATTCAAGTTCTGAAGCTGTCCAATGGAAGCAGAAGTCAGAAGCTATGAATTCTCTGAAGGCAGAAGCTTATATGATCGTCTCTACCGAAATAATCAGGGAAGTCTTTTATTAAAGTTCTTCGAGTATTTATTTCAGGGGGAGATTATTTATCTCAGGGGGAGATTGTTAATCTCAGGGGGAGACATATTCATATGCTTATGCTATAGCTGTGTAATTTGTCTTTTGCCGTCTACTCTTTCTGATCGCAAATTCATATCATTTATATATGTTTTTGTCATCATCAAAAAGGGGGAGATTGTTAGAACAAGATTTGTTCTTATCAATTATCTTAGTTTTGATGATAACAATAATATGAATTTTGCTTAAGATAATATGGTACTCTAATCCAATGCAATTTCCCTTTCAGGAAATATATAAAGAGTACGCATAATTCAGCGCTCAGAAGATGTGTCTCAAATGGTTCAGCATGCAACATCAGAACATGGTCTGGCAAGACATCAGAAGATGGTCGAAGCAGAATCAGAACATGGGTCTATGGAAGCATCAGAAGAACATGAGATCAGAAGCACTGAAGATCAGAAGATGGTATCACGCTCAGAAGCACTTCAAGGTCAGAAGATCAGAAGATGCTTTGCACCAAGCTGTTTGACTCTGATGATATTCAAACGTCGTATTCACAAACATCAGATCAGAAGGAAGTACACGTGGCAGACTATGCTGACTGACAAAAGGAACGTTAAAGCTACTAAAGGCTACGTCAGTAGACACAGCGTGAACAAGGCTCGAGGTAGTTGACAAAAGCGTATAACATTAAATGCAAAGCTGTACGGAACACGCAAAGCATTAAATGCATTCAACGGTCATCTTCTCAACGCCTATAAATATGAAGTTCTGATGAGAAGCAAGGTTAACGATTTCGCACCAATACAATTCAAATTAACTTGCTGAAACTCTGTTCAATCAAAAGCTCAGAATCTTCATCTTCATCAAAGCTCACTACATTGCTGTTGTAATATCTTAGTGAGATTAAGCTTAAATTGTAAGAGAAATATCACAGTTGTGATTATCGCTTTTAAGAAGCATTTGTAAACTCTTGAATAGATTACATTAAGTTGTAAGGAACTAGAGTGATCAGTTGATCAGTATACTCTAGGAAGTCTTAGCAGTTGGCTGAGCAGGAAGTCTTGGCAGTTGGCTGAGCAGGAAGTCTTGGCAGTTGGCTGAGCAGGAAGTCTTGGCAGTTGGCTGAGCAGGAAGTCTTGGCAGTTGGCTGAGCAGAAAGTCTTAGGAGTGAACTAAGCCTAGAGTGATCGTGTTGATCAGTAGACTCTAGAAAAAGTCTTAGGAGTGAACTAAGCAGTTGTTCCTGGAGTGATCAGGTTGTGATCAGAAGACTCTGGAAGACTTAGTTGCGGCTAAGTGGAAAACCATTGTAATCCGTGCGATTAGTGGATTAAATCCTCAGTTGAGGTAAATCATCTCTGCGGGGGTGGACTGGAGTAGCTTCGTTAACAGCGAACCAGGATAAAAATATTTGTGCATTTATTTTTATCGTCCAAGATTTAAAGTCACACTTATTCAATCCCCCCCTTTCTAAGTGTTTTTCTATCCTTCAGCTCGACCCTTGGAGACTTATACGCCTAGTTATGGAATGGATTCAACATGTTCTTAAGAATGCCACAAAGGCGAGAGATAGAAGAGAATTTGAGCGTTTCGAGGAAATCCCTTAAGCAAGGGAAACTCGAGTTACTCTTTGGTTTGTGTTTTTTAGAAGTTGGGAACTTACGCCTGAATGGTACCCTTAAGCAAGGGAGATCCAAGCACTCGAACATTCCCTTAAGCAAGGGATGTTCAAGCTTCCATTCCCTTTTTAAGAATTTTCACTTTGATTATTAGTGTTTTAAGTATTTTCTTTGTATTTTTTATGGGATTTTAATCAAGCATTTATTAAGTGTTTTAATGTTGTAAAAGAAAAAGAATGAAAAAGGGGGACTAACCTATTTTCTAGCCTGATTGTTATTCTAATTCTTATCTAAACTAAATCTAAAGGAGATTAACTAAAAAAAGAGTCGTTTTAACAACTAAGGGCATTTTTGGTATTCCACAAATATAGAAGATACTCACAAAAATAAGAGAAATAAAACTCTAAACTATTGAAGAAAATATCCACAAACAATACTATTTTTATGATTTTTTAGTGTTAAGGGAATTCTAATTCAAGCCTAGCTATGTTATTTTCTATTAACCCTAAAACTAACAATTTTATTATTTTATATATCATTTTTATTACCTAAAAATCAAACAAAAATTATGATTCTAACTATTGTTATTACCTAAAAATCTAATGAGAAAATTATGATTTTTACATATTTTTTTATCATCTAAAAAGTAAAGAACAAGACTATGTCAAGAAACCTAAATCTAACATGAAAGGATGGGCTCAGGGGGTGCTATCTGAAAATTATGGTGCAGGCAGAAATTGAGGCGCTGAGCCCAAAGGAAACAGGCCCAGCATAGTTTTTATTTTCAGATTTTTGGCAAGAGGAGAATACCGGCATGGGCCAAAGGGGGTGCAATAGCAAATTCGGCCCATAGTGTTTTTGGTAACAGATTTTTTTATGTAATGCAAAAATGGTGACGGGCCTAGAGGAGATATGAATTGTTTGGCCCAAGATACATTGCATTTTTATCCATTTTCAAATATTCTTTCAGAAAAAAACACTGAATTAAAAAAAATAAATAAAATAGAAAGAGGAATTAGGGTTGTACACTATGACTTATCAGATTCACGTTCAGCTCTCCCCACACTCTTGAGTTCGCGGCGGTGACGGCTTCGACTTTCTCCGGCGAAATCAATCCTCTCTCCACCACCGTGACGCTGAAAGCACAACAAAAATCTTCACTCTCCGCCTTCTCTCTCGTTTTTCTTCTCCGATCGCTCGCTCTCATCCCTCGAACTCATCTCAGTTCTCTCCCTCTTCGCGTTTATTGCTTCAGAAATCAGTGAAAATAGCATAAATACTCTAAACAACGTTCTTCTTGCTTCCGGAATACAACGATGACGCGTCAATCTGCGGAACTTGATCACAGAGATGACGGAACTTTCGAACGTATCGATACGAACAAGACGCGAAATAAATGCAGAGAGATGAAGGTTGTCGATTCAGGTACTGATTCAATCTTCCCTTTTTGCTTCAATATTCTCTTCTTTCGCTTCTTCTTTTCTCTGCACGAATCATTCGGAGCCGCTGTTGCATATGATGTTGTTGCTCTTGAACACGAAGATGATGTGAGGATCGTTGATTGCCGTGTTAAAGCCTGAAGGTTGTTGATTGAATAATGTTAAAAGAGAATTGAAGAATTGTTTCTGTTTTTTGTTTTTCAGATTCTTGTTGATTGAAGATGGTTAAAGGACGAACTAAAGATGGTGAAGAGAGAGATGGAGGTGATGAAGATCGGATTGGTGGAGGAAGACGGAAGAATGTAGCTTATGGATTGAAGGTGAGAATGAAGGTGGAGGATAATGGTGGTGAAGAAGATGGTGAAGAAAGAGGAAGATGTGTGAAATGATGGAAATGGTGAGCGAAGAATGGTTCTGTGAAAAGTGGGGATCCCCTGAAAATGGAGGGAAGAGTGATTTATATAGAGACAGATGAATGAAGAAGTTAGTTACAGAGTGGAGTGCCTCAGCCATTAGATTGAAGGGATCTGTTATGCAATTGATGGTGGAGATTGAATCAGTTATCAGGTTAGTTATCTCTGTTTTTCAGTTATGAGTTTGGTTGAAGTCAGTTATAAGTGGTTATGTTGTTAGTGATTAGGAGGTTAGGATTAGTTGGTAATGATAACTGGGAAATAGTGAGAAGGGCTGAGTTATTCTTACAGTAAATAAGGTTAGAAAAAGTTGGAAAAGTTTGGTAGAACTGTTAGTCAGTTATATAAAAAAACAGTTAGGGTCTGTGTGTTTGGAACTGAACCATGGATTAGTGTATGAACTCCTGCATTGTGGCAGCATTGCTCGGTTCAGTTCTGATTATCGATTTAATATGCATTTCTTTTGATTCTCTGTATAGGTTTTCTCCGCATGTTTGAGCTGAACCTGAATATTTTCTGAACCGAATATGCCACCGTCAAATGATACGTTTCCGTTCTTTTCTCAATTTCTGTTGTATACCAACTCTCTGCGGATTCTCTATTATGCTGATTTTGTATTCCACCCTCTCTCAATTTTCTTGTTATAATTTTCCTTTCTGTTATGCTGCTGTTTGTTGAGGCTCGAACTCGGTTTTGTTTTGATGTTAGTGACGTTAGTTTGAGAGCTTTCCTTCTGTTGGGACACAGCTTCTTTTCCCTGAATACATATGTGTGATCTCATGTTTTGGTTTGCTAACTGTTGCTGCGTTTTTTCGTGTAGGATTTGTCAACATGGTGCGTGCTTTGATTCAATCATTCCTTCAACAAGAACCTTGAAGACGGCGTTCAGTTGGACCATATCTTCACAGAGAAACCATCATTGCTTGGTCATAGAGAACACTTGAAACAAAGAGCAATTAGGATGGGATTTGGGATAAGAACAATAGGCTCCTCACGTTTTCTCTTGTTGTAATTTTCCATATACAGTAGTATTGGTGATGTAATAGGATGATGAGATGTAATGGGTCTTTGGGCTTCAATTTGCAAGCGAAGTAGACCTTTTTTGTAATGGGCTTTGACTTTGTAATTTGAATTTGAATGTGGATTGGATTTATGTAACTATTATGTAGCATGAATTGGACTTGTGTAATGAAATTTGAGATAGTTACTTTGAATCGGAATTTGATAGGATGATTCGAACACTTGAATGATGATTGGTGTTCACATGACTTAGGCTTGAAATTTGGATGATAATGAGCGGGAAGATGTATGGATCTTGAACGAATGGTTGAATGAATTTGAATAGAATTGCACCAACACCTAACAAATCTTTTTGATGAATATTCATGCACGCCTTAGTCTTGTACGGGAATACCAAACACTTCCGATTACTCTCTTTTTTTATTTATTTACGCAACTCCACTTCAAGTTTTAATGAAAAAGCTCAAGTCCACTTAATAAATCTTCACTTTCAAATTTCAACGACAAGTCTCGAATCATTAATTCTCGAAATCTCAATTAACCCGCAATTGAAGTACTAAGTACATGATGCGAGCCAAAAGTTGTGTTGATCAAGAATAAATGAACAAGTCAACCTCTCTTGCCACTGCTCTTGTATTTCAAACCACAACAATAATGCCTTGAGGAATTCTTGAAGAAGATAAGAATTGAAGCGCATAAGAACATATCGACATGAAATCCGATGAATCTCAGCCAGATTAACGATTGCAAACGCCCCATATAAAACCCATATTCCTCTTGCCCTTGGCGAATCTTCATAGAGGAAAACTTTGTAGCTTTAGGAGAAAAAGCACACAATGAATGACCATATAAAACCCTAGCTTCCAAGATCCTTGATCCAATGCAAAGTTATTGATTAATGATGCATGATGTTATGTTGATGTCCTAATGAAGGTATGCGTATGAAATGTAATACTTAAGCCAGTTAGAATAAAATATGGGCAAATTTTGGGGTGCAACAGCTGCCCCTATTTAATCTTCTTAAACCTGATGGTGAGATTGGCGCTAGCCTGTCGAACATTCGAGGTAGAAGAAGATTAAATACCAAAGTACCAAAAAATTTGCCCTGAAGAAAAGATGAACGTATTATTTTTTGGGATTGCCTCCACTTAACAAGCTTCGGCAGGTAACAACATGAATTTCCGTAGGATTTCCTTAAAAGAAGGAAGAATATGTGATGCCTATTTGCAATAGGCAAGTGCAAGATATTGGTTTTCCATTACACTTTGGGGGAGTGTATGACAAACGTCCACAACTCGAAGGTCGGGACACTCACGACTAAAAGTCGAAACTCATAGCTCATAACTCGACGGTTGGAAAACTCAGGACTAAAAGTCGGAAACTCAGAATTCACAACTCGACGGTTGGAAAACTCATGACTAAAAGTCGGAAACTCAGAATTCACAACACGACGGTTGGAAAACTGACGACTCGAGGGTCGGAAAGCAAAGGATTCACAACACGAGGGTTGGAAAACTGACGACTCGAGGGTCGGAAAGCAAAGGATTCACAACACTAGGGTTGGAAAACTGATGACTCGAGGGTCGGAAAGCAAAGGATTCACAACACGAGGGTTGAAAAACTGATGACTCGAGGGTCGGAAAGCAAAGGATTCACAACACGAGGGTTGGAAAACTGACGACTCGAAGGTCGGACAACGCGAGGGTTTTTCAACACGAGGGTTGAAAAACTGATGACTCGAGGGTCGGAAAACTCACTGGATCTGAAGGGGTATGCCGATAACCACCGGGCTTAAACGAGGAGGACTAATCAACACTAGACGTGACCGAAGGATCCCCATAATCACGGGACTTGAAAGGGATGCCAATGACCATTGGACTTGACCGATGAAGACCAGCAGTGGCTGGACTCCATTGGGGATGTTATTAAACACTAGGTTTGCAAGGAAACATTGATGCTTGCGAAGCATAAGAACTACATGGATCCCACAGGCCGAAAGGCGGGGTGTAATTCTACAAGAGTGACAATCATTCGAATTGCCACACACCAAGTATGGATCATCCAAACGATTGAACTTGACAAACGGGAAATAACCACAGATAATGATCTTGACGGAGAATGACTCTGTATCCAACCCAAACTCGAGAGAGAAAGTGAGACTTCTTCCGGGGATATATTACCTTGTGCTTTTGGAGCACGCACAACCCGGCTTATGCATTGATGCATGTTTGAACCTTTTCATGGCGTAATGCACCACATACATGGAAATGCTACGCATTTTTGTAGATGCAATGTGAATGCAATGATTACTATATGCAGAGATAACGAGGGCCCTTTAGAGAATATTCCACTGACTTGCCAATCGAACTTCGTATCTGACCTCGGGAGAGGTAAACATCAGGGAGAATCTCCTTAGTGTTAAGAACTCTGTGGGGGAGCCAATAGACATTGGACTTTAACTTGCAGGATATACTTCTGATTATTGACTTGAAGAATGACTTCCAACTTCTCATCATGTGCCATTGCTTGGAGGATTTTTGACATGAGGAGATTCCCTCGATTCACCATTTTGGGATGAGAAATCCGGATAAGGAACTCTTTATGGGATGAGTGGAACAAATCCGAGGAGAAATAAACTCCTATTTAGGGAGAGAAAGAATTCCCAGGAGAAATAAACTCCTATGATTGAAGAATGGAATCAACTCTCAGGAGAAATAAACTCCTATGCTTGGGAAGAGAGTAACTTGCTGGGGAAAAGCATTATGATACTTCTCCACTATGTGACGGCCAACCGCACCTCACAGGTGAATGACAGTTTCTTCAATACAGGCCAAAAGATTATGCCCCAGGTTGACTGAATTTTGAGAGAGATTCCTCGACTGGATTGCCCCAGATTAAGTGGATTTGAGAGGTCAAACCTCGAATCGATTGCCCCTGATTACATACATCTTACCAGAGTCTTCACACCCACTTCCTTTGAAGTCAACCAAACTATGGAAGCAACTTTATCATACTCAATGGAGTCTTCAAACCCTCCCTCCCAAGGTAACCAATCATAGAAAACATCAATTGTTCATGCTCAACAGAGTCTTCGAGCCATGTGCCTCTTGCTAATCAATCCATGAGAGCCTCTTACTCCACGGAGTTCTCAAGTCTCTTGTACTTTGACATGATCCATCTATTCACTGATTCTCATCATGGAAATTTCCTTGATGTTTAAGCAAATGTTTTGTATGTAAAAGAGTGTTAATTCTAAGGATGACAATTCTAATGCAAAGCCTATGTTAGTCTTGAAGTTTAAACAAACTTTTTATGAAATGAGGTTGCAACCTCTTGTGAATGAAAGATAAAGCGAGCATACGATACCAACCTATATGTGTTACGCGCTTCATTGGGAGTCAGTAAACACTATCTCATGGGAGTGCGTCTTCGAAATAAACCCTACTTCAATTAGGACTTTTAAGGGTTGTAACTTAGCCTGGTTCATGGTTTTCAGAAACAAAGGATTTTTAGGCTCAAAATTATTTGGTACCCACCCCCTTCATGGTGTTCTCCATTCCTATATTCAGTTAACTCAATCATGAGTGTTCATCCCTCATAAGGAATTTTGAAACGGTTGAGGAATCAATGAGGTTTTTTGGACATGGCAGTCGCTCACCTTTTATTCTTCTGATTCATTATCACATGACTTTGTTCTTGCTTTATTTTCACCATCATTTTTCTTTTTATTGCTATTTTCTTTTCTTTCGTCACTTTTTTTCTTTCTTTTTTTTCTCTTTTTTTTTTTTGAACAAGTCGTGTGACCTCGCATTGTCTTTGATTCGTTGGAAGTGATTGCGACTGCCTCATTCCATGATTGATGAAGGATTGCCATTGTGGTATCGTCATCTTTTGATCTCCTTATAGGTGAAGGATAACCATTGCAATTTTGACATTTCTCAAGCCTTTTGAAGGATAACCATTGTTATATCCTTATATGCATATCTTTTGCGAGTTCTGAACACTTGATCAAGTTAAATGAACACTACCCTGCCCCAGGGTTAAGATAAAGGTTTTTTTTTTATCAAAAAGAAACTCCTCCTTCAAGGCTCAAAGGGGTTAACGAGGGTCTATCTCCCTTATATCTCCGGTGTTTAGGGATTTGAAACAATGCTTGTACATCATCAGTAGGATTTTATTCAAAAACACACAATTAGGGATTTTGCATTTTTTTATCATCATTCTCCCTCAGCTCTTTGCCTAAGAAAGAGATTAGTGAAGTTGGTATCGTAATGCCAAAAGCTTCTTTTTTTTTTGAGTGAAACCGAATGGATTACTTCAAGACAAACATAAACAATGTATTATGATTTTTCATTCAAAAATTAACAAGTTTTTACATGCTAGACTTGCTTAAACAAACAAAGAAATATTACAAATGAAAATGCAGTAGAGAACTAAATGAATGCCATTGTTGAGGAGTCTTGACTCCGTCTGGACTTATTGCTTTAGAAGATCCACTGAGTCAAAGGAGAACCTCAATTTTGGCTCTCAGGTGTGAAAGTGATAGCCTTAGAATCAATCAGGTCTTGAACCTTGTCTTTGAATGGATGACAGTCTTCAATCGAATGCCCAGGTGCCCCAGCATGGTAGCCACAACTAACATTAGGGTCGAATCCCTCAGGATACGGGAAAGAAACAGGTTTCAACTGCTTTGGTTCTACCAAGGAAAGATTGATCAAGTGAGAGAACAACTTATCACGAGTCATAGGAATGGGATCATACACTCTTTTTGGCCTTCTATGCTTCTGTCTACCTTGTTGGTGACGAATCTGCTGACAATTCTGCCTTTGTGGCACACACTGACCTGATTGATCCTTTGGGATAAGCTTCTGTAGAACAAACTGAGTGGGAGGCTGATTGAGAGTTGTAACACAAACTTGTGGGTCGTCCTGAACAGGAGTAACTTCCATTGCTTCATGACAAGAGATATGATCAAGAGAATAATCAGGAGATTTCTCTTCATAAGCAGAAACTGCATTGGTCTCTTCATTCGTTTTCTTATGGAATTCAGAAGGAGCACCAACAACTTGGACATTACCATTCTTAATACCATGCTCCATTCGTTCTCCAACGAGTACCAATTCTGCAAAATCAGAGCCTTTACATGCAGCCAAACATTGGTAGTATGGACTTTCCATCACATCTTTGAACATATCCATGAGCTCTTTCTCTAAGAGTGGAGGTTGAACTCTAGCAGCTAACTCTCTCCATCTTCGGGCATATTCTCTGAACGATTCATCAGTTTTCTGAGTCAAAGCTTGGAGTTGCATTCTGGTCGGAGCCATGTTACTGTTGTGCTTGTAACGCTTGACAAAAGCTTCTGCTAGTTCTTTCCAAGTTCGGACATTGGTTCTTTCGAGTTGATTATACCACTCAAGAGATGTGCCACTAAGGCTATCCTGAAAGAAATGCATTAACAACTTGTCATTCTCAGCATAAGGAGCCATTTTGTTGCAAAATGCCTTGACATGAGCTATCGGACACGTGGTCCCCTTGTACTTCTCGAAGTTGGGAACTTTGAACTTAGCAGGAATCTTAATTCCAGGAACTAGGCACAAACCAACAGCGTCTAAATCAATAGAGTCACGACCTTCCATGGCTTTCAATCTTTCATCCAGGAGGTGGAACCTTTTGTCAAACTCATCAATCGGGAACCTGAAGGCTTCAAGTTCTGAATTATTCTCATGATGCGAAGTCTCCTTAACGGGAATTGGAATCTCAACAGTATTTCTAACATTCTGATTCGCATGACCTTCTCTTGTGTTAAGATTAACATTTGCATCCGGTCTCTGAAGAACCTGTCTCAATTCTTCGTGCCTAAAAGCAAGGGCTTGAATAGCCTCCATACACTGATTCAGGTTAATCCCTATTTCTGTTCTCATCTGAGTTAAGTCCTCGCGGAGTTGTTCCATCATTAACTTTCGAGCACAACGGTGAGAAGTCAATTTTGTTGTTGAAGTCAAAATCTGAGAAGAAAGGGCCCCCATAAGCTTCTGAGAGAATTATGAAATGCATGATAGTATGAATGCATGTTTCATTTCTAAGGGATCCTAAAGTCTTTTCATCAACTTTTGTTTCTTCTTTTATTCTTTTCATTTTTGCATATAGTATCTTTTTTTTTCCATCTTTTTCTGTTTTTCTACTTTTTTTCATTTCCTCTTTCTTTTCCCTTTTTTTTAGAATCAGACTTTAGGATCCCCCACAAATGACGTGGATGAAGGAATGATGTTATGCGATGCAAAGGCATGGGATCAAGGTCCATATAATCTTAGCAGCATTTGTACAATCTCTGGACAACTGATGTGAAACCTCTGTACGAGTCAAATGTCACAGGATCAAAGGTTCGACGCCTTTTTAGAATACCAGAATATCAAGTACCATGAGAACAGACCAAATAAAGGTCCGACCTCAAATATGAAGAAGCAATGGTATGTAGGAGCCAAGGTTTCCTGTCCCACCCCAATCTCACAGGTATGTATTCTAGACACGGACAGGTGGTCCCTAATGGTCACTAGGGTCTACAGTTCCCATGGGGTACAAAGTGTTTGAGGCAACAAGCGTGCCAGACACAGTGCTCCATGAAAGAACCTCGCCCAGTTGTGGTACCCCATGTCAAGATCGATCGTAGCAAGCGCTACGGGAGTCAACATGAGCATCCACGCTAATCCTAGGTGTCACTGGCCTGGGTAGTGGGCCTTTTACCTCACAAAAACCCCCCACCTGCAAAACAAAGCAGAAAAATATGTGGCCCCCACGGGGACCCATAATATAGTCCAGATGCATGATGTGCAAGCAGAAATAAACATGATATGCAAACATATATACAAGATGTAAACATAAAAACAAACAAAGAAACACCTAATAAAAGAAACAAACAAAGGCTAGGATCGACTCGCTAAGGATGGATCAGCACAGGTCTATCAACATCCCCAGCAGAGTCGCCAGCTGTCGCTACCGCGAAAAATGGAATCAGAGTCGCCACTAATATATTTATCCCATAAGGGAAAGGAATACCAGGAAACCTAACTCAGAATAAGAACAAGGTCTTTCGACCAGAGAGCAGGGTACGGGAGTCGGTTACGCAAGGGGAAGGTGCTAGCACCCCTCACGCCCATCGTACTCGATGGTATCCACCTATGTTGGTTTCTATCTAAAGGGTGTATCTAATGTCTAAACCTAAATGCGAATGAATGCAAAAGAAATACGGGGAAAAGAAGGAATTATTTACAAGTGTGCTCGCTTAGGCCCCGCGACCCAATTCCTACGTATCCCTTAAAAGGAATCAGAGCGACCGTAGTTCGGCTCGATATTTTCTATGTTTTTGTTTTTTTTAGTTGAACAGAGGTTAAAGTCGCACTCCACGATGCTCGACCCTTGGAGACTTATACGCCTAGTTATGGAATGGATTCAACATGTTCTTAAGAATGCCACAAAGGCGAGAGATAGAAGAGAATTTGAGCGTTTCGAGGAAATCCCTTAAGCAAGGGAAACTCGAGTTACTCTTTGGTTTGTGTTTTTTAGAAGTTGGGAACTTACGCCTGAATGGTACCCTTAAGCAAGGGAGATCCAAGCACTCGAACATTCCCTTAAGCAAGGGATGTTCAAGCTTCCATTCCCTTTTTAAGAATTTTCACTTTGATTATTAGTGTTTTAAGTATTTTCTTTGTATTTTTTATGGGATTTTAATCAAGCATTTATTAAGTGTTTTAATGTTGTAAAAGAAAAAGAATGAAAAAGGGGGACTAACCTATTTTCTAGCCTGATTGTTATTCTAATTCTTATCTAAACTAAATCTAAAGGAGATTAACTAAAAAAAGAGTCGTTTTAACAACTAAGGGCATTTTTGGTATTCCACAAATATAGAAGATACTCACAAAAATAAGAGAAATAAAACTCTAAACTATTGAAGAAAATATCCACAAACAATACTATTTTTATGATTTTTTAGTGTTAAGGGAATTCTAATTCAAGCCTAGCTATGTTATTTTCTATTAACCCTAAAACTAACAATTTTATTATTTTATATATCATTTTTATTACCTAAAAATCAAACAAAAATTATGATTCTAACTATTGTTATTACCTAAAAATCTAATGAGAAAATTATGATTTTTACATATTTTTTTATCATCTAAAAAGTAAAGAACAAGACTATGTCAAGAAACCTAAATCTAACATGAAAGGATGGGCTCAGGGGGGTGCTATCTGAAAATTATGGTGCAGGCAGAAATTGAGGCGCTGAGCCCAAAGGAAACAGGCCCAGCATAGTTTTTATTTTCAGATTTTTGGCAAGAGGAGAATACCGGCATGGGCCAAAGGGGGTGCAATAGCAAATTCGGCCCATAGTGTTTTTGGTAACAGATTTTTTTATGTAATGCAAAAATGGTGACGGGCCTAGAGGAGATATGAATTGTTTGGCCCAAGATACATTGCATTTTTATCCATTTTCAAATATTCTTTCAGAAAAAAACACTGAATTAAAAAAAATAAATAAAATAGAAAGAGGAATTAGGGTTGTACACTGTGACTTATCAGATTCACGTTCAGCTCTCCCCACACTCTTGAGTTCGCGGCGGTGACGGCTTCGACTTTCTCCGGCGAAATCAATCCTCTCTCCACCACCGTGACGCTGAAAGCACAACGAAAATCTTCACTCTCCGCCTTCTCTCTCGTTTTTCTTCTCCGATCGCTCGCTCTCATCCCTCGAACTCATCTCAGTTCTCTCCCTCTTCGCGTTTATTGCTTCAGAAATCAGTGAAAATAGCATAAATACTCTAAACAACGTTCTTCTTGCTTCCGGAATACAACGATGACGCGTCAATCTGCGGAACTTGATCACAGAGATGACGGAACTTTCGAACGTATCGATACGAACAAGACGCGTAATAAATGCAGAGAGATGAAGGTTGTCGATTCAGGTACTGATTCAATCTTCCCTTTTTGCTTCAATATTCTCTTCTTTCGCTTCTTCTTTTCTCTGCACGAATCATTCGGAGCCGCTGTTGCATATGATGTTGTTGCTCTTGAACACGAAGATGATGTGAGGATCGTTGATTGCCGTGTTAAAGCCTGAAGGTTGTTGATTGAATAATGTTAAAAGAGAATTGAAGAATTGTTTCTGTTTTTTGTTTTTCAGATTCTTGTTGATTGAAGATGGTTAAAGGACGAACTAAAGATGGTGAAGAGAGAGATGGAGGTGATGAAGATCGGATTGGTGGAGGAAGACGGAAGAATGTAGCTTATGGATTGAAGGTGAGAATGAAGGTGGAGGATAATGGTGGTGAAGAAGATGGTGAAGAAAGAGGAAGATGTGTGAAATGATGGAAATGGTGAGCGAAGAATGGTTCTGTGAAAAGTGGGGATCCCCTGAAAATGGAGGGAAGAGTGATTTATATAGAGACAGATGAATGAAGAAGTTAGTTACAGAGTGGAGTGCCTCAGCCATTAGATTGAAGGGATCTGTTATGCAATTGATGGTGGAGATTAAATCAGTTATCAGGTTAGTTATCTCTGTTTTTCAGTTATGAGTTTGGTTGAAGTCAGTTATAAGTGGTTATGTTGTTAGTGATTAGGAGGTTAGGATTAGTTGGTAATGATAACTGGGAAATAGTGAGAAGGGCTGAGTTATTCTTACAGTAAAAAAGGTTAGAAAAAGTTGGAAAAGTTTGGTAGAACTGTTAGTCAGTTATATAAAAAAACAGTTAGGGTCTGTGTGTTTGGAACTGAACCATGGATTAGTGTATGAACTCCTGCATTGTGGCAGCATTGCTCGGTTCAGTTCTGATTATCGATTTAATATGCATTTCTTTTGATTATCTGTATAGGTTTTCTCCGCATGTTTGAGCTGAACCTGAATATTTTCTGAACCGAATATGCCACCGTCAAATGATACGTTTCCGTTCTTTTCTCAATTTCTGTTGTATACCAACTCTCTGCGGATTCTCTATTATGCTGATTTTGTATTCCACCCTCTCTCAATTTTCTTGTTATAATTTTCCTTTCTGTTATGCTGCTGTTTGTTGAGGCTCGAACTCGGTTTTGTTTTGATGTTAGTGACGTTAGTTTGAGAGCTTTCCTTCTGTTGGGACACAGCTTCTTTTCCCTGAATACATATGTGTGATCTCATGTTTTGGTTTGCTAACTGTTGCTGCGTTTTTTCGTGTAGGATTTGTCAACATGGTGCGTGCTTTGATTCAATCATTCCTTCAACAAGAACCTTGAAGACGGCGTTCAGTTGGACCATATCTTCACGGAGAAACCATCATTGCTTGGTCATAGAGAACACTTGAAACAAAGAGCAATTAGGATGGGATTTGGGATAAGAACAATAGGCTCCTCACGTTTTCTCTTGTTGTAATTTTCCATATACAGTAGTATTGGTGATGTAATAGGATGATGAGATGTAATGGGTCTTTGGGCTTCAATTTGCAAGCGAAGTAGACCTTTTTTGTAATGGGCTTTGACTTTGTAATTTGAATTTGAATGTGGATTGGATTTATGTAACTATTATGTAGCATGAATTGGACTTGTGTAATGAAATTTGAGATAGTTACTTTGAATCGGAATTTGATAGGATGATTCGAACACTTGAATGATGATTGGTGTTCACATGACTTAGGCTTGAAATTTGGATGATAATGAGCGGGAAGATGTATGGATCTTGAACGAATGGTTGAATGAATTTGAATAGAATTGCACCAACACCTAACAAATCTTTTTGATGAATATTCATGCACGCCTTAGTCTTGTACGGGAATACCAAACACTTCCGATTACTCTCTTTTTTTATTTATTTACGCAACTCCACTTCAAGTTTTAATGAAAAAGCTCAAGTCCACTTAATAAATCTTCACTTTCAAATTTCAACGACAAGTCTCGAATCATTAATTCTCGAAATCTCAATTAACCTGCAATTGAAGTACTAAGTACATGATGCGAGCCAAAAGTTGTGTTGATCAAGAATAAATGAACAAGTCAACCTCTCTTGCCACTGCTCTTGTATTTCAAACCACAACAATAATGCCTTGAGGAATTCTTGAAGAAGATAAGAATTGAAGCGCATAAGAACATATCGACATGAAATCCGATGAATCTCAGCCAGATTAACGATTGCAAACGCCCCATATAAAACCCATATTCCTCTTGCCCTTGGCGAATCTTCATAGAGGAAAACTTTGTAGCTTTAGGAGAAAAAGCACACAATGAATGACCATATAAAACCCTAGCTTCCAAGATCCTTGATCCAATGCAAAGTTATTGA
Source organism: Vicia villosa (assembly GCF_029867415.1). NCBI lineage: Eukaryota > Viridiplantae > Streptophyta > Magnoliopsida > Fabales > Fabaceae > Vicia > Vicia villosa. Next base: position 72,269 of record NC_081181.1, read on the forward strand.
TTAATGATGCATGATGTTTTGTTGATGTCCTAATGAAGGTATGCGTATGAAATGTAATACTTAAGCCAGTTAGAATAAAATATGGGCAAATTTTGGGGTGCAACAGAGGGGTGTCTTTGAGCATTGAGTCTTGGTATGAGCTTGGGAAGTAAAATGAGATGGGCAAATTTTGGGGTATGACAGCTTCCCTTGTTCAATCTTCTTAAACCTGAAGATGTAGAATGGTTTGTATGCCAGTCGGTATCTACAGGTGGAAGAGGATTAAACACTAGAGTACCCAGGAATTTGTACCATCGAGGATGGGCTTAGTGATGCCATACGGGTATTGGGGATATGAAGTGGGCTTTAAGATGTCACTTGTCTTGAAAGTCAGAATAAGTCGTACGTTAGACTATATCTGAACTTGAAGTGTTGGGAAGTAGTTGTTGAATGTTAGTCGTGTCAGCACCGTTCGTAGTAGCTGAATTTGACTTTGGAAAAGTTAATCGTGTCTACACCGTTCGTGATGATAGAATTAGATCTTTGAAGGTCGATTGTGTCAGCACTGTTCGTAGTAACTGAATTAGATCTTGGTCTCTTGATTATCTCTGAACTATTCATGGAGAATACCCGAAACTAAGTATCAGAATTAAATCATTATTTTGATTATCTCTGAACTATCTCTGGAGAATACCCGGAAATAACTATCAAAATTAAATCTTTGTCTTGATTATCTCTGAACTATCTCCGGAGAGTACCCGGAACTAAGTATCAGAAATAAATCTCTGTCTTGATTATCTCTCAACTATCTCTGGAGAATACCCTGAACTAAGTATCAGAATTAAATCTCTGTCTTGAATATCTCTGAACTATCTCTGGAGAATACCCGGAACTAAGTATCAGAATTAAATCTCTGTCTTGATTATCTCTGAACTATCTCTGGAAAATACTCGGAACTAAGTATCAGAATTAAATCTATCTTGATTATCTCTGAACTATCTCTGGAGAATACCCGGAACTAAATATCAGAATTAAATCTCTATCTTGATTATCTCTGAACTATCTCTGGAGAGTACCCGGAACTAAGTATCAGAATTAAATCGTTGTCTTAATTATCTCTGAACTATCTCTGGAGAATACCTGGAACTAAGTATCAGAATTAAATCTCGGTCTTGATCATTTCTGAACTATCTCTGGAGAATACCCGGAACTAAGTATCAGAATTAAATCTTGGTCTTGATTATCTCTGAACTATCTTTGGAAGATATCCAAAATTAAGTGTCAGAACTAAATCTCTGTCTTGAATGAGCGTCAGAATTAAATCGTTGACTTGATTATCTCTGCACTATATCTAGAAGATACTATTTATTTGGTTTGTAGGAATAAACTGAAAAGGCAATATTAATTTTATGCAATATCGTGATACATGTATTGTAATGTTTATTTTTGAAATGAATGAGATTGTATGCATATTCCATGAGGCGTATGTATGTTATGTGTGTGCCATGAGGAGTATGATGTATAAATGCAAAATGTTTGTTAATAATGATAGAAGATTGTAGCAGCGTCTGGCGGGGGAAATAAATCCTTGACTGTTGTGGAGAATACAGAACCCAAGGATACTTAGCTGGGGATTTTTGGCTTCTGCTTGGGGATGAGAGCCATTTGAATGATTGATATTAATGTACCCTGACTGGGGATAAGAGAGATGAATAACTCTGTTTGGGGAAGAGAAAAGTGTCGGGGAACCGGCAGTGCCGAAGATGTAAACTTCGTTGTGGAAATAAGTCTTTGTTGGGGCGAGAACATTTGAAGGTATCTTCTTAATGATTACTCTGTGGGGATATGATCCTGTGAACCGGCTTTGTGGGAAGATATGGATGTCTTGAACGTTGCCCCCAGTGACTATAGCACTTGCCATTTCTGGACTCGTATTGATTGGAAAACACCAATGAGTATTGATCGAAGTGTTGAACATGCCTTGTATAGCTTTGCCCCAACTATTAGGGAGTTTGAAGAGATTGAAGGATAGAAAAACACTTAGAAAGGGGGGGATTGAATAAGTGTGACTTTAAATCTTGGACAATAAAAATAAAATGCACAATTATTTTTATCCTGGTTCGCTGTTAACGAAGCTACTCCAGTCCACCCCCGCAGAGATGATTTACCTCAACCTGAGGATTTAATCCACTAATCGCACGGATTACAATGGTTTTCCACTTAGTCCACGACTAAGTCTTCTAGAGTATTCTGATCACAACTTGATCACTCCAGGAACAACTGCTTAGACAACTTCTAAGACTTTTCTAGAGTCTACTGATCAACCTGATCACTCTAGTTACAAACTGCTCAGCCAACTGCTAAGACTTCCTAGAGTATACTGATCACACGATCACTCTAGTTCCTTACAACTTAATGTAATCTATTCAAGAGTTTACAAATGCTTCTTAAAAGCTATAATCACAAACTGTGATATTTCTCTTATCGTTTAAGCTTAATCTCACTAAGATATTACAACAGCAATGTAGTGAGTTGATGAAGATTCTGAGCTTTGATTGAATAGCGTTTCAGCAAGTTTATTTTCGTTCAGAGTTGTTAAGAATTGGTAACCTTGCTTCTCATCAGAACTTCATATTTATAGGCGTTGAGAAGATGACCGTTGAGTGCATTTAATGCTTTGCGTGTTCCGTACAGCATTGCATTTAATGTTATACGCTTTTGTCAACTACCTCGAGCCTTGTTCACGCTGTGTCTACTGACGTTGCCTTTAGTAGCTTTAACGTTCCTTTTGTCAGTCAGCGTAGTCTGCCACCTGTACTTCCTTCTGATCTGATGTTTGTGAATACGACATTTGAATATCATCAGAGTCAAAACAGCTTGGTGCATAGCATCTTCTGATCTTCTGATCTTGAAGTGCTTCTGTTGCGTGATACCATCTTCTGATCTTCAGTGCTTCTGATCTCATGTTCTTCTGATGCCATGTTCTGATTCTGCTTCGACCATCTTCTGATGTCTTGCCAGACCATGTTCTGATGTTGCATGCTGAACCATTTGAGACACAACTTCTGAGCGCTGAATTATGCGTACTCTTTATATATATTTCCTGAAAGGGAAATTGCATTGGATTAGAGTACCATATTATCTTAAGCAAAATTCATATTATTGTTATCATCAAAACTAAGATAATTGATAAGAACAAATCTTGTTCTAACAATCTCCCCCTTTTTGATGATGACAAAAACATATATAAATGATATGAATTTGCGATCAGAAAGAGTAGACGGCAAAAGACAAATTACACAGCTATAGCATAAGCATATGAATATGTCTCCCCCTGAGATTAACAATCTCCCCCTGAGATAAATAATCTCCCCCTGAAATAAATACTCGAAGAACTTTGATAAAAGACTTCCCTGATTATTTCGGTAGAGACGATCATATAAGCTTCTGCCTTCAGAGAATTCATAGCTTCTGACTTCTGCTTCCATTGGACAGCTTCAGAACTTGAATTTCTTTAGATCCTTAGAACACTCACAGCTTCTGATTCCTGCTTCCATCGTGGACAGCTTCAGAACTTGAATTTCTTTGATCTTCAGAACATTCACAGCTTCTGACTTCTGCTTCCATTCAGGACAGCTTCAGAACTTGAATTTCTTTGATCTTCAGAACATTCACAGCTTCTGATTTCTGCTTCCATTCAGGACAGCTTCAGAACTTGAGTTTTCTGGATCTTTTAGAACATTCACATCTTCTGATTTCTGCTTCCCTCGGATAGCTTCAGAACTTTGAATGTCTACCAATCATCACTTCATGCTAGATTTGTATCAGAACATTGTTGAATGTACCAGAGCATCATCAGAGCATCTCTACATCCTGAAATGTTACAGAACAAAAACTAAACGACAAAAGTCAGCATGAACGAGTTAGAACATAAAATGTATGTTTGAACACATTATATGTATCAGAGCCATATAGGCTGAAATAATGTATCAGAGCAAATAATGTATCAGAGCCATAACATTATATGTATCAGAGCAAATAGAATTTTGTCAGAACAGGATAGACAATGATATTCAAATTCTATTATCAGTGCTTCTGATTCATTCTTCTTTCTTGCTTCTGATCTCTGAAGCTTGACAGCACTCAGCTTGCTTCAGTTTCCAAGAGCTTATTCCTTTTACAGAATAACGCTTCTTATGGTTTTGCTTCTAGTGTTTGCTTTTGAAGATTCACTTCACTTCTCTGTACCTGCAAAACACTTAAACCATATAGAACTTGCAGTTCTTGTTAGTGAATGCAACTGATTAAATCAAATCATTTATCACAGTATTTCTCCCCCTTTTTGTCATATCATCAAAAAATAGAAAAGATTCAGATGAATAAAACAGAACACATGGAGGAAGAAGATGATGTCATTAAGGTTCAACCATTGGGTACAGAAGTACAAAATGAAAAGATCAGATGCACAGAAACAAAACAGATGCAACAAGGAAAGGAAACTACAAAGACCAAAAGACTAAGATCCTAGCCTACGCAAAATCCGCGCCAGAACATCATGAATCCCGTCAGTGCTTGTAGCTTGCCTTGTCATGAAGGAACGAAACTCAGCATTGGCTACTTCTTGCGCGTCCAAACGAGAAGCCAGCATAGCTTGATTCTGATGAAGAGTTTCCAAGGTCTCCATCAGAGCTGAGGTTTCACCAGAAGAAGAAGCACCAGTATTTCTGCCCAGAGGGACAGCAATCTCAGCAGGGTGATCTTCTGGAAGATCTTCAGCTTGTGCATATTCCATTTCCTCATCTGAGTCTGACTCAGAAGGAGCCTTGGCATATTCTGGTTCAGGCAGCTCAGAAGTTCCATCTTCCAATGCTTGAAGAATAGCTGCTAGGTTTGTTGGAGGAGTAGGACCAGCAACTTCAGCACGATAAACCACTACTGGAAAGACCATGAGAGGTGCTTTTTCAGAAGGGTTCATTCTGAACCAGTTGAACAGCCACTGAAAATCTCCAGTCAGCACAGGAAACCAGAGCACAGAAGACCGGGGTTTCCACACCACGATATCTCTGCAGAGATTTTCTTCTTCCAATTCATCTGCAGGTATCTTCTCTTCAAGAACGCTTCTGTTCCTGATGAGACAGTGGTGGCTGCTTTCACCCACTTCCAACTGACGACCACGAGGACCAGGAGCTTCAGACAAGATCCTTCTCTTAGTGTCAGTAGCCTTCACCAGAAAGTCCTGAAGAAAGGTATCCCAGAGGTTGCTCATAGCATACATATCCAGATGGTTAAGGTAGGCAGCACCCAGGATCTCCAACCAGCCGTTTACATCAGAATGTAAACGCTCCAGAGAGGATTGAGTAGAAGGGGTTGGAGGGATTATGGTGAATCTGAAGTCTGGACGAACAACACTATAGGGATTAGGTGTTCTGGTGGGAAAAGGGTGTGAGAGAGGTGAAGAAATATCGGATGGAAGGGTTGAAGGAGAGGAGATATCAGATGGTGAAGAAGGTGGTTCTGAGAGGATGAATGAGGAGGAAGAGGTGGTGGAGGTCTTTGAAGAGGGGGTTGATTGAGGGGAACCGTCAAGGGGTTGATACACTTTGAGAGGGTCATAGGAGATCCTAACTCTTTTAGGTTTGGTTTCTGGTTCAGCAGATGCCTTTCTCTTTTGTTTCCTATCATTGTCTTGATTCCCAGAGCTTGACGATGGATTCATGATGAATTTTCAGATATTGGAAACTGCTAGGGTTTATGATATGAAAAGAGAGAGAGAGACGAAAAAGAAACCGAATGCAGAGAGAGAGAAATATGAGAGGGAAAAGAAACGTTTGAAGAGTATAAAAAGAAAACTGAAAGAGAGTAAATGATGAAAAGCATTTAATGTTACGTGACTTGAGGAGAGATAATAATGACAAAAGACGTGATTTGCACAGTTACCTAAGTAGACGTCCCTTCAACTGCACGCACGCTTGTCCAGAAATAGTGAACACGTGTTTACCATCTAGATAGCCAGTTATAGCTGTCTTGCTTTTAAAGAGATTCTGAATCAACTTAGACAATAAAACGTTAGTAATAACTGAATCACAATTTCTAATTGATTTCAACCAGAACTTCTTATAAAAGTAATTTCATTTCAGAAGATACTTATATATAAGAGTATCTTATCTTCTCATTCTGGGCTTGTTTCTGAAGATTTATTTTGTCCTGATTATATTAAATCCATCTGGTCTAGGAACAAGATCCCAAACATCATTCCTTGTAAACTGATTCAGTTCTTCTTGCATAGCAATTATCCAGTCTGGATCTTCTAGAGCATGATCAACAGAAGTTGGCTCGATCAAAGATACAAGACCTAATTGACAGTCTGCATTGTTCTTAAGGAATGCTCTTGTTCTGATTGGATCATCCTTCTTTCCAAGAATGACATCTTCTGAATGACCAGAGATGAGTCTAGATGATCTTCTGACAGATGGTTCTTCAGAAATACTTAGATCCTCCAGAGAAGCTGATACTTGATCTTCAGATTCTTTGCTTCTGATAAGCTCTGCTTCTGATGCATTGCTTCTTGGCTCAACAACTTCTGATATGTCAATATCATAACCTGCAAAATTATCAACCTGCTTTGGTTTTTCAGAACCAAGCTTATCATCAAATCTGATATTGATTGATTCTTCCACAATCAATGTTTCAGTATTGTATACTCTGTAGCCTTTTGAGCGTTCAGAATATCCAAGAGAAAACATTTTTGAGCTTTGGAATCAAACTTACCAAGACGATCTTTAGTGTTCAGAATAAAACATACACATCCAAAAGGATGGAAATATGAAATGTTGGGCCTTTTATTCTTCCACAATTCATAGGGAGTCTTATTTAGAATAGGTCTGATAGAGATTCTATTCTGAATATAGCATGCAGTGTTTATTGCTTCTGCCCAGAAATGCTTAGCCATATTGGTTTCATTGATCATGGTTCTGGCCATTTCTTGCAGAGTCCTATTCTTTCGTTCTACAACCCCATTTTGCTGTGGAGTTCTAGGACAAGAGAAATCATGGGCAATACCATTTTCTTTGAAGAACTCTTCAAAGGATCTGTTCTCAAATTCACCACCATGATCACTTCTGACCTTTATGATTTTACACTCTTTTTCAGATTGAATCTGAATGCAGAAATCAAAGAACACTGAATGAGTCTCATCCTTGTGTTTCAAGAATTTTACCCACGTCCAGCGACTATAATCATCTACGATGACTAATCCATATTTCTTTCCTCTGACAGATGCTGTTTTGACTGGTCCAAACAGATCAATGTGCAAGAGTTCTAATGGCCTTGAGGTAGAAACAACATTCTTAGACTTGAATGCAGGTTTGGAGAACTTGCCCTTCTGACATGCTTCACAAAGAGCATCTGATTTGAATTTCAGATTAGGGAGTCCTCTGACAAGATTCAGTTTGTTAATCTGAGATATCTTTCTCAAACTAGCATGACCTAATCTCCTGTGCCAGACCCACTGCTCTTCAGAAACAGACATAAGACAAGTCACCTTCTGACTCATAAGATCTTGCAGATCTGTCTTATAAATGTTGTTCTTCCTCTTGCCTGTAAATAGGATTGAGCCATCCTTCTGATTTACAGCCTTGCAAGACTTTTGATTGAAGATTATATCATAACCATTGTCACTTAATTGACTGATAGATAAGAGGTTATGAGTTAATCCTTCTACAAGAAGTACATTAGAAATGGAAGGAGAGTTACCAGACTTTATAGTTCCAGAGCCAATTATCTTGCCCTTCTGATCTCCTCCAAACTTGACTTCTCCTCCAGACTTAAGCACCAGGTCTTGGAACATAGACCTTCTTCCTGTCATGTGTCGTGAGCATCCAGAGTCCAGGTACCACGACATGTTGTGCTTTGTCCTTCTTGCAGCCATGGATATCTGCAATAGGAATAATCTTATCCTTAGGTACCCACATTTTCTTGGGTCCTTTCTTGTTAGATTTTCTCAAGTTCTGATTGAACTTGGGTTTGACATTATAAGCAATAGGAGGAACAGCATGATAATTTTTAATATGAGTTTCATGATATTTCCTAGGTTGTGTCACATGCTTCTTGGTGTGTGTTATGTGAAAACTTTGTGCATGTGAAGTGTGCCTAATATCATGAGAGTGGCCATACTTGAACTGATCATACAATGGCTTGTATGTGAGTTTCATTTCATCAACAGGTTCAAGTTTGTATGGGGTTTCACCCTCATAACCAATGCCAACTCTTTTGTTTCCAGATACGGCATATATCATAGAAGCTAGCTGACTTCTGCCAATACTTCTAGATAAGAACTTCCTGAAACTTAAATCATATTCTTTCAGAATATGGTTTATACTAGGAGTGGATTTTTCTGAATTAGAAGGAGATCCAACATCATTGGATAATTTTAAAAGTTTATCTTTCAATTCAGAATTTTCCAATTCAAGCCTCTTTGTTTCAAATTCAAATAGCTTTTTCAGCTTTTTGTATTTAATACAAATCTGAGACTTGGATTCCAGAAGTTCAGTTAATCCGGAAACTAACTCATCTCTAGTAAGTTCAGAAAATACCTCTTCAGAATCTGATTCTGATGTAGATTCTGATCCGTCATCTTCTGTCGCCATCAGCGCACAGTTGGCCTGCTCATCTTCTGAATCATCTTCTGACTCATCCCAGGTTGCCATAAGACCTTTCTTCTTATGAAACTTCTTTTTGGGATTTTCCTTCTGAAGATTTGGACATTCATTTCTGAAGTGTCCTGGCTCATTGCATTCATAGCACATGACCTTCTTCTTGTCAGATCTTCTTTCATCAGAAGATTCTCCATGTTCAAATCTCTTTGAACTTCTGAAGCCTCTGAACTTCCTTTGCTTGCTCTTCCAGAGTTGATTTACCCTTCTGGAAATCATGGACAGTTCATCTTCTTCTTCAGATTCTGATTCTTCAGGATCTTCTTCTCTAGCCTGAAAAGCGTTAGTGCATTTCTTGATATTTGATTTTAATGCAATAGAATTACCTTTCTTTTGAGGCTCATTTGCGTCCAGCTCTATTTCATGACTTCTCAAGGCACTGATAAGCTCTTCCAGAGAAACTTCATTCAGATTCTTCGCAATCTTGAATGCAGTCACCATCGGACCCCATCTTCTGGGTAAGCTTCTGATGATCTTCTTCACATGATCAGCCTTGGTGTATCCTTTGTCAAGAACTCTCAATCCAGCAGTCAGAGTTTGAAATCTCGAAAACATCTTTTCAATGTCTTCATCATCCTCCATCTTGAAGGCTTCATACTTCTGGATTAAGGCAAGAGCTTTTGTCTCCTTGACTTGAGCATTTCCTTCATGAGTCATTTTCAAGGACTCATATATATCATAGGCTGTTTCCCTGTTTGATATTTTCTCATACTCAACATGAGAAATAGCATTCAGCAAAACAGTTCTGCATTTATGATGATTCCTGAAATGCTTCTTTTGATCATCATTCATTTCTTGCCTTGTCAGCTTTACGCCACTGGCATTTACTGGATGTTTGTAACCATCCATCAGAAGATCCCATAGATCACCATCTAGACCAAGAAAGTAACTTTCCAGTTTATCTTTCCAGTATTCAAAGTTTTCACCCTCAAATACCGGCGGTCTTGTATAACCATTGTTACTGTTGTATTGCTCAGCAGAGCCAGATGTAGATGCAGGTGGATTTGTCGGAGTTTCACCAGCCATCTTTTAAATGAAGCGTTTTTCTCTTCCTGAATCTTTTCTAAACACGGTTAAGTGCTTGCACCTTAGAACCGGCGCTCTGATGCCAATTGAAGGATAGAAAAACACTTAGAAAGGGGGGGATTGAATAAGTGTGACTTTAAATCTTGGACAATAAAAATAAAATGCACAATTATTTTTATCCTGGTTCGCTGTTAACGAAGCTACTCCAGTCCACCCCCGCAGAGATGATTTACCTCAACCTGAGGATTTAATCCACTAATCGCACGGATTACAATGGTTTTCCACTTAGTCCACGACTAAGTCTTCTAGAGTATTCTGATCACAACTTGATCACTCCAGGAACAACTGCTTAGACAACTTCTAAGACTTTTCTAGAGTCTACTGATCAACCTGATCACTCTAGTTACAAACTGCTCAGCCAACTGCTAAGACTTCCTAGAGTATACTGATCACACGATCACTCTAGTTCCTTACAACTTAATGTAATCTATTCAAGAGTTTACAAATGCTTCTTAAAAGCTATAATCACAAACTGTGATATTTCTCTTATCGTTTAAGCTTAATCTCACTAAGATATTACAACAGCAATGTAGTGAGTTGATGAAGATTCTGAGCTTTGATTGAATAGCGTTTCAGCAAGTTTATTTTCGTTCAGAGTTGTTAAGAATTGGTAACCTTGCTTCTCATCAGAACTTCATATTTATAGGCGTTGAGAAGATGACCGTTGAGTGCATTTAATGCTTTGCGTGTTCCGTACAGCATTGCATTTAATGTTATACGCTTTTGTCAACTACCTCGAGCCTTGTTCACGCTGTGTCTACTGACGTTGCCTTTAGTAGCTTTAACGTTCCTTTTGTCAGTCAGCGTAGTCTGCCACCTGTACTTCCTTCTGATCTGATGTTTGTGAATACGACATTTGAATATCATCAGAGTCAAAACAGCTTGGTGCATAGCATCTTCTGATCTTCTGATCTTGAAGTGCTTCTGTTGCGTGATACCATCTTCTGATCTTCAGTGCTTCTGATCTCATGTTCTTCTGATGCCATGTTCTGATTCTGCTTCGACCATCTTCTGATGTCTTGCCAGACCATGTTCTGATGTTGCATGCTGAACCATTTGAGACACAACTTCTGAGCGCTGAATTATGCGTACTCTTTATATATATTTCCTGAAAGGGAAATTGCATTGGATTAGAGTACCATATTATCTTAAGCAAAATTCATATTATTGTTATCATCAAAACTAAGATAATTGATAAGAACAAATCTTGTTCTAACAGAGATTCGCCTTGCGAGGACATTATGAGATATGTACTATGGGTGACATGTCCCTAGTACTTAGTATGATGCCCCTGACTGATCGGGAGGTAGCTTTGGACCCATTTGAGTGCATGCCCCTGATTGTTGATGCTTCTGAGAGATTCTCTGAATCTTGGCTTGATTGCCCTAGATTGACTGGTCAATGCATGTCATGCCCCTTGTATTCATTGAATTCTAATCATCTGAGTCAGTTATAAGAGATGTTGTTACCAAGATGGTTTCGTCTGTCGGGATGACTTTTAGTCATTAGTCATACCCGATGCAGATTCTTTATGATGCTAACACTTGAAATTATGTAGCAGAATATGTTTAATATTGAATTCATGAGATGCAATGCATATGTTTGTCTTGAGTTTTTGAAAAACATTAAAACAGGAGATGTAAAAGCGTGATGTTTATAAAAACATGATGTTTGTAAAAATAGGATATCAACTCAGCATTTATGGCAAATCTTAAGGAGTCAGGATACCCTTTTGGTGACAGTATGCTTTCGAACTAACCATGCTTCAGTTAGGACTTTCAAGGGTTGTAACGTGGCTTGGTTCACGGTTTAAGAAACAAAGGATAACGCCTCAAAATTTATTTGTACCCATCCCAATCTTCGTGATGTTCTTCGATCCTATGCTCAGTTAATTATGTGTTTAAGCCTTTAGCCAAGCTTGAAGTTGTAACATTGATGTCTGATGATGGTTAAAGTATCAAAGGTTTAATTTGGACAGGCACTCATCCTTTGTTGTAATACTTTCTTTTTATCGAGGATTTGTAGTGACCTCTTTTGAAATGTTTTCTTTTGTCGAGGATTTGTAGTGACCTCTTTTTGACTTTGTTGTCCCTAACTTTTGCCTGAACTGTTTATTTTGAGATTACAGTCAGCGGGATATTTTAATAAGTCTCCTTCATAGGTTTTGACATAACAGTTTTTTTCTTTCTGGTGGATATTGACTGCCTGGCTTAATGGTTGCGGGGACCCATCAATATTTGTGTAAACAACAGCAAATATAATTGAGTTAACTGAGTAACTACCCTGCATCAGGTTATGATTAAAGGGTTTCAATTTGCACGTGAAAGAAAACTCCTACACCTTAGGCTCAAATGGGTTGACGAGAGATTAACATCCTTACATCTCCACTGTTTAGGAATTGAAACAATGCTTGTACATCGTCAGCATATTCTGTTCAAAAGCACATTGTATGAAGTTGCGATATTGTTTTCGTCATCCTCCCTCAAAAGACTTACAGCTTAGCAGGAGTTGAACATCACAACATAAATAAAAAGTAAAGACATGATTTAAATGAATGAAAGCGAAGTAATTTATTCAAGACAAACATATGCAATGCACTAATGATGATTATTGAAACAGATAATGTCTATCATAAGTCGAATGTTTAAACAAACAGACAAGAAAATTTGCAAATAAAAATAAGTCTAATGATAAAAAGTTCATCCTTCTAGACATTAATCAGTCTTGTCGTGATTAGGCATGGGAGTAGTGATCAATGCAGGAGTCTTGGGATGATTGAATTCAATTTCGCCAGCATCGATCATGTCTTGGGTCTTATTCTTTAATAGCCAGCAATCATTAGTGTCATGTCCAATGATGTCTGAGTGATAAGCACATCTCGCATTAGGATTATACAAATGAGACAAAGTGTTAGGATTCCGAGGAGGGTCCTTCAAGGTAATTAGCCCTTTCTTCAGCACCTGTTGTAACGCTTCAACCAAAGTCATGTTGATCTTTGTGAATTGTCTTTTAGGCGAGCTATGTTTACGTTGTTGTGATGCTGGTGTGGAGATCAGAACTCCCTCAACCTGTTGGTTGCATTTATCTCGACCTTTCTGGTTATGCACAGCATTATCCATGTAAGGCTTCTCAAGTGAGTTGAAGTCAATGATCTTGGCATCAATGAGGTCTTGAATCTTGTGCTTCAATTGCTAACACTCCTCTGTATCATGACCAGGACTATTCGAATGATAAGCACATCTCGCATGGTACTTATACCCAGGAGTGGGATTGGGAGGAAATGAATTGGAGGCAATAGAGTTATCAAGTTCTGATTTAGCAGTTGTTGTAGAACTTGAGACAGCGGTATGTGTAACGGAGTAAATGATCGCTTAGGCTTGGATTTCCGATTATCTTTACTACCTTGATGCTTATGTTGATCCTTCTTTTTCTCGATCAGAAGTGCCTTCAATTCTTCTTGCCCCTTGGCCAAGTTAAGGATCATCTCTTGGAACTGGTTATTCTGAGCCTGAAGATTTTTGACTGATTTCTCGAGATCCATTTCTTTACTGAAATAAACAGCGGAAAGATGAGAGACCTATTATAAGAAACCTGTTATGCGATGTTATGAATGCAGATGCAATGTTTTCAAGGATCTTTAAGGAATATAGTTAGCATATTTAGAGAATGATTTGGTCGCATCTTCGTTCGAAGAAATCTGATTCTGGGATGTTCTTCTTTGGGAATCAAGCTCACCATATCCAGTGGGTCATAGCCTCTGATTCGGGATACCTTTGAATTTGAAAGTATATGGCTAGAGGAAAATAAATCCTCTTTCCCCTTGATAGGTATTGTGTCTTTGAATTGGAAGGTATGTGGCTAGAGGAAAATAAATCCTCTTGCCCCTTGGTAGGAATTCAGTCCTTGATAAGAGCACATGAAATTGTGCGCCCTAAATCCCTAAGATCCTTGAAAGGGTTAGTCAATCATGCTATGTTATGATGCCATGATGACATGATGTTATGTGAATGAAGTGCATCAGGAAAAGCGTAGGATAGTAGGGACAAATGAGTCCTACAACAAAACCTGCAAGGAAATCAAAGGGTTAGCAGCACTCACAAGCAAGTCACACAAGTGTCCTTAGGTTTAAAGGATTGTATGGAGTCTGACCAGGTAACTACCCTTCCCCAAAGGTACTTCTATGGATAAAGAGATTTTAACAACAAGGTTCTGCCAGTTACTCAGAATTGTCAGCCCCTCTAAAGCACCCTCGGACATGATGCATTCTCATCATGCAATGATACTTTAAGAAAGAACCTATCTGAGTTGTAGTATCGGGTAGCGACTAGGCCCTCAACATTTGTCAAGAGTAGTCCCCCCACTAAGTTCTTAAAGGCCAATATGGGTTAAAGGTAACTAAAGGTCCTTGAGCTTCGGCGCACCCACAGGCACATACATAGACCTCCTTCATTTGAGAAAGGTATGCATATAACTATGGAGTCCTAACTCGAGCGTGAACTTCATATTGACTCATCTCCAACATATGTGAAAGAGGTCGCCATGACTACTCCTATCTCAAGTGTACTTGAATCCGGGTATAGGATTCGTCCTTCATTTATTTCCCGAAACAACCCTGAAAAATAAAGCAAGCAAAGTAAACAATAGAAAACGTGATCCTAAACTTTTAAGGTAACCCCTCTTTTATTCGAAGTATCCCCAGCAGAGTCGCCAGTTCTGTAATACGGTGGGAGAATTGACTTTTTTGAAATGTCCCGATAAGCAAGAGTCCCCACCGACTTTTATTTTATCCAAATTAAAGAAAGGCTAAAAGAACAGAAAAAAACCTTTAAAAGAAATTTTGAGTTCGGGGGGTAATTTATACAAAGGGAAGGTGTAAGGCACCATTTGCATCCATGGTTTTCCATGGGCTCTTAATTGCTTAGATCACTTTGAAATGTTAGAAAATGTATGCAGTGAATAAAGATAAAGATTTGAAATAAGGACTTTAGCTTGTAAATAAGCGTAGCCTTTTTGAAGGTTTTTGATAAAGAGTAAGAAAAAGATTTAAACCAGAGCAAGCAATTAAGAGATAATTACCCCTATTAAAAAGGTTCTTTTAGCCTTTCAGGGCTATCCATACCATAAGAAGGGTAGGAAGTCCTTGTATTTGGAGGTTGAAGGGTCGTCGAAGTTATCGTTCGCTATAAGATTGTCCCTGCCATAAAGAGGGCAGGTAGTCTAAGGGAAGAATAAAAATAGTCATTATTAGGCAACCAAAGAGGACACCTCAGCAATCGAAAGGGACTATCACATCATATCATAGGAAACCTCGAGGGACGAGATCATATAATCGAAGGCAACATCGTAGGGACTTATTATCTTAGTGATGAGAATGAACTAAGGGCAACATTTGTTGAGGCATCCTCGGAATTCGAGGGACTTGACTATTTTGTAAAAATCAACAAGGCAATAGGCAACAAGAGGGGTTACCATAAAAGGTGTGCGGGTGCATAATCACGTGATTCAATTCAAATAATTATCTTATAATTAATTATTCTAAATTCGGTTCGAAGTTTTCACGCCCTAAATTATTAACCACGCAATTATAATGTAAAGCATAACAGTTTAAGTGCCTTCAAGGTCAAACAATACAAACCAGGAGCAGTTACAAAATATATCAGCCATGGAGAAGGGGGAGCAATAATATAACCCAAATAAAACAATAGGTTAAACACAAGTAATAATATCGGAAGAATGAGTTTAGGGTTACCGAAGGTTCGAGATTTAATCGGTTGGTTAACCCTGAAAATCAATGAAGGAAAAATACGAGTGTGAGTGTATTACAAATTCATTGGCGATTGAAACAAATCCTACTTTAATCAAAAAGGAAAAATAAAAATAAAAATGATATTTAAACAAAAAGAATTAAAAAAACTTAGCTTTTCGATCTGGTATGGCGCGTGGTTGAAGGATCGTGGCTAACCCTGAAAGTTTGCACAAAGAAGGGAAATTTTAGTGCATGAGTGACCTAATGACAAACCTTACAACCCTGATTAGGGCACAAGTTAACCATGGTTAATATAATAAAAAACCTAAGTTAATTAATTATTGGTTTTCAACCTAATTAATTAAATCGACAAAAGTATGTTTTCGATTAAATATAAAAAATTATAAAAACATTTATATAATTACAAAAATAATTTAGAATAAATAGTTAAAAAACCAAAAAACAAAAGAAAACAAATAAATAACTATAAAAAAATTATGCAATAGGAAATAAAAAAATTGCAAAATACTTAGCTCCGATCATATGTGATACGCTCCTGAGGGTGTATGGTGGACTGGCGTTTAGGTTCCCTCGAATCTGGCCCAGGTGAGATCGTGTGGTTATTGACTGAGGATGCATGGTATGGAAGTATGCACCACACACGCAGGAGCTACAATCAAATAGCAAGTTTAATTGGTAAAAAAAATAATTTTGCGAGTGAGGGTCGAACCCACGTTCTCCGTTTCGCCTTCTCACGTCTGTTCCATCTGCGCAGCAATCATTATTTGATAATATAACGCATTAATGTTAATATATATAAAAACGAATGAAAGAAATTCAAACCGAACCACTCTCGCGCCCAGCTTCTTCATCTTTCTCGTTGGGCAGGGTTCTCATCTACGTTTTAACCACATTTTAGCTACGAACCTCACTGTGGCTAATTCCTGCAAATTAAAAATCACAGAATACACAACATAAATTTGTTACAAGATCATGTATCAATTAGATGTGATCCCCTGAACGTGAATATGCCCTTAGTTTCGTCCAATTTCAACTGTTTCGCAAAGCCCCAACTTGAAAGCTACGAACCCTAGCCATGGTGAAATCATTAAACCGCAACAAATATCAAATTAAACCATCTAGAAAGTTTGATAACAACGTTCTAAACACCAACACACAATCAAAACACAACTATAATGCCGAAATCACAATAATCGAATGCGAAAAAGTATGCAAACCGTGACGCCTAACAGTGTCGATTCAAGGATCCATGGCCACCGGTGATGACTTGGTTGGCTTTAGAGAGCATCCATGTACCTTGTTTGATGCTTGGAACAATTTGAATCGGCCTGGAATTCAGTATGCAAGGTGGTTTCCCTTCACGATTTTTTCTTATTTGAATAGGATTCTGCACCAATCTTTTTTTTCTGCATATGGAATCACTATATACTTATAGGAGATTAGTTTAGGTCAACAATTTTGAACAAAATCTTGGTAAATCAAAGTTTAGAATTCTTGGAAAATTTGATTTGTAAAAGCTTCCAAAATGTGGCCAATCTTGATCCAATCTCCTCTCAATCTTTCGAAAACCATTTGTCATGAAATTTGCACTCAATATTGGATATTTGGATGATTATATTTGATTAGAATCAAAGCACATCAAATTTCCTTTATATTTTCTTTTTAATTACTTGATTAAATTAATTTTAATGAATAAAAATTCACTTAAAAATCAAATAATCACAAATAAATCGTGGAAATAAGATTGTATCTTCTATATAACTTGTATAGATAGATTGGATCATAAAATATTGGGCCTCTTTGCAAAGAAATCCATTTTGGAGCCTTTTCCTTCACATTTTTTCCTTTGAAATTGCCCAACTTGGACAAGGCATATTACCCTCAATATTTCATATATAGAGGAGTTCTAGGACTTTTTGAAAACCTCAAGATGTCCTCTACAAGCCACTTTGGAAGCTCTTTTCCATTTGGGGATTTTATCTTGATGATATTGGCTTTGACAAAAAACTGCTTTTGGGTGACTTTCAAAAAGGACATAAACTTTTGATCCATATCTCTCAAATAAAGCATTTTTGGACTTGGTTGTGAGAGACAAAATTGTAGAGAATTCAATTTCCTTAAAAATAAGCTTTGGATGGGAAATTTCTGATATTCCATGTGAAAGTTATGGCTGGTCAAAGTTTAGTTGACTTCCTCCTATAAAACCCTAATTTAGAAACTATAGGTTTTGTTGATTTCTGGTCTTTTCTTGATGAATCATGATCAATCCTTGATAAAATGATGAATGATACTACAAAATAAGGATGTTGACAAAAAATCAGGAGTTTTGACTGTACTTTGACCACAGTTGACTTTTAGGTCAAACTAGTCGACTATTGACTTTCTGAGCAATTGAGCGGTCAATCCTTGGAATTGAAACCTGAATTTTGTCATGGAGATAGTTTAAAACAACATAATCCATGTGAAATGCATTGGATCCTTTGATTCATTAGTTTTCTTCAGAGAAATCAAAACCCTAATTCCTTGAGCCATTGTTTATGAGGGGTGACTTTGAGCATTGAGTCTTGGTATGAGCTTGGGAAGTAAAATGAGATGGGCAAATATTGGGGTATGACAATGAAAAAACCAATATTCCCAAGTAGAACTATGCCCCAGGTGGAGTGCTTTGACTGACAGGGTTGCTGCAGAAAATTTCCAAAAGCTGTAGTTGGAACGAGGAAGAGCCCAATGGGAAAGGAGGGACCCTAGGAAAACGTCTCAAAACCAACCAAGAATGTGCCTCCAGCTGCTTCCCCTAAAGGGACTTGGATCAAGCCTCAAATGTCGAGGGAAAAATTTGAGTTTGTCGAAGCTGAGAAGGACAGGAAGTGAAAAGCTCCAATGAGTTATCATTTGGAGATTCATTCTGAAAGAAAGAGCCGCATATCTGAGAACTACTTGGGCAAAAATCCCATGAGTCGAACCTAGTGGAGGCGTTTTCAAAGAAGGAAGCAGGTTAAAAGGTAAGTTGCTGCTCCTAGACAGACTGCAAATGATCAGGTCTATAAAAAGAAGCAATATAATGTGAAGATCGATTCAGCTGTCAAGCAACAAATCAAGGAATTTGTTGGTAAACCTGAAACCAAGGATCCAGACGAAGCAACAGACGACTTTTCTTCTGACTCAGGAGAAAGCCTCGACATCCTTGTCAATATGGTTTCGATCTTGCCCTAAGAGTTTAATGTCCCGATTGAAGCTGAGGATTTGGACGAAACTGCTGCTGTTGAAATGGCCTTACATAGGCCTACATGTTACTTTGTGATGAACAATGGGTCCATAGAGAACCAGGATGCGTTTTTCGAACCCCCAAATATGGCAATGAGAGTCCATTTGAAACCTTTACAGATAAGAGCTAAAGTAGATGAGGTAGCTATGAACAGAGTGCTGGTCGATTGTGGTGCAACAGTAAACATTATACCACATCACACACTGAAGAAAATTGGAATGTTCGACACTGATATCAGGTTTCATAATGTGGTCCATTCAGACTACGAAGGAAACACCAAAAACATAATGGGTGTCATTCAATTGAATATCACTGTCGGTTCAGTGACTCGACCTACCATCTTCATGGTCATCAAAGGAAAGCCTAGTTACAACCTGAAGGTTGGAAGGGAATTGTTACATGGTGTAGGAGTTGTACCTTCATCCATGCACCAACGATTAATTATCTGGAGGGAAGATGGTATTGTCGAGAATATTGAGCCCGACCAAAGCTATTTCATGGCTGATGTTTACAATATTGGTCAAAAGCAGCTCGACATGATGCTGGCCAACATAGCCCCTTGCCAGCCAGCTGAAGATGTCTACCCAAACCTCAGTGAAGCATTTGTCTCTTTAAAATTACATGAGACCCATGGCTTTATCTGGGATGTGGAGCCTTTAGAAGATCCATACATGTCGTACCCTGCGCCATCAGGCTGGGGAAACACAAGTGATGATGTCTGAGCTAGAAGCTCTAAAAAGGATTTCAGCATATATTGCTGAAAACAAGATTAATTCGGCTTTAGAAGCTGAAACCGACATGGTTGACGAGGCAAATAAAATTCTAGCCACCAAAGATAGTTCGACCATAGGTACATCAACAAGAAAAACTTTAGAAGACGTCGATAATCAGCGTTTCGACTGCATATACGACGACGAACCTTTAGGGTTCGAAAAGGGCCCTATGGCTCCAGAGAAGATGCAGCCACAAGATCCTTTGGAAGAAATCGATCTTGGAAAATAAGGAGATAAGAGACCCACATTTATCAGCGCCAACATAAACCCAGAACTCAGGTTGCAGGTAATTTTGTTATTAAAAGAATTTAAAGATTGCTTCGCATGGGATTATAATGAAATGCCTGGATTGAGCAGGGAATTGGTCGAATTAAAATTGCCAATACAAGCTGGAAAGAAACCAGTAAAACAAACGCCTCGACATTTTGTGCCAGCAATAATGTCGAAAATAAAAGAGGAGGTCGAACGACTTCTTAAGAGCAAGTCATAAGGACTGCAAGGTACGTTGAATGGTTGGCGAACATAGTACCAGTTATGAAAAAGAATGGGAAACTGAGGGTATGCATTGATTTTAGAGATTTAAATGCTGCTACCCCAAAAGATGAGTATGCCATGCCGATAGCAGAGATGCTAATCGATTCAGCGGCAGGTTTTGAATATTTAAGTATGTTAGATGGTTATGCAGGTTATAATCAAGTTTTAATTGCAGAGGAGGACGTTCCGAAGACGGAATTTTGATGCCCGGGGGCATTAGGAACATATGAATAGGTGGTCATGCCATTCAGCTTGAAAAATGCCAGAGCTACTTACTAGAGGGTAATGAATTTTATGTTCCATGAATTAATCGACGATTTTATGAAAATATATATTGATGATATTATCATAAAGTTGACTTGCAGGTCGACACATTTAGCACATCTTAGAAAATCTTTTGAAAGAATGAGACAACATGGATTAAAAATGAATCCATTAAAGTGTGCTTTTTGTGTGCAGGCAGGGGACTTCCTTGGCTTTGTAGTGCACAAAAAAGGTATAGAAGTCAACCACAGCAAGACCAAAGCTATTATGGATATTAAACCTCCATCGACAAAGAAGGAACTTCAATCTTTCTTAAGGAGGTTTATATCTAACTTAAGTGGAAAGACGAAGGCGTTCTCACCACTACTTCGACTGAAGAACGAAGACTTCATCTAGCAAAGTCAGCATCAAGAGGCTTTCGACAAGATCAAAGAATATCTGACAAAACCTCCAGTATTAGCACCACCTGTCAGAAGCAAGCCAAAGAGGTTGTACATTGCAGCCTCGGAATCGACTATAGGAAGTATGTTAGTTCAAGAAAATGATAACGGTGTCGAAAGACCGGTGTATTACCTTAGTCGAATGTTAAATGATCCTGAAACTAGGTATAGTGATATAGAAAAACTATGCCTATGTCTGTATTTCTCTTGTATGAAGTTGAAGAAATATATAAAACCAGTTGATGTGTATGTTTCTTCGCATTTTGATATTATTAAGCACATGTTGTCTAAACCAATTGTGCATAGTCGAATTGGTAAATGGGCATTAGCATTAACTGAATATTCTCTGACGTATGCTCCTCTGAAAGCAATGAAAAGGGAAAGTGGTAGCAGACTTCCTGGTTGACCATTCTATGGTTAACGTTCCTCAAAATTATGTCGACTTGGCACCTTGGAAATTGTATTTCGATGGGTCCAGTCACAAAAATGGAACGGGTATTGGAGGAATCATAATTTCTCCAGATGGAATTCCAGCAGAGTTCGAGTACTCGATAGCTGGTATGTGTACCAACAATGAGGCTGAATATGAAGCCTTAATAACTGGACTTGAACTACTGCTAGAATTAGGGGCAACGAATGTCGAAATCATAGGAGATTCTGAATTGGTAGTAAAGCAAGTCTCCAGGGAGTACAAATGCATTAAAGAAAATCTAATTATGTACTTCGTGGTTGCGAACAGATTGCTTAGAAGATTCAATTCAGCGAATATTCGACATATACCCAGGCAAGAAAATCAAGAAGCCAATGATCTAGCGCAAGAGGCGTCAGGATATAAGAGAGGCGGCGATAAAAAGCCTGTTCAGGTGAGAGAAAAAATTCGAGCAACTGTGCTATCCCCCTCAGACTTGTCTGTAATAATATTAGGGGCAGTCGACGCCGAAAATTTCGAGATTTTTACAGTCGATAACGGACAAAAAGACAATTGGCGTAAATCATTGGTGGAATATTTGCGAAGCACTACAAGTTCGACAGATCGGAAAATTAAGTACAGAGCTCTTAGTTTGGTTTTGTTGGAAAACGAACTATATAAGAAGACATCTGAAGGAGTGTTGCTCAAATGTCTAGGAGATAGCGAAGCGTATCTGGCCGTGTCAAATGTACACAACGGGGCCTATGGAGCGCATCAAGTTAGCCACAAGATGAAGTGGACTCTAATGCGCTCAGGGATTTATTGGCCCTCAATGTTGAAAGACTGCATAGAATTCGCAAAAGGATGTTAAGAGTGTCAGATGCATGGGGGAATCCAGCATGTCCCTGCAAGCGAATTGCACGCTATTGTGAAGCCTTGGCCATTCAGAGGGTGGGCTTTAAACGTGATCGGGGAATTAAACCCAGCCTCGTCAAAATAGCATAAATATATTTTGGTCGGTATCAATTACTTCACAAAGTTGGTCGAAGCCATAGCTTTGAGGAACGTCGACCAAGAAGTTGTGATAGATTTCATACAAGATCACATTATATGTCGATTTGGGATACCAGAGACTATAACAATCGACCAAGGAACCGTGTTCACTGGAAAGAAAATTCAGGAGTTCGCCCAGGAGGTTGGCATAAAGTTATTGACGTCAACACCATATTATGCCTAGGCGAATGGTCAAGTCGAAGTTGCCAACAAGGTGATAATCATCCTGATAAAGAAGCATGTAGGAAAAAAGTCGAAAACTTGGCATCAGTCTTTAAGTCAAGCCCTGTGGGCATGTCGAACATCTCCCAAAGAGGCAACTGGCACTACGCCGTTTAGATTGACATATGGACACGACACCGTGTTACCAGTCGAAGTATACTTCAATCAGTAAGGATACAAAGACAGCATGAGATACCATCCGAAGACTATTGGAGTATGATGACAGATGAGCTCGTCAATTTAGATGACGGAAGAATGTTGGCTCTAGAATCATTACGAAGACAAAAAGAGAAAGTAGATGGAGCTTACAACAAGAAAGTAAGAAATAAAGTGTTCGCTATTAACGATCTGGTTTGGAAGGTAATATTGCCTATGGACAGAAACAAAAAGTTCCTAGGGAAATGGTCACCAAACTGGGAGGGGCCATTTAAGGTAACCCAAGTTTTTTCCAACAATGCTTATGAGTTAGAGGAGTTAGCTCCAGATCGACGGATCATCAGGGTAAATGGAAAATATCTAAAGCAATACAGACGTACTTTGCAGGAACTCACTATTTCAACAACGTAGATTAAAAATTCGAAATAGAGTTGGTTAAATAAATTAAAGACCAGCAAATAAAATGAAAATATGGCATTAAACGGTTGGTACGAAGAAAAATTGTCAAAATTTACAAAAATTAGAAATATACTAGAGAATTACATCAAAATCATGCCATACGCAAATGGCCTCGACAAAATTACAAACGACCATACAATTTTTGAAATTCACGCAATGAGAGCTGAAGATCTGAGGCCCGGTTCTCCAGAATGTTGGATTCCTCTTTAAGAACCTTAATCTCCGCTTTGATCTGTTTTGTCTCTTTGCTGACGCCAATAGCGTCAACAGTCATCTTTAACATATGCTCTTGCTTGGGGGCAATCTCCTTAGAGAACTCCTCTTCCTCTTTGTGGATAAGGTCCAATTCCTTGTTCAAATCAGACATCTCCTTTAATAAATGTTCAAGCCTTTGGCGAATTGCTACGGACCTCTCAGCCTTGGGAAGATGCTCTTGACGCTTTTGGCTAAGCTGATTCTTTATTTCTTCAATCACCTGTTTCGCCTTGACCATAGTGCGACATTGGTTTTCACAGCCGTTTGCTTAGCATCGATCAGATCTTCATTCTTCTTTGTCAACTCTACATTCTCAATAAAAGAAGGAAGAAGTTTAGCGAAGGCTTCTACTGCTTGCCTGCAGAGATCAGAGATCTCCAACTCCTGCAGTTTAGAACAAGTTTCTTGAAGCTCTTGGACGAGACTAGGGTCGTCACGCAGAAAATCGAACAGTTCATGACTGAAAGCATGGAGTCTGAGCTTGTCGGTTAAATGTTTGACCTTGGCAGCTTCAGGTCCTATTTTTTCCGAGTACTTCCTAGATAGATCCGAATCAGAAGGAAAAGAGTATTGACTCATGAAGTTGTTTAGCCTCGCTAATGCGGAGTCGATATCAATATCCATCGAAGAGGGCTGAACATTATCTACAATAGGAGCTGTCGAAGCTAAGTTTTTCTTTGCTGACTGGTCAACATTACCATCAGTAGTCGGCGGAGGCGGAAGAGTTTTCTCAATTGTTGGCAAAACGACGGTAGATACGTCGACATGAGGAATTTCAGTAGTTGTCAAAGGAGTAGATTCGGCAGCCGGAGGATCACGTTGCATGCCATCAGGGTGAGGAGGAAACGCTTCGACAAAATCAATGTTTCCTTCGGTAGCCCCCAGAGCCGGCGAGTGATCTGAAAGGCTAGAGTCAGAACTAGTTGAATGAAAAATTATAGCATGTAGTCAGAATCACTTCGAATAGCCGTGGTAGTTAAGTCGATTAACTCACTAGCGGCTGAAGCAGGTTCCTCTTGAGAATAAGCATCATTGGAAAGAGGAGTGTATTTAGCCACACCGGATGCGTCACCTCGTGGTTTAGAGGAGTCAACCTGAAATAGACAGAAAAGGTTTCAGAAAAACTTTAATCTTGGTTAAAGTCATAGACCCATCTTTGTTTAATTCGCACCTGGAGTGCTGGGTCGAAGGCCCATTGCGAACCATCCCCTTTCGAAGCTGTTATGACCATAGGAGAAGTTATTTGCTTTGGTGGATTTTTTGGAGAAAGAGTCGTCGAAGCTACATAGGAAATTGAAAGTGAATACCAATCAAAGCTGAAATGGAGATTTTTCGAACATAAATCTTACTTTTCCATTTCAAAACTAAGGACGAATGGTTTTCTTTTGATTCCTCACCCGATTCAACAAAAAGCGCAGCTCCTTGAGGCTCGAGGACCTTAGGTTTGGGTTTTTGGTTTTTAACCGCCCCAACTTCAGCAGAAGACTTCTGCTTTCTTTTATGAGTAGAGCGGGAGGATTGGTGAAGGGTCTTAGCATCCTGGGATGGCTGGAAAAAGATTGGGTTATGCAAAGACAAAATTTTAATTCGACACAGAGGGTCAGATCAAAGAAAATTACCTTTGATCCTTCAGAAGCATGCATTTTTTCCTTTTTGGATGATTTGGATTGGGGAGATGGAGCAGTCAAAGCCCATAATGCTTTCGACTCTGATACAAAAACAGGCAATCAGAGTCAGATACAGAAAGAAAAACCCAATAGCCAGACGTGAAACAAACAAATCAAACCTTTATAGCAGCCGAGATGGGTTCATCATCATCAGAGCTGGGGGTGTCAGTTTTTGGATGCAAAAGAAATGTCAGAAAGGCAAAACATGAAGACATAAATCTGCAAGGTCGAAAACGTACCGTTGCTTTGGAAGTAGCAACTTTATCAGACTTGGAGGCAGGATTATCCTTGACAGCTGCAAGAGGAACAACTAAAGAAAGGGCTAAGTTAGTACCAAGAAGAGTCGAAGAAATGAAAAGGGTTTTCCAAAAAGTTGTTACCATTGGGGATGGAAGTGAGTGTTCTCACATATCGAGGAGTAATACGCAAAGCACCTGGATAGTTGTCCAAACTGTACTTTGTCGATTCCACTCTAGCGGTCTTTTTCTTATAAGCATTCTCGACATCCGACAAAGGATAATAATACCAAACCGGAATTGGTGGTCGAATTGCTAAAGCTAGAGGACTAGTAGGTAAGGGAGGAAATTTAAGTTTTGAAAAATGAAGTGTGAAGAGATATTTGTCTTTCGCGTAACCAGGGATCTTTAAAGAAGGGATCTTGCTGGTTACCTTCTCTCTTAATACCTTGGTCGCCTGAGAGATAGTTCGACAAAGATCACTGGGAAAATACACCACCCTAAAGTACTTCTGGAAAGCTTGAATTTTCTTGATATTGGTGGTCTTACATTAAGTAGGTTTGCCCTGCAATTGAGCAATAGCAAGAGTCAATTCTGAAACCTTCTTGTCAGGGTCGCCAATAAAAGTAACAAAATAAGTTCGCCACCAGGTTTCAAACTCATAAGTACAATAGAATGATGGTTTAAAGTTTGTGAAGACGAGAGAGGGCCGTTTCTTCCATATGTTGTCATAGTCTTCCTTAACATGTTCCAATGCTTCATCGTTGAGGACGTCCAACAACAACTCATGAGAGGTGTACAGAGATTTTGGGACCACCTGACAAAGGCCAAACTAACGAGCCACTAGATCATGTTGATAAGCTGTCAAACTTGGGCTTATGCTAGCAATGGAGTATGATAGAAAAGTAGGAACCAAAAATCGACGCCAGGTATTGACATAAAGTTTTTTATGTTCTTCCCTCATTGGAAAAAAGATGTTGGCCAACCACTTGGGACCAGACTTTCCATCAACAAAAGGAGCCATGGATGGTTGGGAATCGACCCTTTTTATCATTAGGTCGAACATCAATTTGAGAAGAGCAAGGTTGGGAGTGCCCTTATCAACAGGAGTCAACATTGACAAGCGCTCCCAAACACTACAAATTTTGTCCGTAGGACAAGTTATTTTCATATTCCTAAAGGGTTTTAATTCTTCAGTAAAAGTGGCATTCAACCACAGTTGCAGTAACCAGAAGGGTCTATGCACCAGAACGTTCTTCTTCTTTATGGCATTGGGATTGTAGCGTCTGATTTGGTGGGCTACTTCTGTCAGAGACACATACAGATTGGCCAGTATCAGTTGTCCTAAAGCGACGCCCTCACCATTGTGTAGATGACTGGCAAGATAAACAAATTGCTTCGCCACCTGCATGGACCTGGAACAGAAAATGCATCTTGACAACCAATATGTCAAGAAAGCCATGTGTTCCTCATCATTGATGATGGGAGTATCTTTGTGATGATGAGTGAGAAAATTATTGAAGGATGGATTCTTTGTTGTGCTAACGCCGGACTTTACAGGGATCACTTCGACGTCCACATGGTTAAATGTGGGACCAGCATGTTTTAAACCTGTAATAGCAGCAACATCCAACAGGGTGGGGTAATCGTACCACTACCTGTATGGAAGGTATTCGTCGAACCTTCCCAGAAGAAAAATGCAGATGTCAGTATACTTGGGAATAAGGAATGCCTCCTTGCGGCATGTTGAGAAGGGTGTCGATGCCCAAATCTTCCCACATTTTTCCCTTGCTGGGTTTCAAGCGTGCCATCCAGGCGGCGATATAGGGTATTTCAGTGGAGGAGCCGTTCGAAAGTTACTATCATAAAAACACAGGGAGAGGGGTCTCGGAGAATTTATCAAGGGTCTGGAGTCCTTGCTAGTGGGAAAGAAAGTGCCTTCATCAGTGGTGTAGATTTCAGAAGGAGCGTCGACTGGTAATGGACCTAGGAAAGATAAGGGGGCACCTTCAAGATGGAAAGGGATAAGTACCTGAGATTGCGAGATTTTAGCCTGTTCGTCTGCAAATGAAGGTTCAGGGACATACGGCTTACCATCGAAGAGGCGAAGCTCATAAGACTTGGGTGGAGATGTGTGTGAAGCAGAGGCCGCCATTGTTATGTAAAGAAGCTTTTTATAGAAGAAGCGTTTGGAGAGAAAACAGAAATGCAGAAGACAGAGGAAGAAACGATGAAGACGGTAAAGAAAAATTGTTTCTAAGGAATGGCTACTTATAGCCAGCAACAAAACGTCATTGGGGAAAATAGATGTGGCGGAAGAGGAGATACATGGGGTTAAGTGTCTGCACGCGTGGAGCCCACTAATGCAACAAAATTAGTGCCATTACATCACATTTATTGAAACCACGTCTCGAGGCAGCAAACATGGGGGAAGTAATGATGATATGACGTCAGCGGACAAGACGTTACAGTAAACCTACTCCATTAGGTGAATGTAAACGTTTTAATCGAAACGAGGGAAAAGGAAAAGTCAGGTCGAATTCAAGATTTTCATATATGCCACTTTCACGCATCATCTACAGGTCGAAGTAACATCTATGAGGGGCATTTTATTACCCTAAGAAAATTCTGAGGGAAAACAAGACACATCTCCTTATCAGGGGACTCCTTCATTTTTAGCAGGAAACATGCACAAAGGTAAAACAGAGCAAAAGTCGATAGTGTATGATGTCGAAATGTTTAGGAGTCGAAGCAAGAATGGAAGTCGAACCTGAAGGCCCCGTACTTAGTAGTTTTTTGGATAAAGTGTTCGATAGTGGGACGCGGCGTCGACAGAAGACAGTTATCAGAAACAAAAAGGAGTCGAAGCAAGAATGGAAGTCGAACCTGAAGGCCCCGTACTTAGTAGTTTTTTGGATAAAGTGTTCGATAGTGGGACGCGGCGTCGACAGAAGACAGTTATCAGAAACAAAAAGGAGTCGAAGCAAGAATGGAAGTCGAACCTGAAGGCCCCGTACTTAGTAGTTTTTTGGATAAAGTGTTCGACAGTGGGACGCGGCGTCGACAGAAGACGGTTATCAGAAACAAAAAGGCGCGAGAATTCAAGATTCAAAGTTTGAAATATTTAGGGAACGGTTACCAGACTAAAATCGTGTGTTGAAGGCGCCAAGACACAAGGAAAGATCATGTGAGGCAGTTGCTGATAATCTAAATCCTAGTCGTAGATTGTTTTAAGCGGTTATTCCATGTAAAGCCTATAAGTAGGCCAGAAAAGTGTATAAAAGTGTGTTCACTATTACAATCAAACTACTTGCTTACACTCTGCCCATTTTCCGCCCTTCAGGAAACAAGAGTTGCTAAGAGTTCTGATATATGTGAATCACCATCTTTAATTTCAATTCAATCCTTTTACTGTTTAATTGTACGCTTCAAAACTGTCATTTACATTGTGCTTTTTGACCTAGATTTGATTTGTCTTTTAATTATAGCTTCACATAAGTAAGCTGAAACTGGTGGTTGTCATCAGAAAACCACTTTCGAGACGACGATGTCTAGTGGTCACGAGTCACCCTCAGAAATTCCGAGTCAGAATAGTTGCAAAATCACAAAGTTTAAAGTCTAAGTTTGCCATGTCGGTCACGAGTCACCTGTCGGTCGAATCTAGCAGTTAGTGTGGAAAAACATTATATTTGTCACCAGCCTTAGAAAACCGACTCTTAGGCAAACACTTCGACGAGATAAGTACAATCCTAAAGAACTTTAGCACGTGGTCTTAAGATCAACTAGTCGACCTTGCAAGTAACCCTTAGTTTCAAGACTTTGGGAAGACCAGCGGTTGTTTATCAATTTCCACAGTAAACAGTTGGGATAGGTTTAAGACAGGGAGATCCTCTCTCTCCATTTCCTTTTGTGATTATTGTCGAAGGGTTGACTGGCATGTGTGAATACAAGATTACACTCAAAGATGTTTTTGATTCATGGCAAACTCAAATAAGCATTCAAACAACAAGGCGGAAGCAGAAAACTCAAAGAAAAGCAAGCATTGATCACTCATGACAGTACAGGTTGATCTACTATGCATATAGGTCGACTCAACACAAGCAGAACAAGAAGAATGCAGAAAATCAGTAGTTAGGTCGGCCTACTGTCAACCCAGGTCGACCTAAAATGAAGAAATCTACATATCAGTCTGCTAGGTCGACCTACACAACAACTAGGTCGACCTAATCTGAGAAAATGTCCCCAGAATGCATTTGAAGAAGATTCTGGTCGACCTACTCCTTAAACAGGTCGACCTAACTGGGAGCAAAATTCTGCAAGCTCTGCTAGGTCGACCTAAGCACTACAAGAGGTCGACCTAACTGATCAAGAATGCCAAAAATTCTGTTTCTCTCATCTCCAACTGTTAAGCTATCATATATATTGTCCAAAGTTCATTATTCAGAAACAACACCAACGACTGAAAGATACACAAACGCTTCTCATCTTCGTTCTACATCATCTCCAACACAATTACACATAATCATTCTTGCGTTACGGGTTAGTGATGAGTTCGATAACGTCCATGGAACGGAATTGAAGATTCCTAGTGGGTGAAGGTTTGTGGGGTTTGTTGGTGAATAAAATCTGCGGGTTTTGTCCTCCACGACGGGTGGTTCTTGGGGGTTTTTATCAAGAGGCGTTCATTGAGGATTCGGCTGAGTGTAACGATTGAGGAACGGGGAGTTCAAGGAATCAAGACACTGCAGAAGGGAATCAAAGTGAAGCTCTTGGATAACCTTGATCTTGCTCAAGATTAAGGGGGAAGAAGATTCAAAGGATCGACATAATTGGTTTATCGTTTATCGCTTTGTTATCTTCTTTGTATATACTACTTTCAACATTAATGAAAGATTACCCAATTTCAGTTTGGAATTGGGGGCAGACGTAGTCGTAGCGAGGACGATCGACGAACTGCCTAAACAAATATCGTGTTCTTGTCGCTTTTACTTTTTCATTTACATTCTGTTCATATTTGGTTATAATAGCAAATTGATCAACGATTCGAGTGTTAAGATTGTGAATTAAGAACTTACATAAACATCACAATCCACCACACATTAAATCACCTTCAATTTGATCATTATCACCAAGTGTTTGTATATTTGTTTCTATCAATCTTACTGCATTGCAAACATTATCCATCATACAAGAAGTTGATCTGATTTTCAATAAGAGCAACGCTTTGATTCTGCAACGTATACTCTTATCACTTACCTCAAGTCTTTGACTGGTTTTTAAACACATATATAATCGTTTCGATAGTGGTTCGGAATAGACGCGAGTCGATTCAGAATCACTTCCGCTGAAAAGTCGTTTAACTCCGTAAAACTGTGAACGATCTATTCACCCCCCCTCTGAAGGATAGAAAAACACTTAGAAAGGGGGGGGATTGAATAAGTGTGACTTAAAATCTTGGACGATAAAAATAAATTGCACAATTATTTTTATCCTGGTTCGCTGTTAACGAAGCTACTCCAGTCCACCCCCGCAGAGATGATTTACCTCAACTGAGGATTTAATCCACTAATCGCACGGATTACAATGGTTTTCCACTTAGTCCGCAACTAAGTCTTCCAGAGTCTTCTGATCACAACTTGATCACTCCAGGAACAACTGCTTAGTTCACTCCTAAGACTTTTCTAGAGTCTACTGATCAACACGATCACTCTAGGCTTAGTTCACTCCTAAGACTTCCTCTAGAGTATTCTGATCAACCTGATCACTCTAGTTACAAACTGCTCAGCCAACTGCCAAGACTTCCTAGAGTATACTGATCACACGATCACTCTAGTTCCTTACAACTTAATGTAATCTATTCAAGAGTTTACAAATGCTTCTTAAAAGCGATAATCACAACTGTGATATTTCTCTTACAGTTTAAGCTTAATCTCACTAAGATATTACAAAAGCAATGTAGTGAGCTTTGATGAAGATGAAGATTCTGAGTTTAGATTTGAACAGCGTTTCAGCAAGTTTGATATAAGTTGTTTTGGTGCAGAATCGTTAACCTTGCTTCTCATCAGAACTTCATATTTATAGGCGTTGAGAAGATGACCGTTGAATGCATTTAATGCTTTGCGTGTTCCGTACAGCTTTGCATTTAATGTTATACGCTTTTGTCAACTACCTCGAGCCTTGTTCACGCTGTGTCTACTGACGTTGCCTTTAGTAGCTATAACGTTCCTTTTGTCAGTCAGCGTAGTCTGCCACGTGTACTTCCTTCTGATCTGATGTTTGTGAATACGACGTTTGAATATCATCAGAGTCAAACAGCTTGGTGCATAGCATCTTCTGATCTTCTGACCTTGAAGTGCTTCTGAGCGTGATACCATCTTCTGATCTTCAGTGCTTCTGATCTCATGTTCTTCTGATGCTTTCATAGACCCATGTTCTGATTCTGCTTCGACCATCTTCTGATGTCTTGCCAGACCATGTTCTGATGTTGCATGCTGAACCATTTGAGACACAACTTCTGAGCGCTGAATTATGCGTACTCTTTATATATTTCCTGAAAGGGAAATTGCATTTGATTAGAGTACCATATTATCTTAAGCAAAATTCATATTATTGTTATCATCAAAACTAAGATAATTGATAAGAACAAATCTTGTTCTAACAATCTCCCCCTTTTTGATGATGACAAAAACATATATAAATGATATGAATTTGCGATCAGAAAGAGTAGACGGCAAAAGACAAATTACACAGCTATAGCATAAGCATATGAATATGTCTCCCCCTGAGATTAACAATCTCCCCCTGAGATAAATAATCTCCCCCTGAAATAAATACTCGAAGAACTTTAATAAAAGACTTCCCTGATTATTTCGGTAGAGACGATTATATAAGCTTCTGCCTTCAGAGAATTCATAGCTTCTGACTTCTGCTTCCATTGGACAGCTTCAGAACTTGAATTTCTTTAGATCCTTAGAACACTCACAGCTTCTGATTCCTGCTTCCATCGTGGACAGCTTCAGAACTTGAATTTCTTTGATCTTCAGAACATTCACAGCTTCTGACTTCTGCTTCCATTCAGGACAGCTTCAGAACTTGAGTTTTCTGGATCTTTTAGAACATTCACACCTTCTGATTTCTGCTTCCCTCGGATAGCTTCAGAACTTTGAATGTCTACCAATCATCACTTCATGCTAGATTTGTATCAGAACATTGTTGAATGTACCAGAGCATCATCAGAGCATCTCTACATCCTGAAATGTTACAGAACAAAAACTAAACGACAAAAGTCAGCATGAGTTAGAACATAATCATGTATGTTTGACCACATTATATGTATCAGAGCCATATAGGCTGAAATAATGTATCAGAGCAAATAATGTGTCAGAGCCATAACATTATATGTATCAGAGCAAATAGAATTTTGTCAGAACAGGATAGACAATGATATTCAAATTCTATTATCAGTGCTTCTGATTCATTCTTCTTTCTTGCTTCTGATCTCTGAAGCTTGACAGCACTCAGCTTGCTTCAGTTTCCAAGAGCTTATTCCTTTTACAGAATAACGCTTCTTATGGTTTTGCTTCTGAAGATTCACTTCACTTCTCTGTACCTGCAAAACACTTAAACCATATAGAACTTGCAGTTCTTGTTAGTGAATGTGTGGGAGCCTTTACCCAGCAACTAATAGATTTAATCAAATCATTTATCACAGTATTTCTCCCCCTTTTTTGTCATATCATCAAAAAATAGAAAAGATTCAGATGAATAGAAACAGAACACATGGAGGAAGAAGATGATTTCATTAAGGTTCAACCAATGGGTACAAAAGTTCAGGATGAAAAGATCAGATGCACAGAAACAAAACAGATGCAAAGAAAAGAAAGAAACAACATAGACTCAATCTAAGATGGCCCTAGTCTTGACAAGATCTTGGCCAGCATCTGTTTAACATCGTTGTTGTGTCCTTCTTGCCTCTCAATGAAAGCATCATACTTCTCATTGAGTGAGCTTTGCTCATCCTGTCTCCTCTGAATTTCTTCTAGAGTCCTTGCAAGACGAGAAGGTTCATCAGAAGAAGCTTCACCGCTTTCCACCACAGGAATGACAACTTGATCTGCAACTTCCATAGAAGTATCATTTGCTGGGATATCCTCAACAGGGTCTGATTTAGCAACATGATCTTCAGCATCTGCTTCTTGCATAGAAGCATCTCCATACTCTGCAGCAGGAATCTCTAAGTCTCCATTCTCAAGTGCCTGAAGAATGGCAGCTAGATTCTTTGGAGCAGAAGGACCTTCAACTACTGGTGGGTAAACAACTTCTGGGATGACCAAGTTTGGATCTTTCTCAGACGGGTTTTCCCTCAGATAGTCAAAGAGAGTCTTGAAGTCTCCAAGCAGAACAGGATACTCAGGAATCCAGATAACCATGTCCCTGCATGGGTTTGCTTCCATTGCAGCATCCAGTCTCAACTGTTCCATTTCATCCACAAAGGGCTTTTCTTCCAAAAGATATCTTCCTTTGAGGCGAGCAAACCAGAAGTCTTCATAATTCCTCAGAATTCCACGAGGCCGTGGGGCAGCAGCTACACAGGCTTCCTGAAGTTCTAAAAACAGAGCATCTGATTTTCTGCGAAAGATCCTCCAGAAGTTCCGCATAGCAACATCGTTCAATCCAGAACTTTCAGCAATTCTGAGAGTATCAAAGGTACTTCTGAGATTCTTCTTTATGTTTTCAAAAACTACACCAATAGGATATACAGGGCGGGATTTTAATAGGGTTTTTGAAAAGGCAGGGTTGGAGGTGAAGTATGGAAGAGGTTCTCTATCCAACCTATAAGAAGATTCTGCTTCAGTATCAGAATCTAACACTACCACTTCAGCTTCAGGACGAGGCTTGGGAGTGTAGTTGCAATCACGGAGCAGCTGCTCATGTGATGCAGAGGTTGGAAAAGGAGAATCACAAGGATTGTTTTGAGAGGTGGAGGGAGTATGTTCAAGAGTGGTATTGGGAGAAGGTTGAGATGGAAAGAGAGTTTGAAGGGGTTGTATATTCAGAACAAGATTGTCAACAGCTTGGTCAGAGACCAGATTAGTGGAGGGTGAAGGAGACGGAATGGATTGAGGAGATGGTGGAGTTTTTGTGAAGGGAAATGGTGAGGGAGGAAGAGAATTGGATTTGTTTGCATGTGAAGAAGGAATGGTTATAGGGGAAGATGGTGGTGTAAGAATATGGACAACAACGGGTGATTCTGATGAGGCTTTTTCTGGTTCAGGGGTAGGTACAACTTCTATTGGTGTAACTTCTGAACGAACAATAGGAACAGAAATAGGTTCAGAAATGCATATGCCTTTGGAACCTTTCAGAAGCGCTTTGGTCACATCCTCCGTTTTCTTCAGCTTTTTACTCTTTGGCTCTTCAATAATCTTTGCTTTGCCTCTAGAGATTTCTTTCCTTCTGACATAAGCCTGAACTTCTTGTTGGTTTTCAGCTTCTTGAGGGATATTGTCTTCATCAGAGCTTTGAATAATCATCTTCCTCTTCTTGGTTATCTTCCTTTCAACAGCTTCAGCCATCTCATCATTTTTGTTTGACTTCTTCTTCTTTTTCTCTTTCTCAAAGTCATCAGATACGGCCTTAACAACATTAGCAATCATCTTTTTAGAAACCTCTTGTTTCTTAGAGACAGCAGAAGGATAATCATGCTTTCTTTTAGTCCTTTCTTCCCTCTTGCGATTTACTTTGAAAGGGGCACCTTTGTCTTGATCTTTAAAACTCTTATTCTCTTCAAGAGATTTCAGATAGACAGTTTTGACTTCAGGTACCTCACTATTGAAGAAGGTTTCAAAGTCAGCCAGAACTGGTTCTCTTATGGTTCTTGTTCCAGCTAGAGGTTCAGGAACTTTGAGAAAGGTGTCGATGATTTTCATCTTCTTTAAAGAGAAGGCATTCAGACAAGCTCCAGTGGTGACAGCAAGATCTTTGATGATACCTTCAGACTCCAGACTTTCAACAATCTTGGAATGTACCAGAAGGTTTGTAATAATCCTACCAAAAGGAATGGTTGTTCCAGCATTTTCCTTTCTGAAAGCATTCCTCGAATCCTTTACTGCTTTCCACATATGGTTGAAGATAATGTAAATCGCATCAACCTTCTTCTGAGTGGCAATGCAATAAAGAATATACCTTTGATCATTACTGATGAAATCCGAGGCATGAGTTGATTTCCTATGGTAGAAACACCCGAGAAGGATCTTTGTCCAGATTCTGTAGATATCTTTCAAATTCTTAACATGTGTAGTTTTCTTGACATTTGAATAGAGAGTGGATAGAATATCTTCCACATCTTCTCTTTGATCAGACTCAAAAACCCCTTCAGGATTTTTCAGATCAAACATCACTCTTAGGATGTTTTCAGTAACAACAACAGACTTTCCATGGACGAAGGAGAGTATAGCTTTTGGTGCAACCACAGCATGTACCCAGAACTCTTTGACAAGATCCGGATAAACAGGGCCAACGAACTCAGCAAACAACGAGGTCCATCCTTGAAAGATGATGTCTTCTTTAAGATGAAATTGATTTTCTTCAAGGTTATCAAAGTCGACCATGAGTTCACACAAAACTTCCAATTTATCTTTGGGGATGGAGCATGCAACAACAGGGGTGAGTTCCTGGTGTGTTTCATCGTGCATATGAAGAAGAGTAGATGAACCAGCAAAATGAGATGAAGAAGCAGCCATTGAAACAGAATGAACGAAAACGGGCAAGAGAAGCGAACAGGGTTTTTGATTAGGGTTTTTAGAAAAACGGCTAAGAACTTTTCAAACGAGAGAATGCAAGGAGAGGGAGAGAGACAAAGGAGCGAAAAAGATGTATGATATGATTTGAAAAACATATATAGAGACGGATTTGAAAAAAAAATAAGAAATATAAATTGAACAGTTCCAGAATCAAAGGAAATCAATTTTATTAAATGATGAGTGACGTGAGGAGAGAGAACGTGGTAAATGAAATAATTTAAAAACAGTTACCTAGGTCGGCGTCTTTTCAACTGCACGCTTTGTACAAACCGTACAGACACGTGTTCATCATCAGATAATAGATGACAGCTGTAAATATCAGAGAAATTTTACACCTTCTGATCACTGCTTCTGAGTTGATCAAGTTTCTCTTCTGGAAATACTCCTTCTGAAGTGTGCTGATATAAGTCTGAATGATCTTCTGATCCATTACTTCTGATGTACACAGCTTCTGGAGGTTCACTTCTCTGTTCTGCAGCTTCTGACAAGACACAACTGTATCTGCAGAAATTCTTAAGCTCTTTGTTTCATTAGAAACAAGTTTATCATCAAAACAGATGTTTATTGATTTGACCACAATCAATGTTTCAATGTTGTATATTCTGTAGCATTTAGAGCATTCAGAATAATCAAGAAAGAAACATCAAAGCCTTAGAGGCAAACATCATAGATGGTTCCAAGACTAATAAGCTTCTTTTCTGAATTCCTACAAACATAGTTTCTTCAACAGATTTAAGAACCAGAACTTGAAAGACAATCTTTCTTCCCTTCAAGTGTTGAGACCAACTTGAATCCAGGTGTCAAGTCATGTTGAATGTTGTCTTCTTTGTTATCAAGAGAATCTGCAAAAGAAATAATCTTTTTCTTTGGTACCCACATCTTCTTGGGTCCTTTCTTGTTAGATTTTCTCAAGTTCTGATTGAACTTGGGTTTTACATTATAAGCAGTAGGAGGAACAGCATGATAATTTTTAATATGAGTTTCATGATATTTCCTAGGTTGTGTCACATGCTTCTTGGTGTGTGTTATGTGAAAACTTTGTGCATGTGAAGTGTGCCTAATATCATGTGAGTGGCCATACTTGAACTGATCATACAATGGCTTGTATGTGATTTTCATCTCATCAACAGGTTCAAGTTTGTATGGGATTTTACCCTCAAAACCAATGCCGACTCTTTTGTTTCCAGACACAGCATATATCATAGAAGCTAGCTGACTTCTGCCAATACTTCTAGATAAGAACTTTCTGAAACTTAAATCATATTCTTTCAGAATATGGTTCAGACTAGGAGTGGATTTTTCTGAATCAGAAGGAGATCCAACATCGTTGGATAATTTTAAAAGTTTATCTTTCAATTCAGAATTTTCCAATTCAAGCCTCTTTGTTTCAAATTCAAATAGCTTTTTCAGCTTTTTGTATTTAATGCAAATCTGAGACTTGGATTCCAGAAGTTCAGTTAATCCAGAAACTAACTCATCTCTAGTAAGTTCAGAAAATACCTCTTCAGAATCTGATTCTGATGTAGATTCTGATCCGTCATCTTCTGTCGCCATCAGCGCACAGTTGGCCTGCTCATCTTCTGAATCATCTTCTGACTCATCCCAGGTTGCCATAAGACCTTTCTTCTTATGAAACTTTTTCTTGGGACTTTCCTTCTGAAGATTTGGACATTCATTCTTGTAGTGTCCAGGCTCATTGCATTCATAGCACATGACCTTCTTCTTGTCAAATCTTCTTTCATCAGAAGATTCTCCACGTTCAAATTTCCTTGAACTTCTGAAGCCTCTGAACTTCCTTTGCTTGGTCTTCCAGAGTTGGTTTAGCCTTCTGGAAATCATGGACAGTTCATCTTCTTCTTCAGATTCTGATTCTTCAGGATCTTCTTCTTTGGCCTGAAAAGCGTTAGTGCATTTCTTGATATTTGATTTTAATGCAATAGACTTACCTTTCTTTTGAGGCTCATTTGCATCCAGCTCAATCTCATGGCTTCTCAAGGCACTGATAAGCTCTTCCAGAGAAACTTCATTCAGATTCTTCGCAATCTTGAATGCAGTCACCATCGGACCCCATCTTCTGGGTAAGCTTCTGATGATCTTCTTTCCATGATCAGCCTTGGTGTATCCCTTGTCAAGAACTCTCAATCCAGCAGTAAGAGTTTGAAATCTTGAAAACATCTTTTCAATGTCTTCATCATCCTCCATCTTGAAGGCTTCATACTTCTAGATTAAGGCTAGAGCTTTAGTCTCCTTGACTTGAGCATTTCCTTCATGAGTCATTTTCAAGGACTCATATATGTCATAGGCCGTTTCCCTGTTAGATATCTTCTCATACTCAGCATGAGAGATAGCATTCAGCAAAACAGTTCTGCATTTATGATGATTCCTGAAAAGCTTCTTTTGATCATCATTCATTTCTTGCCTTGACAGCTTCACGCCTCTGGCATTTACTGGATGTTTGTAACCATCCATCAGAAGATCCCATAGATCACCATCTAGACCCAGAAAGTAACTTTCCAGTTTATCTTTCCAGTATTCAAAGTTTTCACCATCAAATACCGGCGGTCTAGTATAACCATTGTTACCGTTGTATTGCTCAGCAGAGCCAGATGTAGATGCAGGTGTAGGTGTAGTCCTTTCACTTTCATCAACCATCTTTTAAATGAAGCGTTTTTCTCTTCCTGAATCTTTTCTAAACACGGTTAAGTGCTTGCACCTTAGAACCGGCGCTCTGATGCCAATTGAAGGATAGAAAAACACTTAGAAAGGGGGGGATTGAATAAGTGTGACTTAAAATCTTGGACGATAAAAATAAATTGCACAATTATTTTTATCCTGGTTCGCTGTTAACGAAGCTACTCCAGTCCACCCCCGCAGAGATGATTTACCTCAACTGAGGATTTAATCCACTAATCGCACGGATTACAATGGTTTTCCACTTAGTCCGCAACTAAGTCTTCCAGAGTCTTCTGATCACAACTTGATCACTCCAGGAACAACTGCTTAGTTCACTCCTAAGACTTTTCTAGAGTCTACTGATCAACACGATCACTCTAGGCTTAGTTCACTCCTAAGACTTCCTCTAGAGTATTCTGATCAACCTGATCACTCTAGTTACAAACTGCTCAGCCAACTGCCAAGACTTCCTAGAGTATACTGATCACACGATCACTCTAGTTCCTTACAACTTAATGTAATCTATTCAAGAGTTTACAAATGCTTCTTAAAAGCGATAATCACAACTGTGATATTTCTCTTACAGTTTAAGCTTAATCTCACTAAGATATTACAAAAGCAATGTAGTGAGCTTTGATGAAGATGAAGATTCTGAGTTTAGATTTGAACAGCGTTTCAGCAAGTTTGATATAAGTTGTTTTGGTGCAGAATCGTTAACCTTGCTTCTCATCAGAACTTCATATTTATAGGCGTTGAGAAGATGACCGTTGAATGCATTTAATGCTTTGCGTGTTCCGTACAGCTTTGCATTTAATGTTATACGCTTTTGTCAACTACCTCGAGCCTTGTTCACGCTGTGTCTACTGACGTTGCCTTTAGTAGCTATAACGTTCCTTTTGTCAGTCAGCGTAGTCTGCCACGTGTACTTCCTTCTGATCTGATGTTTGTGAATACGACGTTTGAATATCATCAGAGTCAAACAGCTTGGTGCATAGCATCTTCTGATCTTCTGACCTTGAAGTGCTTCTGAGCGTGATACCATCTTCTGATCTTCAGTGCTTCTGATCTCATGTTCTTCTGATGCTTTCATAGACCCATGTTCTGATTCTGCTTCGACCATCTTCTGATGTCTTGCCAGACCATGTTCTGATGTTGCATGCTGAACCATTTGAGACACAACTTCTGAGCGCTGAATTATGCGTACTCTTTATATATTTCCTGAAAGGGAAATTGCATTTGATTAGAGTACCATATTATCTTAAGCAAAATTCATATTATTGTTATCATCAAAACTAAGATAATTGATAAGAACAAATCTTGTTCTAACACCCTCTAGATCCTAAGGCCAGCGTCTAACAGCGTGGTTATTAAGGCTTCTAAAATAGGATATTTTGTGTGATACAATGTGAAAGAGGGGGTCTCAATTGACATCATTCAATTTGCGGATGATACTCTTTTAATTGGAAGAGGTTGGAATAAATTATGTGGCATTAAAGCGGTTTTAAGAGGTTTTGAAATTGTCTCTGGTTTGGGGATAATTTTTCATAAAAGTAGGTTGATATGTATTAATTTGAGTAATCATTTCCTCTTAGCTGCTTCCAATTTTCTGGCGTGCAAGTTGTAGTATTTAAATTTTACTTTACTTGATATAACTATAGGAGCTAACTCGAGAAGGATTAAGTTGTGGGCTCCAACCTTAGACAAATTCAAATCTACGTTGGCTCAAGGGAGAGGGAGATGTCTATCTTTTGGAGGTAGAATTGCCCTTATTAATTCGGTTTTGAGAAGCTTGCCTATTTTTCTATTTTCTTTCTATAGAGTCCCAGTGAAAGTTTGGGGAGACATTGATAAAATTTGTCAGAGATTTCTTTAGGGTGGAATGGTTGAGAAATTGAAGATTCATTGGGTTTGCTGAGATGCGGTGGGTAAACCTAAGGATTCAAGAGGTCTTGGTATTAAGAGTATTGAAGAGTTTAATTTTGTTTTGCTTATAAAATGGACATGGAGAATTTTGGTGGAAAAGGATGTTGTTTGGTATAATGTTCTCAGGGCTAGATATGGGGATTGTTAACACCAAATTCTTTCGGATCTTTGCAACAACAACTCGTCTGCTTCGACTAGGGGGAAGGATTTGGCAAAGATTGGAGCTTTTACTTCTAATTTGGGTTCTGATTTTGCATGTTATGTCAAGTATAAGATTGAGAGGGAACTCACATCCCTTTTTGGTATGAGGAGAGAACTTTGGCTGACGGTTTCTTCTATTTATATTCTCTTAGCAAATCTAAAGCAGAATTTGTTGCTAATATGGGTTGTGGTATCTCCTCTTAACATCAACGTTCCACTCAACATAGGTTTCTTCTCCTGATGGATATATATCCTCTCGTTCCCCTGTTCTTGGGACAGTTAATAAAGTTTTGTGGAACAATGTAGATTATTTAGAATACTCAGCTAAAGAAGGTTATATATGTATCATGGAGACCAAGTTTTAAGCCTTATTGGAGGATGATCAATGTCTAGCTCTCTTCTTTCTTTCGAAGATATTGGTTCCGGCTATGATTAAAGCTTTTGGGTGGAGGACTTTCTTCAACAAGTTAGCAACGAAAGATCAATTGAAAAAAGAGGTATTTGTCTCTCGATTCATGAATAATCAAAATGCTAAAGAAGACAAAAAGCACATGACTTGTTATATATTAAGGTTTGGAGACGGTTGTATAATAATAATAATAATAATAATAATAATAATAATAATATTAATAATAATAATAATAATAATAATAATTATTATTATTATTATTATTATTATTATTATTATTATTATTATTATTATTATTATTATTATTATTATTATTATTATATGCTTGTTAAATAACATTTGTTTAAATAAATATCCAAAAAAGCACATGACTTGTCATTGTGGCCTTGCTATAAATAAATGGAATAATTTTATAATATGGAATTTCTTAAATATGGGATTTCTTTCTTACTAAGTATTCTATGAATAGTAAAAGTAATTTTTCTGGATTTTACTTAATTCAGAAACCTATTTGCTAGGATTTAATGCAGAGCGTGTATAATGGACAGAAATGACTCTTATTTTCTTAATAAACTTTTATTGATTCTTTTTAATTTGTTGAATTTGAATTCTATAAATTCTGTTGTATTTGTGTTCATTTTATTCAAATCGTTTTTCCCTAACCATTTTGTTCTATAACCAGTCATCCTAGAAAAATGAAGCAACTTGTTTGTCTTTGCGATCATCATCTTGTGGGCAAGTGTGTTTGGAATGGATAATAGTTCTTTGTTCGGTGAAGCATACTTCCAATGGAGGATGAGTACTGTTTTTGAACTAACTTCAGAGGAAGAGTTACATGGTGAGAGTCATGAGAATGATGAGAATTTTGTAGACGATATCTCTTCCTCTAGGTTAGTTCAAAAACAGTACTCTTCAACTTGACTGATGATATTCCAGATAAAATAGACTGGAGAGTGTTGGGAGCCGTCACTGACGTTAAAGATCAAAATGAATGTGGTAAATAAAATAAGTCAATTTCTTATGTTAATTTTTTTAAGCGCAAACCATAACTTGAGATTATCCTATATTAATTTAATATGTTTCTGTTGTAGGATTTTGTTGGGCTTTTGCAGCTGTAGCAGCAGTAGAAGGTATTTGGAAAATTAGGTATAACCGTTTGGATATGTGATTCCACATTTCGCCCTCCTTGAATCACAGTCAACTAGCTGTTGCTCTGTTATACTATGACAGGTTTATCAGAGCAACAGCTAGTTGACTGTGATTCAAGGAGTAACGGTTGTGTCAGTGGTACTCCTGCTAATGCCTTGCGTAATATAATCGAAAAAGATGGTATTCTCAATGAATATGATTATCCATACAAAGGAAAAGCTGATACTTGCGAATTAGATGGTATTCTCTTACTTATTTCATCATCAATTGATTAGGTTTTGATTATGTTTCTTTTACAAGTTCTTTTGTGTGTTGAGCTGAATTCTGTTTGTGATTGATTTTAGTTAGGGTCTGAACTTAACTAGTCCCATGTAATTTCTAATATTTTAATTTATTATTATTATATGGCCTTTGGTATCCTTGTCTACTCTCAGCTTCCAAAGATATTGCAAAGTGCTTGTTAGCTCAAAGTTTGAAACTAGTGGTTTTTTGTTATAATTGATTATCCCTTCAAAGTGTGATTTTAACATGATAATTATTAAGTTTGATCGTTGAGCATCATATTTATGAAGGTGTGTTGAAGGATTAAAAGGAAATTGAGTCTGTGAATGTTATTTAGCTTAAGATTTTTGGAAGTGAATCAATGAGTGTTTGCAGGTTCAAAGGTGATGTGAAGAATATTGGAGTATATTTTTCTGGTTTCAATTCAACAGCATAACACCAGCTTTTCCTCCTCCCCTTTCTTGGTCTCAAGTGACTTTAGTGAATGGCTCAAATGTGGCTTAATAGCTTCAAAGCTTGGACTCTTAGAAATTGTGGCTTGGACCAACATAGGAAATGGGCCTTGGCAATGGACATTAACAAACAATTTGCATTTTAAACCAAATGAGTTATGTGCTTTCTTTTCTACTTGAATTTGCACCCTACAAAAAAGAATAGAAATACAACAATACTTAATAAAACAAAACAAAATATTTGAATTAAAAATTAATAAGAATTCAAATCTAGAAATACTAAATTGAACTCAAATTAATGTTCAAATAAAAAAAAGTTAGTAAAAAAAATAAAATGCTACTAATCTAACAAAAATGCACAAAATGAACATGTATATATGTTTGTGACTTTTCTCAAATGAAATGTAAATGGATAAATAAAATGCGGGTCAAAATTTGGGGTATGACACTAGGCACCATAGCCTATAAGCTTTGACTCTTTCAGAGTATCCAATGAACATACATTTCAGATCTCTAGGTTCGACCTTGTCTTGCCTAATGTGAGCATATGCTACGCAGCCAAATACTCTCAGTTTGTCAAAATTTGGTGGGTGTCCCGACCAAACTTCTTCAAGTGTCTTCATATCTAACGCTATCAAAGGACATCTATTTATCAGATATGTTGCTGCCGAAACAGCCTCAGCCTAGAACACCTTCTTTAACCCAACACTAGTCAACATTCATCTGACTCTCTTCAAAATAGTTCGATTAAACCTTCAACCAAACCATTTTGTTGTGAAGTACCTGTAGTAGTTATGTGCCTTACAAAACCAGAGGCGGCACAAAAACTGTCGAACGCCTCATTGCAAAATTCAAGGCCGTTATCGGTTCTCAACCTCTTGACCTTCTTGCCAGTGTGATTTTCGACAGAGTTTTCCAACTTTTTAAATTCTCAAAAGTTTCATCCTTAGTCTTCTGGATGAATACCCATAACTTCCTTGAATAATCATCAACTTTGGATAGAAAATACCTTGCTCCTGAATGTGATGGACACTTTGCAGGCCTCAAAGATCAGCATGGGTGTAATCAAGGGATCTATGTGTTCTTTGTTTGCTTTTGTTGAACTCCACTCTGCAAGATTTTCCAAGTACACGGGATTCACAAAACTTCAGCTTTTCGACTTTGTCTCCACCAAGCAGATTTTGTTTCCCTAATTCGACCAGACCCCTTTCACTGACATGGCCCAATCTCATGTGTCAGGTTTCTATCTTCGAAAAAGGTTT
Source organism: Vicia villosa (assembly GCF_029867415.1). Classification (NCBI taxonomy): domain Eukaryota; kingdom Viridiplantae; phylum Streptophyta; class Magnoliopsida; order Fabales; family Fabaceae; genus Vicia; species Vicia villosa. The sequence continues at coordinate 116,698 of NC_081181.1, forward strand.
CGTGGATGCAACATTTGTCGAACCACTTACAACTTCAGCCTCAAGGGCATACAAGCCTTGTTTTTTCACGCCTCTTAAGACTTCTTTCGACCCCTTCATGACTCTTAGGATACTTTTCTCTCCTTGAAAAACATATCCTTTCTTGTCGAATTCACCAAGAGAAAGCAAATTTCTCTTCAAATCAGAAACATACCTGACTTTAGTCAATAATCGTATTGACTCATCATGAAGCTTAAATCTCACAGATCCAACACTTGCAATCTCGCAAGCTTTGTTGTTTCCCAGCAGTATTGATCCACCATCTTGATTACATAATTCCTCGCACAAGTCTTTGTTTGCATTCATGTGCCAAGTGCAACCTGGTTCTATAATCCACTCTTTCCTAAGGTCACTCCTCGAAACCACAAGGACATCAGATGATTCGAAATCATCTTGAACATTGGTTGCATTGCCATTTTCCTTACCTCCATGATCTTCCAGGCGTTCAAGGAACACCTTTCTTGTGTGACCCTCCTTCTTACAATGATAGCATTGAATATCAGATGCTTTGCCACTATAAGGCTTCTGCTAACTTTTGTCTTTCTTCTTTTCTTACCATTCTTTCGCAAGAATTTTCCTTGAACCGCCAAACCTTCACCAACAGTCGAAGGTTTATGCTTCTTTCGTTTGTTCAAGTCCTTAGAATACAGGGCTGATTGAACTTCTTCAAAGTTCAGGGACTCCCTTCCATACATGAGAGTTTCTTTGAAGTGAGCATGGGATCGAGGCAAAGCGCACAATAATAACAACGCTTGATCTTCATCATCGATCTTCACATCAATACTTTCAAGATCAGGAATCAGCTTGTTGAACAAATACAACTACTTAGCTAACCCTTTGTCTTCAATCTTCTTGAATGAATATAAAGCTTGCTTCAAGTAGAGTCGATTTACCAGTGATTTGGTCATGTACAAACTTTCAAGTTGCATCCATAACCCTGATGTCGTCGTCTCCTTTGATACCTGTCTGAGAACCTTATCACCAAGGCTCAACAAATTTGCGTTGTGGGATTTCGCGATCATATTCATCTTCTCCACTGCCGTTAATGCAAAATGCATGACTGCCTCTTCCTTCAATGTTTCCAAGCAATCCTGCTGAATCAGTAGGGCTTTCATCTTCAAGCGCCACAGACCAAAATCATTCACTCTGGTGAACTTTTCAATCTCATACTTTGTTGAAGGCATCTTCTCCTTGTTCACCGCACCAATTTGTTGTGAATTCAATGCTAATAACAAAGTATAAAGCAAGAAAAGAACAAAGAACAAGGAAGAAGAAGAACACGAGAATTGATTATAGCTGTTATTCTTTTACTTTCTCTTAGAAAACAATATTACAAGTTTTCAAGAATATGAACAACCTTCGATTTCATGCTTAATTAAGTCGAACCAGCATATGAACAACCTTCGACTTTATGTTTAATTCAGTCGAACCAAGAAGCTATCATTTAACCATACTATAGTTCAATACAATATCTCATAGTGACTAAATTAAGGATGATAAAATATGGGAAATGCAATTATTTATTTTCAATTCTTTGGGCAAGTATTCATTAAATTTCCATTCATTGTTAAGGAAATTCATTAGTAAAAGAGTTTTGTTTTTATCTAAAGTGGGTGAACATTATCTCGTAGAAATAAATGAGGGTTTCAATCAAAAGAATGAAGAATTCTAATATCAACAATTGATTATCTTTGACAGTATTTTGTCAAAAAAACACTATAAAATGTGAGTTGTAGGAAATCATAAATCCCATTAAGCCAATCTTCAAGTAATGCCTTACATGCTATGAAAAATAAATTATGAATAATTATTTATAGAGAAGGAGGATGAAATATGGAATCACATATCCAAACAAATCTGAGGCGGTAAAACATATGCTGATATTCAAAGAGAATTATGACTTCATTGAAAAGTTTAACAATAAAGGAAACCACACTTACTGGCTTGGCTATAATAAATATGTTGATTTAATAGAGGAAGAAATTTATGCTTCACGTGGTCAAAGTCATGAGAATGTTGAGAATTTTTTAGACGATTAAGAATTCTTATGGTACAAAATGGGGTGATAATAAAGTCCAAATTAAAATCAGTTGGTAGTTGTAAGGACATCCAATTGAATTGTAATTAGACTATTATAGAAGCATTTTAATATATTGTGTGGTTTGTGAAATAACATATATTACTATTGGTTTGTTTGTTTGTTTAGTGTTGATATATATATATATATATATATATATATATATATATATATATATATATATATATATATATATAATATTTTCTTTATCATTTCACTCTTTAATTCTCTTACTTATTTCATCATCAATTGATTAGGTTTTGATTATGTTTCTGTTACAAGTTCTTTTGTGAGTTCAGTTGAATTCAGTTTGGGATTTTAGTTAGGGTTTGTTCAAAGATGCTGCAAATCAGAATGCATTAGTGGCAAAAATGGGATTCTTTAGAAATGGATCGTGGCAATGGGACTTAAGTAAGGAAATCTTGTTCGTAACGGGAACGGCGCTAGCACAATTGATCGAGATGGACAACATTCTATTTGGCGTGGAAGTTACTGCTGGCATGGAGGATAATCTTAAGTGGTTTAAAGCTCCGACATGTATCTTTACGGTTAGTTCGGGTTATGAGGTTTTAAGTAATAGTTGCAATCATATCTTGTATGTAGACAGTAAACTGTTGGCAATATCTCGTGTATGGGACTCGCTTGTTCCTTCCAAGATTCTTGTATTCGGTTGGCGATGCATTATAGATATGATAGCAACTAGAGATCACCTGAGTAGAAGGGGTATTATAATGGATGATAACAATAAGGTGTGTATGTTTTGCTTTGGACATCCCGAAACAGTTGACCACTTAATGCTTCGGTGCCCGTTATTAGGATGGTTTGGAGTCGTATTTTCGTGTGGCTTGGTATAGAATTTGCTAGTGCACAGAATTTGGTGGACCATTTGCTGAGTTTTTGGAACCTTTTAGCGGGTAAGGTACGACCCAAGAAGATTCTTCTGATATGGTTGACAATTTGTTGGACAATATGGTGTAAAAGGAATGCAATCATCTTTAAAGCCGAGGCGGTTAGTGTTGTCGACATCGTTGACAAGGTTAAGTTGATTTCTTGGCAGTGGAATATGATGGACAACAAATCTATTGTACCTTGTAGTTTTTTCTTTTGGAATCAACACCCTTTGGACTTTTTATGACGTTCGGAGTCGGTTATTTTTGTAATTCGGGCGAGTATCCCTTATACTCTGTCTGTTTTAATGAGAATATCATAGCCTATAAAAAAAAACTAGTCCCATGTAATTTCTAATATTTTAGTTAGGGTCAGCTGGATTGAAATCACTAAATTATGGTAGCATTGGTGTATTGGGTACTTCTTACAGATTCCTTTTTATTTTATTGGATTTATTTTTCTTTGAACTTGTATGTTTTACTTTTTATATTTCTCACACTTGATTAGTTCACTATTATGTTAACTGATAGATAACTGAGTATATTATTAGCATCATCGCATGGTTACTCTGTTTTTTTGTCTATGTTTAATATTTTAGATAAGTTTAGAGTTCTTACCTTAGCATATAGCTTCTAACTTTTCCCTTACTTATTATCCAGAGTATTTAAATTTGTTTGATGCAAGTTCAGCCTCAAACAATTCAAAGATTGTGTTGGGTTTGGGTTCCCTTCCTATGTGGAAAAAAGTTCAAATATCAATAGTCAATTTGTCTCACTTATTTAAGTGGAGAGTGTCAATTTAAGGTTAAGAGAGATAGAGAAAAAATAAGGATTCAAAAAAGAGAAAAGAGGAGAGAAACTCATTCCCGTTCTTTCTGCATCAGTCCCACTAAATCGACGATCCCCGATTTGTTAACTGTTGGACCGAGCTAAAATTTTATGGGTGTGTCCGCAACTCATATATCTAACTTTTTACCGTTCAAAATTTGAAAACAAGGTCAGAGCTGAGAGATATGGGCATCGCATTGGAGATGCAAATTTGAGTTATTTTTCAGCTTTTTTATTCTTATTTGTAAGTTAATTTTATTTTGTGATTTGCGGTTGTTAGCACTTGTTTATGAATCACTTTAAGACTCTCTTGTACCCTCAATTGATTATAGTGGATCTATTTCTTTGGTCTGGACGACTCGTCGTGTTTACTCTCAAATTGAGGGGTTTTCCACGTTAAAAATATCGGTGTTCTTTTGTGCATTTATTTTACCGTGTTATATTTGTTGTTGATCCTCAAGCTTCCTACAAGTGTGGGAAATTTTAAATCTGTTGCGTGTTGTTCAAATATTGTGTCTTAATTTTTCATTAGAGTGGCATCAAAGCTCTTGGTTAAGGGTTATTTTACTTGTTTGAACGATGGAGTCAAATACAAAGATGAAGATGATATTGTTGAGTGGTTCTAATTACCATTTATGAAAGGGTAAGATGAAAGACTTATTATTTGTGAAGAAATTGCATTTACTGGTTTTTAGTTCCGAAAAGCCGGATTCTGTGTCTGATGAATAATGAAAGTTTGAACATCAACAGGTATGTGGTTTTATTCGACAATATGTTGAAGATAGTGTTTATAATCATATTTCTAATGAGACACGTGCAAAAAATTTGTGGGAGAAGATAAAGTTCTTGTATGCCTCTAAATCAGAGAATAATAAATTATTGATGGGTGGCAGCAGGATCACCTTCTCTTGCAGCCTGTGGTGGCATTTTTCGTGATGTTGATGATGATGCATCTTTTATAACCAGCTTGTGTGCCTTCTTGAATCATGGTATTCAGGCTGAATTCATGGCAGCCATTTTTGCTATTGAAAAAGCCAAGGAAATAAAGTGGGCTATGCTTTGGCTTGAAACTGATTGTGTCTTGGTTGTGAAGGCTTTCTCGAATTCTAATTTGGTGTCGTGGAAATCAAATCTCGTTGGCTTACGTGTCGGGTGTATACTCTCACTATTGATTTCAGAATCACACATATTTTCTGTGAAGCCAATTTTTGCGCGGATTTTCTGACTAACATAGGCTTACAGAGAAAAGCTTTCACTTGGTTTAATTATGTTCACGAAGAAATGTATACGGAATACTTGTTAGACAAAACAGAAACCCCTAGATTTAGATTTTGTTTTCTAAGAGGTTTGGTTTGGTCCCCCTCTTATTTCTTGTAATTCATTTTCCTTTTGATTATTAATATAATCCCCTGTTTTGTTTTAAAAAAAATTGCTTGTATACTTATTTATTTTTAATAATTTAAGTGTTGTTGTTCATTTTCCATTTGATAGCCATTTATATTATTGTCAAAAAATAATAAACTTTTTTACATAACTAAATGATGTAGAAACAATTGTTAGTTTTTTACATTTTTCAAAAATGAACCCATAACAATTAACCCCATGATGCGTATAATTAATGTATGGACTCTAAATTTACAGGTCTATTATCATATAATACAAATAATTTAAAAGTATAGAACAATTATTTCCATAAAAAAAATATAAAAAATAAAATATCTTAAAACTTGAATTCTCTTTTTAACTAAAATTTGAAGCTTCTAGGAAATAATCAAAATGCTAATGAAGACAAAAAGCACATGACTTGTTATATATTAAGGTTTGGAGACAGTTGTATAATAAGAATAATAATTAATATATGCTTGTTGAATAACATTTGTTTTAATAATATCCAAAAAAACACATGACTTGTCATTGAGGCCTTGCTATAAAAAAAATGGAATAGTTTTATAATATGGGATTTTCTCAAATATGGGAATTCTTTCTCACCAAGTATTCTATAAATTGTGGTTGTGTATTAATGTTATACTTCAATTTCTCTCTTTCATTTCACGCGTAATCAATGGCTTTTGTTTTCATCTACTTTTTTTTACTCTCAATAGTATAAATAATTTTTCTAGATTTTACTTAATTCAGAAACCTATTTACTACTGTTTAATGCACAGAAGCTTATTATAGGTAAATGACTCTTATTTTTTTTTAATGAACTTTTATTGATTCTTTTTAATTTGTTGAATTTGAATTCTATAAAGTCTGTTGTATTTGTGTTCATTTTGTTAAATCGTTTTTCCCTAAACTAGCCATCCTAGAAAAATGAAGCAACTTGTTTGTCTTTGCATGATCACCATCACGTGGGCAAGTGTGTTTGGAATGGATAATAGTTCTACATATCCAATGGAAACATCATCATCATCTTCGGTCGGTGAAGCATACATCCAATGGAGGATGAAATATGGAATAACATATCCAAACAGTTCTGAGGCGTTTAAGCGTTTGCTGATATTCAAAGAGAATTATGACTTCATTGAAAAGTTTAAGGAAACCACACTTACAGGCTTGGCTATAATAAATATGCTGATTTAACAGAGGAAGAAATTTATGCTTCACGTGGTGCATAAATTCTCATCATTCTCATGACTTTGACCACGTGAAGCATAAATTTCTTCCTCTGTTAAATCAGCATATTTATTATAGCCAAGCCAGTAAGTGTGGTTTCCTTCACTGTTAAACTTTTCAATGAAGTCATAGTTCTCTTTGAATATCAGCCAGTATCAGTTGTGCGGTTACTGTAGTGGGTTACGGAGAAGAAAAGGGAGTGAAATATTGGTTGATCAAGAATTCTTGGGATAAACACTGGGATGAGGATGGGTACACGAGGCTACTAAGACAAGATGGTGATGCTAATGGTCTTTGTCATATTGCTGTACAACCTGTTTACCCAACTATTGTAAAAAAAAATTAATAAAGTAATGCAATTTTTAATAAAGTCCTAATTCAAATCAGTTGGTAGTTGTAAGGACATCCAATTGAATTGTAATTAGACTATTATAAAAGCATTTTAATATATTGTGTGGTTTGTGAGGACATCCAAAATCTTCAGGTTCATCATAGGTCACGTTCACACCAAAAGCATCCTCAACCATGTCACCAATCAGATTAAAGTTTTCCTCATATTCCACAGGCGGCCGACTACTTGAAGCATGCGAGTTGCTAGTCTCTCGTACGTTACTAGGCAGTTCTTCACCGTTAAACGTCCAAACCCAATAATTTGCAATGAAACCACTTCTATCCAAATGAGTTGTTATTTCCTATGGGTCACTAATTATTGGTCTACATTCACATTTAAGACAAGGACACCTAACTCCTCCTTCGCTTCGACATAATTCCTGAGCAAACGCCTAACTGATAAACCCTTCAACTCCTACTATAAAATTGGGTTTAAGTCTCATTCTTCCTGGAAATGTTCTATGGTACATCCAACTACGATAATACTGATAATATTCCATACTGCACATTTATACAATCATTGTCATTTTGAGTTAGTAATATTAATCAACTTAATATTATTCTTAGACGTATACTAGTTAATATTTACTATTCTTAAAAATATTATTTAATAACAATACTACTAATATTTTTATCTACACATGTTATATTGAACATATGTTAATCATAAAGTTACTATTTTTTTAACTACACATTATAAACTACACATATTAGAAATATTATTTAATAAAAATACTACTATTAAATATTTACTAACAATAACATATATTTCAATTTTAAAAATATAACATATAATCATATTATATATATTTTTTTTAAATATACATATATAATATATATAATACTTTTAATATATATTTTAATTTAAAAAAAATGTATTTTCAATTTAATAACAATAACATATATTTCAATTTTAGAAATATAACATATAATCATATTATATTTTATTTTTTAAAATATACATATATAATATATATTATACTTTTAAAATATATTTTAATTTAAAAAAATGTATTTTCAATTTAATAACAATAACATATATTTCAATTTTAGAAATATAACATATAATCATATTATATTTTATTTATTTTTAAATATACATATATAATATATATTATACTTTTAATATATATTTTAATTTAAAAAAATTTATTTTCAATTTAATAACAATAACATATATTTCAATTTTAGAAATATAACATATAATCATACTTTATTTTATTTTTTTAAAATAAACATATAAAATATATATTATACTTTTAATATATATTTTAATTTAAAAAAATGTATTTTCAATTTAATAGCAATGACATATATTTCAATTTTAGAAATATAACATATAATCATATTATATTTTATTTTATTTTATTTTAAATATACATATATAATATATTTTCTACTTTTAATATATATTTTAATTTTTAAAAATATGTATTTTTAATATAATAACAATAACATAACATATATTCTTTTTCTATTAATACATATATAACATAACATAACATATTTTTTAATATAATATAATAACAATAACATAACATATATTCTTTTTCTAAAATACATATATAATAGTTTTTCTATTAATTTTTAAAAACATATTTAATATATATATATATATATATATATATATATATATATATATATATATATATATATATATATATATATATTTATATATATATATATAATAGTTTTTCTAAACATTTTTATTAACCTAATTAAATTTAAACAACAACATAATATTTAATTTATAATTTCGTTTTATAATAATTAATTTAAAAAAATAACCTAATTAAAAATATAACCTTACAAAACTATAAAAATATATCACATTATAAATAAATTTTAAAAAAAAAAACTCAACAGATAAAAAAAACTTACCTCTTCTTCAATCTACTCCTCCTTCACCTTCTTCTTCTCCTTCACCTTCTTTATCCTCCTTCACCTTCTTCTTTCTTTAAATTAATTGGAAACAAAAAAAATAAACCATTAATAATATAAAACAGTATGAACATAAAACAAGATTATAAAAAATACGTAATTATACCTTGTAGTGGGATTGAAATGGGATGGAAAATTTAGGGATTTAGGGATTTTGGGAGAGGTTGGGGAAGTTGCAGAGGAAGAGGAAGATTGATAACTTTGAAATGGTAATGGTGTAATAGAAGGGGAAGCAGCAAAACGCGTGAATTAATAAGCTAATCAGCAGCGTGAGACTCACGTCGCAACATGACAACGGTAACATTAATTAATGTTCCTGTCTGCAATGCTGACACCATGTCAGTTTAATAGAACGTTGTATTTTCCCTCTAAAAGTTGTGACGTGTTTGTAACGTCACAACCAATTTTTTTTAAATTTGAATCTCCCCCCCCCCCCCCCCCCCCCCCCACGTGAATGTTATAACTTTTCCTATTTTAATTTATAAACTTAATATAGTGACGTTTAACCCACGTCGCGACTTTTTTTACAAACCCCAATGTCTGGCTCCTCGTTACTTTATGGTAATAACGTTATTTAAAATTTAAAAACATGTAGCAATGTGAGTGTCACGTCGCAACAGGCAATATTTAGCCACGTGTGTTCCACGTCGCTAATATATGTCGCTAGGGACAGTTTTTCTTGTAGTGGAATAATGAAAGTTTGAACATCTATAGGTATGTGGTTTTATTCGATAATATGTTAAAGATAGTGTTTATAATCATATTTCTAATTAGACACGTGCAAAAAAATTGTGGGAGAAGATAGAGTTCTTGTATGCCTCTAAATCAAAGAATAATAAATTATTGATGGGTGTAGCAACCTGCCCTAAAAATTAAATTTAGAGTCGCCACCTATTATGAAGGGCGAATAGAAAACCCTACGCAGTTTAGAGATCGGGGTAAGATTATTATAATCAGGTCGAGGGAAGGTGTTAGGCACCCACAACCCTTTCCTAAGGTTTGTATCTAAGGTTAAGGCTTATGGCTAAAATATTTAGGATAATAGCTAAAGAAATGAAAAGGGCAAAATTGAGATTTTAAGTGAATCGAGATTTTAGGGAGGGGGACTCGCCTTGTTACCAAGTGCCTACGTATCTCCTTATGGAGAATCAGAGTCAACGTAGTTCTGGCACAGGGTTGTACGCCTTAGAATTGATTATGAAGGTGTTTGAAGGCTTTTTGAATGGCCTATCGTAGTTTTGAAATGCGAAGTTCGAAGGTATTTTGAATTACTTTATCGTAGTTTTGAACATCGCGGTGTTGCAGAGATGAATTTTGTAGTTCCGTGGTTTAGTGTGTTTTAGATGTTTGGGCGTACAACCCTGATTTAATATGTCACCGTTAGTTGCGATGATCAATAGGTTTGATCATTATAGTTAACGGATTAATGGGGTATTGCTGGTTACTCTGACCGATAGATTCGATTGTCGCGGACAGCAAATAAAATTTATTTTAATAAATTTTATGTTTTTTATCTCTTGTCTAATGCGGCTAATAGGTTTAGTCGGATCGAGAAGAGAATTAATTAAGAGTAAATGTTTTGCCAAATGGCAGTGGGATTTGGCAAACCCTAATGTATTGATAATAATCTCCTAAGGTTTTTTTTTTGTGGTTTTTATAACTAAAATTAGATTAAAAATAAATTAAATCGAGTAATCGAAATAATCGGAAAATAAATCCTAAAACCTAATATGGCCCTAGTCCTAATTTTAATTATGTCATTAGTTCAATTTAAAAATCAAATCATGAATATAAAATAATATACTAAGTTTAATCATACAATTATATAAATAATATAAAAATATAATAGAACCTGGGCAGAAATCCAGTGTAACAACATATTGATAGTGTATGGTAGGGATGCATCCTTGGTCCTTCAGATCTGCCTTGGTAAGAATCCAAGAGCTGATGATGGGAAGTGCATCATGGACTTCGCCTTGGTTAGCACACCAGATCCGTGAGATTGTAAGTGTAAAGAAAAAAATGTTTTCTCCTGGGATCGAACCCAGGTTAAGCCAGATCCGTAATATCTTTTGATAGAATGCAAACCCTAATTTAGGAGGCCCTCGGTTAAGAGAGTGTTGTTTGAATAAACCCTTGAACCTTGAGTCATTGAAGATGAATTGAACAGGGCAAATTTTGGGGTATGACAATGGGTGGCAGCAGGATCACCTTCTCTTGCAGCCTGTGGTGGCATTTTTCGTGATGATGATGATGCATCTTTCATAACTAGCTTTTGTGCCTTCTTGAATCATGGTAGCTCTATTCAGGCTGAATTCATGGCTGCCATTTTTGCTATTGAAAAAGCCAAGGAAATGAAGTGGTCTATGCTTTGGCTTCAAACTGATTGTGTCTTGGTTGTGAAGGCTTTCTCAAATTCTAATTTGGTGTCGTGGAAATCAAATCTCATTGGCTTACGTGTCGGGCGTATACTCTCACTATTGATTTCAGAATCACACATATTTTCCGTGAAGCCAATTTTTGCGCGGATTTTCTGATTAACATAGACTTACAGAGCAAAGCTTTCGATTGGTTTAATTATGTTCACGAAGAAATGTATACGTAATACTTTTTAGACAAGGCAGGAACCCTAAATTTAGATTTTGTTTTCTAAGAGGTTTGGTTTGGTTCTTGTAATTCATTTTCCTTTTGATTATTAATATAATCCCCTGTTGTGTTTTAAAAAATAATTGCTTGTATACTTATTTATTTTTAATAATTTAAGTGTTGTTGTTCATTTTCCATTCGATAGCCACTTATATTATAGTCAAAAAATAATAAACTTTTTTACACAACTAAATGATGTAGAAACAATTGTTAGTTTTTTACATTTTTCAAAAAAGAACCCACAACAATTAATCCCATGATGCGTACAATTAATGTATGGACTCTAAATTTTCAGGTCTATTATCATATAATACAAATACTTTAAAAGTATAAAAAAAATAAAATATCTTAAAACTTGAATTCTCTTTTTAAATAAGATTTTAAATTTGAAACTTCTAGGAAATAATCAAAATGCTAATGAAGACAAAAAGCACATGACTTGTTATATATTAAGGTTTGGAGACAGTTGTATAATAAGAATAATAATTAATATATGCTTGTTGAATAACATTTATTTTAATAAATATCCAAAAAAAAACACATGACTTGTCATTGAGGCCTTGCTATAAATAAATGGAATAGTTTTATTATATGGGATTTTCTCAAATATGGGAATTCTTTCTCACCAAGTATTCTATAAATTGTGGTTATGTGTTAATTTTATACTTCAATTTCTCTCTTTCATTTCAGGCATAATCAATGGCTTTTGTTTTCATCTACTTTTTTTTTACTCTCAATAGTAAAAATAATTTTTCTGGATTTTACTTAATTTAGAAACCTATTTACTACTGTTTAATGCACAGAAGCTTATTATAGGTAAATGACTCTTATTTTTTTTTAATGAACTTTTATTGATTCTTTTTAATTTGTTGAATTTGAATTCTATAAAGTCTGTTGTATTTGTGTTCATTTTGTTAAATCGTTTTTCCCTAAACTAGCCATCCTAGAAAAATGAAGCAACTTGTTTGTCTTTGCATGATGATCATCTTGTGGGCAAGTGTGTTTGGAATGGATAATAGTTCTACATATCCAACGGAAACATCATCATCATCTTCGGTCGGTGAAGCATACATCCAATGGAGGATGAAATATAGAATCACATATCCAAACAGTTCGGAGGCGTTTAAACGTTTGCTGATATTCAAAGAGAATTATGACTTCATTGAAAAGTTTAACAATGAAGGAAACCACACTTACTGACTTGGCTATAATAAATACGCTGATTTAACATTGGAAGAAATTTATGCTTTATGTGGTGCATAAATTCTTATCATTCTCATGACTTTGACCACGTGAAGCATAAATTTCTTCCTCTGTTAAATCAGCATATTTATTATAGCCAAGCCAGTAAGTGTGGTTTCCTTCACTGTTAAACTTTTCAATAAAGTCATAATTCTCTTTGAATATCAGCCAGTATCAGTTGCTATGTCTATTGGCAGGAATCAATTTAATTATTACACGGGCGGGATTTATGAAGGGCCATGTGCTCTCCCTATCACCCATGCGGTTACTGTAGTGGGTTACGGTGACGAAAACGGAATGACATATTGGTTGATCAAGAATTTTTGGGGTAAACACTGGGGTGAGGATGGGTACATGAGGCTACTAAGACAAGATGGTGATGCTAATGGTGTTTGTCATATTGATGTACAACCTGTTTACCTAACTATTGTAAAAAAAAATTAATAGAGTAATGCAATTTTTAATAAAGTCCTAATTCAAATCAGTTGGTAGTTGTCATCCAATTGAATTGTAATTAGACTATTATAAAAGCATTTTAATATATTGTGTGGTTTGTCAAATCACTATTGGTTTGTTTGTTTGTTTAGTGATGATGATATATATAAAATTATTTTCTTTATCATTTCACTCTTTAATTCTCTTACTTATTTCATCATCAATTGATTAGGTTTTGATTATGTTTCTGTTACAAGTTCTTTTGGTGAGTTGAGTTGAATTCTGTTTGTGATTGATTTTAGTTAGGGTCTGAACTTAACTAGTCCCATGTAATTTCTAATATTTTAATTTTAATTATATGGCCTTTGGTATCCTTGTCTACAGATACCAGCACCCCACCACTCTCAGTTTCCAAAGATATTGCAATGTGCTTAACTTGGACAAACTTTTTACCTTTTACAAGTATCTTCACCAACTCACAATATTTCCATTGTAGATGCATATTTTCTACGCTGCCAGCCCTGGAAATCTCATGCTGTTAACAATTTTTGTAAGATAAATTTGCACAAAAGCATCTAACTATAGAAATTACTTGTTCTTACCTAGTTAATAGCTTCATACTCAAACCAATCTTCCTAAACAAAAATTTCTCTTCATTAGTTAATGTTTCCAAATCAGTAGGAAGGTCAGCTGGATTGAAATCACCCTGTATTTTCACTAAATTATGGCAGCATTGGTGTATTGGGTACTTCTTACAGATTCCTTTTTATTTTCTTGGATTTATTTTCTTTTGAACTTGAATGTTTTACTTGTTATATTTCTGTCACACTTGATTTGTTCACTGTTATTGGCATCATGGCATGGTTGCTCTGTTTTCTGTCTATGTTTAATATTTTAGATAAGTTTAGAGTTCTTACCTTAGCATATAGCCGCTAACTTTTCTCTTATTTATTATCCAGAGTATTTAAACTTGTTTGATGCAAGTTCAGCCCCAAACTTATTTTTTGATTTTTTTATTTTTATTTGTAAGTTAATTGTATTCTGTGATATGTGGTTGTTAGCATTTGTTTGTGAATCACTTTAAGACTTTTTTGTACCCTTAATTGATTATAGTGGAGCTATTTCTTTGGTCTGCACAACTCTTGATTTTTACTCTAAAATTGAGGGGTTTTCCACGTTAAAAATATTGGTCTTCTTTTGTGCATTTACTTTGCCGTCTTATATTTGTTGTTGATCCTCAAGCTTCCTGCAAGTGTGGGGAATTTTATATGCGCTGCATGTTGTTCAAATATTGTGTCTTAATTTCCCATCAGAATGGCATCAGAGCTCTTGGTTAAGTGTTATTTTACTTGTTTGAACGATGGAGTCAAATACAAAGATAAAGATGATATATATTGTTGAATTGTTCGGCCTTATTGGAGGATGATTGGTCGAACTCTCTTCTTTCTTTGGAAGATGTTGGTTCTGGCTATGATTAAAGCTTTTGGGTGGAGGGCTTTCTTCAACAAGTTAGCAACGAAAGATTAATTGAAAAAAGAGGTATTTGTCTCTCGATTCATGAAGGTATTTGTGTTTTTTTGTTTTCGTTCGGATGAAGATTTAAACTAACTTTTCTTTGATTGTGTTGTCTAAGAAAATTTGGGAGAATGTAGAAAATTGTCTTGGTTACGCTGAGTATATTGCCGCCCTCTTTGAAAGCTTTTTCCGCATTGGTGCAAATTTTGTAATTTGGTTGGCAGTTTTGTGGTGTTTGTGGAATATTAAAAACTATATTCTTTTCAACGGTGGTATTTGCAACTTGAACGATATGACGTGGTCTATCAAACATTTGGCTTGGAGATGGTGTCTAATAGGAAAAATTTCTTATTCCAACGTCAATTTTTTAGATTTTAGTATGGCTCCTACTATCATTTGCTTATTTTGATTTTGTTGGTTTGAAATTTTTCTTTGTTCTTTGATGGATTGATATGGGTTTTGAGTACATTGATAATAGCTTGCTTTAAGGAAAAAAAAAAAACTAATATTAATTGCTTGTATACTTATTTATTTTTAATAATTTAAGTGTTGTTGTTCATTTTCCATTCGATATCCACTTATATTAGAGTCAAAAAAAAATAATAAACTTTTTTATATAACTAAATGATGTAGAAACAATTGTTAGTTTTGTTCTTATTTCAAAAATGAACCGATAACAATTAACCCCATGATGCTTTACAATTAATGTATGGACTCTAAATTTACAGGTCTAGTATCATATAATACAAATAATTTAAAAGTATAGAACAATTATTTCCATAAAAAATATCAAAAATAAAATAATAATAATAATAATAATAATAATTATTATTATTATTATTATTATTATTATTATTATTATTATTATTATTATTATTATTATTAATATTATTATTATATCAATAATAATAATTAATATATGCTTGTTGAATAACATTTGTTTTAATAAATATCCAAAAAAGCACATGACTTGTCATTGTGGCCTTGCTATAAATAAATGGAATAGTTTGATATATGGGATTTCTCAAATATGGGATTTCTTTCTTACTAAGTATTCTATAAATTGTGGTTATGTGTTAATTTAATACTTTAATATCCCCCTAATCAATCGCTTTTGTTTTCATCTACTTTTTTACTCTGAATAATAAAAATATTTTTTATGGATTTTACTTAATTCAGAAACATATATACGACGGTTTAATGCATAGCTTATTTTTTTAATAAACTTTTATTGATTCCTTTTCTATTTGTTGAATTTGAATTCTAAAAACTCTTGTATTCAAATCGTTTTTCCCTAAACATTTTGTTCTATAACCAGTCATCCTAGAAAAATGAAGCAACTTGTTTGTCTTTGCATGATCATCTTCTTGTGGGTAAGTGTGTTTGGAATGGATAATAGTTCTACATCATCATCATCTTCGGTCGGTGAAGCATACTTCCAATGGAGGATGAAATATGGAATCACATATCCAAACAGTTCTGAGATGGTAAAACTTATGTTGATATTCAAAGAGAATTATGAGTTCATTGAAAAGTTTAACAGTGAAGGAAACCACACTTACTGGCTTGGCTATGATGAATATTCTGATTTAACCGATCAAGAGTTTTACGCTTTACATGGTGAGAGTCATGAGAATGATGAGAATTTTGTAGACGATTAAGAATTCTTATGGTACAAAATGGGGGTGATAATGGGTACACGAAGTTATCAAGGCAAGCTGGTGATGCTTCTGGTCATTTTCATATTGCTGTAAAACCTGTTTACCCAACTATTGTAAAAGCATTTTAATAAAGTGCAAATTCAAATCAGTTGGTAGTTATAAGGACATCCAATTGAATTGTAATTAGACTATTATAAAAGCATTTTAATATATTGTGTGGTTTGTGAAAGAGCATATATTACTATTGGTTTATTTGTTTGTTTAGTGACGATGATATATAAAATTATTTTCTTTATCATATCACTCTTTAATTCTCTTACTTATTTCATCATCAATTGATTAAGTTCTGATTATGTTTCTGTTACAAGTTCTTTTGTGAGTTGAATTGAATTCTGTTTGGGATTAAATGGCAGCATTGGTGTATTGGGTACTTCTTACAGATTCCTTTCTATTTTCTTGGATTTATTTTCTTTTGAACTTGTATGTTTTGCTTGTTATATTTCTCTGTCACACTTGATTTGTTCACCGTTATGTTTACTGAGTATATTATTAGCTTCATGACCTGGTTGTTAATCTATTCTCGTAGATATTTAATGTATCATCACTATGATACTTCCTTCTAAACATCTATTTACATCCGATGAATTTTTATCCTTTAGGTAAATCGACAAGTTCTCGAATGTAGTTTGACATTATTGAATTTATTTCAAGAAACAAACATATCTCTCTTTTAAAAATCATGTTAGATGACATGAAGAAAAACTTAGAGAGAAAGTAAGAAAATGTGGGAAGAATAGTTGAAGAATGGAATATCATTTATAAAAAAAAACATAAACACACTCAAAAGTCATATGTGATGGCGCCTTCTCACAAAAAAAAAATACATATACATAACCATTAATATTAGTCATTGCTGAAATTTTAAAATTGAATTAATATCCTTTTATTAATAAATTTAAACTAAATACTTGTGCTATGCATAACCACTAATATTAAATTAAATTAAATTGCAATTCGAAACTACATTTAAAAGCACGATATTGTTTGGGATAATCTTCAAAAACCGCAATATTGTCTGGGATAGTCTCTCTGCAACCACATCAAAACAATTTCGTGATTTGAAATCGTACATCCTTCCATACTAAGAACCGCTTCAAACATCGCCCAAATTGTTTCAACATTTCTTTATAACTCAAAATTCATACGACAAAACTCAATTTACTTTTAAAAAATTCTAACATTAAATGTTATTAAGCGTTTTTAGCAATATGTTACAATTTTCTCAATCAAAATTTACACCACAATGGCCGCATATGCATCGCCAAAGCCACAATTACTACAACTGCAATATCCGTGAGTGCAATTTAAAACGTATATAAATTTTTGTGAAGCTCCATCTCACAAGCATTAATATCTACTATAATTAACCTAGATTTTTCTCAGGAAAATAATCATCTTAAAGGAATTCAAGTGAAAAATCAATAACAAATAATTTCAACAAAACCACGACAACAATTAGCATTCAATAAACTCAAAAGTTTTTAATAATATGTGCGCAACATTTGTAAAAGAAAAAATGAAGAAAAAAAATGCTATCTCAGCATCTATTAGAGATTTGTCAGAGTGAGTGATGGAAAGTAACTGGCTTCGCATAGTGCAAAGGGAAGGGAAATTCAAAACTGAAATTGCAAATATTACACCCAATTAGTACACAAACCATTTAGCATAAACTGGAAGAATGATTATACATCACTATTCACAATAATTAAGAGACTTACAAAACAATCTACCTACAAGATTTACCTACCCTCCACTAAATGAAAAAGATATCTATCATTTTTCATATTTTGACTTGGAATAAATACAACTATATCCCAGTATTGGGATTGTTCCCTGCAAGGATTAAAGAAATTTCTAACCCTCGGCTAAATGCCTGGTTAAACATCAGGCGAGTTTGGAATGTTGATACAAATGGAAACCATGAAAAGAATGCGATGGGCACAAAGATGAGCATGCCCATGGCAGCGTCATATAGACGAGCAATCGATCGAACAAACTTCCACAGCCCTAGCTTCTTCATGACAGGCTTCCAAGCAGCAGCAATCTACACAAAGGACAGTCAACATATAAAAATCAGATTGGTACAATTAAGATATTATAACTATTGATGCAAAATCAGCTCCATTTCAGCACATGGAATATCTGGACAAGTTTAGGAATTTCTAGATTTCAAAAAATGAAGTACTCTAAATAACTTTAGGATCTATTTAATGGTTAAGATAAGATAGAAACTGAAAAGGGACATAAAAGGGATTTTTTTTATCAATTTTGCCAGTTAATCAGAGATCAAACTGATGTACTTGTTGATCACAATTCAATTGGATTAACCACGATGGAATAAGATAGCTAATAAAAAAAAATTATACAATTAAACTAACTATGGTTCAATATGATTCTAATGCACTATGATCCGTGGTTGAATCTAGAGTATGATCCGTGGTTGAATCTAGAGTAGTCAATCCCGGATGGCGGGATGGCCATTATTTAATCACTTTTTAGATAAATTACAAGAATAATAATTATAAACATGAAGTGAGAGGCGAGGGAGGTTAGCTTAGAGTCTTAACTCAAACTTGATTGAAAAACCCAAAACTACCCTTAAAACATTCTAAATTTAAGAGGTAATTTCGGTTTTTCAAAGGGGCAAAGAATAGGGGAAAGATTAAAAACACTAGTAAACACATTGCATCAGAGGAAAAGAGAACACACCGATAAAATTCCCCATCCAGTAGGAACGAAAGCTAAAATAGAAGCAAATATGTCTGTCACTGATAGGTCCGTCAATACAACTGCTACAATCAAACCGGCCAGTGCTAACAAGAGAGATAGACCTTGTACAAATCGCAGCACGAGCTGGAAGTTGACTGATACCTTCTGGCTAAAGGTGAATACCTATTGAGCAAGAATACAAAATAGCCTCGAGTCAAAATTAGCAACAAACAAGTAATCTAAGACAACATAATTCAACATTGCACCTTAAAAAGAACTATTAACACTGCCAGCACAACCCATGAGAATCCATAAATCTGTGCAAGATAGAAAACATAAGCAATCAGTTGACTTCTTTACTCAGAATCTGCAATAACGGTTGGTTATAAAACAAATAAAGAAACTACTTTGTTGTATTGAGCAATAAACTCTTAATTAGTTTCTATTAATTCCTGTTTTTCTGTTATACAGATTTAGTTTTCCTTGATTTTTGTTACTGTGATAGATTTCAGATTGTATGGCTGGCGGGCATTCATTAGAATGTATGTGCATTAGTCTATACAGTATTACAGTGCATATTATTGTTGTAATATGAATCATCAGAAATATTTAGTTTCCACTTTTTTTCAAGTAGGCATCAAAGTTCCTGATCTGGGAAACTAGGTTTCCATATCAGAACCCTAACCACCTTCATTTCAGCCATCTTAGGCTACCATTATTTCAGCCACGTAGACCATTGGTCACCTACACTTTCAGCACATCCATTGTGCTTCGAATTGCTACAGAAGAAAATAATGTCTGCAATACCGTAGCCACCATCTGCAACCACCCCCAAATCTAACAGAAAACTGTACACCACAAATCTAATAGGCATCTGTACTTAGCGAGTTCAACATCTCCACACCCAGATAAATCAAAACCACCCAAAAATTTGTAATGGTTTCCACATAACACCATGACCCAAATTCTTGGTAGTGTCAATCAACTATCTATTTTAAGCTTCACCCATCTCAAGATTTTGTTAAAATTCCAAAGGATTGACTAGGGGGTTTTCTTGGATCTAAAAGCCTATACAGTTTTCATGATTTTGGGTTGTCTCATCTAGAACAAAAGTGCGGATTGTCCCATTATCACATTAAATTAGGTCACACCCATTTGTTGTTAAATGCAAAGCCATCTCTTGTAATATTCCATACATTAATAAAACAGCCAGTCGCTTTTGTTCAGCTTGTTGTCTAGTTAACGCTAAGGTTAGGGCTAATCGGCTACCTTTTGTGCTTCATGGGCAAGCAATACTAGTAAGGGAACCAAAACGTTTGTTGCTCCTTTTACCATAGCACAGCATATGTGTGTTAAACAACATTTTGGGGTGACTTTCAACAGTACGTTATGGTGCTTTACGGAGAAGGAAGTGAAAAGAAAAAAAATTTAACAGTTGGAAACAAGAAAAGAAAATTTTTTAAAATTAGTAAGAATTCATGGGCAAACAGATGAAATATAAACATACCGTCAATGAAGTATCCATTCCTTTCACATCAAGCTTGTAGACAATACCATATTGAAAAATGAAAAATCTCAGACTCAGGATGGTCTCTGCTATCCTAGAACCGAAGCTCCTGATATGAGCCTGCAGATGGAATAATTTTAAAATAGTTTATCTTTGTCATAATTAGTCTCTTTTTTCTGATTGGGATTTCTAAATTACTTAGTCAAATATGAGGATATGGTTCGCAATTCACACAAAAGCAGCTTGGTTCCTATCAATTTTTTTCATAAAAAACCACCAGTCTTTACATTAACTACATAATGCATAATAATAGTCATTGTTCATGAACATGAAAAAAGATAAGCTACAGCTCCCTTCACTTGCTCAATACCCAACCTATCATCTTGAAGAAAGAGGAACGCCTACTTCAAAGATTAGTGTGGTCTTACTGTTTCAAAATAATATAATTTTTTTTAATTTAATCCCTCAGCATTTATACTAAAGGCATCCATTAATTGAGAAAGATTATGTATCCAATAGGTTTGTATTCAACTTCAGTTAGCAAATAGCACAAAACCGGTGGTTTATAAAAGTCACACTTTCCTAGATTCCAAAACAATTTATTTTGAAAGATAAAATTGAAATGACTTAAATAACTTTTTAATCCATGCAATATATAAGGATGTTGTGTTGGATGTATGGTAAGACTAGACGGAATAACATTAGAAATGACAATATTAAAAACACTATTAAAGAGAGTGTTGGGGTAGCACTTATTAGTAAAAAAGATGGTGGAAAATAGGTTTGGGTGGTTTAGGTATGTAAAGAGAAGAATAGTAGATTATGTTGTAAGGAGAGTAGATCAAACGGAGGTGTCAAAAAACTAGAGGTAGAGAAAGACCTAAAAATCTATAAAAAAATGTATTATGAAAGATCTCAAGATTAAAGATTTGGCTAGAAACAAGTCCTTGGGCAGAACATTATGGCGGAATTTGATCCATGTAACAAACCCCACAAGACTTGGTTCGGTTGTTGTTGTAGTCTTTGTAATTTATAAGATCAAAAACAGAGAAACCTGGTGTAATAAAACTCCCACACTGAAGGAATCAAGGCAATTTTTGAGAAATTGAACTGCGCAATAAGTAGAACAAATGATGTAATGCATGAAAAGTTATCAATATTTTGTGGGAGTTTAACTACCAAGTGCTCGAATTATTAATGACCATGATAAAATATACAAAAGCAAGAAATACACTTCAAATAATGAGGGAAAAATATTGAATACCAGTTCTTCTTCCCACCAAGCTTCCCAGCTTTCTTCTCCCTTAACACCAATTCCACCTCTATAGAGAAGCCAATTTGTCCAATCTCGGAAGTCTGAGACTACCCTAAAATACACAATAAGAGAAATTTAAAAGATGTAAGAGGTATACCGGAAAGGATATGAAAGTTGAGAAAGTGAGAGAGATTGAGTCCTTAAAATGAAAAAATAAATAAAATGATATTCTTGTTTCCTAGCTTCAGAAAGCTTTAGGGTCATAATTATAGAGTAGAATTAACCAAGCAAAACAAGGCCTAACAGCTCCACAAATGTATAAATCTCTAACTGACTAAACAAAAGGAATCTAACAACACGAGAGCATCGCGAAGAGAAAATATAACATAAACAGCTATTACAACTGAGGCATAACAGGCAGCTTAGATAGTACTTACTTTTGCCACTCAAATCCAGATGGGTTGAATAAATATGGAGCAAATAACCAGGATAGAGCCATAAACCAACTGCTTATACTCAAAAGAATGTATGATAGTGCACCATCACTGTAGCCATAAGCAAGATATACTACCAACAGAAGCACAACTTCCAACCTGAAGACAAGAGGATATAGGTAAGGATTATTCCCTTTGAAGCGTATGCAGTCTACACACGAATAATTTCATAAATGCGGAATAGAATAAGATGTGAGATATAAATCACTGAATCAAGCAAGAATGGGAGACAAGGGATTCAGAAGATTCCAAGCATTTAACTTTAGTAATTCTTGAAAAACAAGGATGGAGAATAATAAGTAACCAAGACTCCTCTGTCTGAGAACTTGGTTTTTCCCAGGAGAGGTTTCCTAGATCCGCACGGATACTCACCTGTTAGAGATACTGTCAGTTAAGGCATGACAGCCGCGCTTGCGCCAGCTGACAAGCTGTTAGTTTCTGTTATAACAACATTCTGTTAGTGCGTATTATAACAACATGCTGTTAGTTTGTGTACAGCTCCTTGAATTCAGGAACTGTTCCCTTGATTTAAGGGAGTTAGTTTAGCCTAACTACAACTATACAAATAGAGTTGAATCTATTGTAGTCTGTAACAATGAGATCATAATAATATATTCTAAAATTTCAGTATGGTATCAGTTTAGTTCTCTCTCGATTCTAGCCTGTATCCAAGGCTTCTTCCAATCCGTTTGGGAACCAATCAAACGATTTTCCCTCCTCTAAAATTAAACTATCTCATCTCATCTGACCTCTGTAAAGCATGAAGACAAGAATTTCAAACAATGGAAACAGAAAATTGATGGTGTAATCAGAGGCCACAAGTTGCAGAAAGTCATCCTTGATCCTTCACCTTCAGATCAGTACATCACAGATCAAGATCATGTTGCCGAGAATTTCAATCCTTTGTATCTTGAATGGAAACAACAAGATCAAGATGCACTCATGTGCACTTGGTTGTTATCAATAATGTCCGATTCAATTCTCACAAAAGCTGTTGATCGTCACTTTTCTTGGGAAGTTTGGGCAACAATTCAAAAATATTTTCACACTTAGCTTACCACCAAGGCGAATCAGCGCCCATCGGAATGGTGAAGTCTCACCAAGGGTTCTTTCACCATTGAGGAATTTGTTCGGCTTTCCATGTATGCATTCAAGTCTTTTGAGTAAGATAACAAACCTAACAGCTAAGATTATAATGTTCCTGCTCCTGCTTTTACATGGGACAAATCTGTGGAAGATTAAAGCTATTCCAATACTCACTAATTGGGTGTGAATTAGTCGGAACAAAATTTGTTTTACAGTACGACAACAACGACATGCCCCAATGCCTACGAAGGTGCTCCCACCTAAGCGGGGTAAGGGGGGTCGGATAGTATGCAGCCTTACCCCTGTGTAACAAGGAGGCTGTTTTACAGTAAATAAAATAAAATACAATTGTCAGCGCAAGATGTTGAGTACCATGTGATTCTTGGTTCAAATCTCAACTCACACTCACACAAGGACTCGAAGTAGTGGAGAAATGTAGGTGGAATAACATGATAGACAGAGTTGAATAATATAGGATATGCTCTCATAACAAGATGAATAATTTACAATGAATGACTTGCATTACAAAATAAGATTGCATAAATATAAATACAAGAGGATATCTCGAAAAAGGGAAAACAAGAAACAATACTAACGATAACAAACAGAGATAATTATGACTTCAATACTCCCTCTCAAGCTAAAGCATATATATATCATATGCATTGAGCTTGTTAAAATAAAAAAGATAATAATTAATTTGAGGTCCCCAGAGAGAACTTGCAGAAGATACCGACCCACTGAGCTCATTGAAGAAGTTTTAATGATGCCCAAAAGGATATTCTCTCTCATAAATGATGATTAACTTTGTGTTTGGTCCTCTCGTGAAAGACAAAGATAGATGCATATTAGTATCAGATCCTAACGATAGGGGGCTTAAAAATAGGCGCCTGTGTTTTGCTAGGCCCAATCTTAGATGGATTTGAAAGTAAACAGTGGTTGCTTGATCCAAGACAGAGGTTGAATACCATGACGGTGCTATCACTGCTGTGGAACTAAACACATCGAGTGCAAGTACTTTATCAGACAATGGCAATGCTATCCTATTTCTACAATATACACATGGAGTTCAACCTTTTTGTAATGTGAGCCAAAGATATCAGAAAAATATCTCCATGGGTTGCACATTCCTTCTGAAGACCATTGTTTCCTGAAAGTTTCCTTAAATAAAATGATAAACTGGAGATGTCAAACTTCTACACTAGTTCAACCGCCATGAGCTTGGGGAAGAGGAGGAGGGGAGGGGTGATATGTTAGTGTACTCAGAATGTAAAGTGAATACTGTTAGTCTGTTCAGCAATGACGCTCATTTAGTTGTACAATTAGCACTAGTTCTGTTTAGTTGGTTTGAGTTCCGAACTTGCGACAGTAAATGTAGTTACTGTTGGATACTCATCTTTGCGAGAAATTGTAACTCATCCTCTATACAAACATTAATTACATTAAATCATACACAGAAAACAACAGAACTTCACAACCAGCTTTTCTCTCAATTTCTATCTCTATAGTCTTCTCAGATTAAATGATTAGAAATTCAAGAAACTTAATCGCAGACCAATAAGGACAAAAAATATTGCACATATGTAGAGCCGACTTAGAGAAACGATAAGCCTCACCCTTTAACAAAATGGCTACGAGAGTAGAGTCTGTAGTTTTCGGAAAATTTGATATGGCGGACGACAAACCCTCGGCCAGTCGCTTGATACTGTTGCCAAATAAATATATTAACAATTATAAGAGAAATGGAGTAAAAGGGAGCATAAAGTTGGTCCACAAACCCTTGCACCACCATGAAGTATTGTCCTTCCAAAATAATGGGTTCTTGTACCCAAAGAAAAAGTGAAAAAAACAGTGCAGAGCTGAAACTGCATCGTGATAAAATTGACAACAGCCTGCAGAGCAATAAAAAAATAATAAGAAAAAGTAGGATTTTTCTCAAAGGATCGATTTTCATATAACATCATTCAGTATAAAAGTTCAAAGTAGAATAAAAGAACCGAAGAAAACCAGAGCACTTGTTCAGACTAACAGTATACACACGTGTACCGGATACAGGTACGTAACCACTTTAAAAGTACACACGCTTCAGAGATTAAAATAAAAACGTAGAAACATACACACTTACCCTCAAGAAGCCTTGTTCAAGAATAAAGCCCAAGACCATTGGCACAGCAGTGAAGATACCAATTTGGAAGAGAAATTGTGTATTTAAAGCAGCACTCAGAGCCGTGTTCTTGGTTATCTTGGCCCTTCCTTCAATTTCTTCTCCAACACCAGAGAGTGCCTAAAACAAAAATGTTCCTTTATACACCAGTATAGAAATATGTGTAGGTCTTTGTTAATTGTTAGTATTCAGTGTGTAGGAATACGAGCTTTGTAACCATTAACTTGCATGACATGTGTAGGCAACCCCTTTGACTGACTGATGAGAATAGCCCCCTAACTTAAATCTCTGAAAAAATAATACTAGGAGAATGATAAAAATTAGATGACCAATAACAATTATTCATTCTAGCCAATTTGACTCTTTCTTCCTTTATTTTTTGCTTTAGATTTAGACTTCTGTATAATCAAAATACAGCTCACATTAAATTCTCTTTCTGTTAGAACGGGTAACAGATTTACAAGCTTTGCAATTGACTCCTTGCCGTGATCTACTCACAACACTTTCAAGCAAGTCAACATCATTTTCTCTCTTTTCAGATCTATAATTTCTTTCGGAAAATTATGCCCTCAAATTTTCTTCAACCTAGAAATAGTATCAAGGCCTAAAAATCCAACTATGAATCACGCAAATGACAGTACAAGTAATGATAGTTATGTAAGAAAAATGTGATAAGAATCTTAGAATTGAGACTATCGAAAGGCCAAAATCTGGTTTGACCACAAAATTTCCACAATAAAACACTAGTACTATGAATAAATTTTGAATGCATGAAAAATACAATTTAACACTATGATAATAATTAAGTAACAGAAAGCAAAAAAAATGAAACATCAAATCATGAAGAAACTCAACTTACCAAGTACGTTTTTCCATATAGAAAGGCATAAACGGTCAGCACTGTTAACTGCAAAATGACAAAGGGGAACATAATCAAATTACACTGGTATAATACTTGAGTATTATTACACCATAGCTATGACCTTAATGATTTGGTAAGGTCCACAGAACTTAGGACTGAGATTTTCATTAAAATTTTAGCCAATGATTTCAATCTGTAAGTTTTTTGTTTCCAGTAGAACCAGTCCCCAACACCACAGGTTCGTCCCTGCTATGTTTGTTAATCTGAACTCACATAAAATTTTGAGCCTTAACAAGTTAGATCTGAGACCATGCAAGAAAGAGTCTCACATTGGATGAGAAATGGCCTGAAAATATGTTTGTAAGTGGGGGACCGGGGGTAATCTTCACCTCACAAACCGGTTTGGTACGGATGAGTTAGGCCCAATATAAAATCTAAGACTGTTGAAGGAAATGTTGTTCTGTTAGTTGAGTGTTGGAATTTCCGCATTCATTGCGCTCCACCCTTAGCCGCCTAAATTGTGGCATTTGGCTTGCCTTCATTGCAGCACCCAATACCTTCATTGTGTTGTGTTGTGTTTATAAGTGGGGGCAATCTTCACCTTACAAGCTGATTTTATAGGGATGAGTTAGGTCCAACCCACACATTCTAAGGATAATCGTGACCATTAAGAGCAATGAAAGGGTTAAATTCGGCAAAACTGTTGTAGTCGGAGTTAGGCAAACTTCTGCCCAAATTAACCACTTTTTACATAACTTAGATTTGACCGCACTCAAGCACCTCGATTAACTCTCAAGATACCTATAATCAGGTTGACTCTTATACTTGATTGGTATTATAGGTGAGTCTAAACTATTTTTACAAATGTCTTGTTTCTTTATTTTTTATCCAAAATTATTTCAATTTGATACTTGTGCGAATCGATAAAAAAATTAAAAAGGTGACGCATGAATGACATACCATGGTACAAAAGTAGTACCCAACTGTTGTGAAGTAAAAAGACATCATCCGGAAGAAATCAAAAAGTTGCCCAAGTCTGTATATATCCCGACTGAGAACTTGTTCACCATTACCACTTGAAACCTTCCCCTCAAATAGTGCAATTTGATTGAGGCCGACATCTCTTCCCTTACCAACCTGTACAATTTATCATTAGAGCTGGATTTGTAGAAGATACATCTTTAAATAACAAGCCTCACCTGAATATATTCATGATGAGTAATGTTTCCTTGTCGCAAGGTTGAATTGAATCCTGTGAATAAACAAGAATCAAAAGAAGAAAATATGGAGAAATGGTAACAGTGGCAATAAAAAAACGCAGGGACATTAAGTTTAGCTTATTTGAAATTCATTGAATCATACAGGAATGCGGTAAGAATTGTAATTATAATATATATTGTCAATATCAGCCATAGAAGATGCTACTATCAGCCACTATCACCCGTAGCACGATGTAGTGACCCTTAGGCACTAAGTAAGATGCTGTAGCATTGTAGTATTGAAACCGACAGTAATGACTTCTCCAGTGAAGTTACAAGTTGGTTATGCTCTCACTTTAAAGCCATTCCCTACTTTTTGACTTTTTGGGTCACTTTATCCTTGCCCTCTCCTGAATGACTATAAAATAGGACTCGAGTTTCTCATATCGTATTTGTTTTTAATAAAATTTGGATTAGGTCTAACGCAACTTTCAAAACCAATTTGTAACGTGAGGGATACCTCCCACTAATATACCCTTTTTTAGGTCATATTACATCCAATATGGGATTCTAATACAAGAAACAAAAACCTCTGATATTACCACGAGTTGAAATACAACATTCCATAAATATTTGTTGGACTTTCCGCCTTAACTGCGGTCCACCCGTTGTCTTAATTGTGGCACTTCGGTTTGCCTTAATTGCAGCCCCCAACATCTTAATTGTGTTGGGTTTAAAGGGGTGGATTTAGTCCCATATTGCTTAGAGATATGGTCAGTGTTGTGTTTATAAGTGGGGGCACAACACAATGAAAGTGTTGGAGACTGCAATGAAGGCAATCAAAAAACCGCAATTAAGGCAACTAGGGGCAGACCGCAATGAAGGCGGAAATTCCAACAATATCATATATATTTTCAACAATGGTAATATGCCTTTAGTCACGAAATATGGTTATTTGTTAAAATAGGCCCACCTTGAATTACATTTATTATTCAATGAATTGTTCCACAATAATTTTGTAGCCATTAGATTTCCAAAAAAGTCCAAAATGTTTTGAAGTATAGAGCGTGGCCTGGAGTAGGAACATTTGCAGCATCACCAGGGCAAATAAAATTCTATGAAGCAAAATCAACTGTTATACCTGAGTAAATATCTTCACTAATATTGATAACACGAGAAGCCTTGCTGATACCACCACGGGTTATATGAAACACTCTATCAAAAACATCAGGATGACCATAATGCATCCGAACCCTGAACAAATCATAATTAACACATTACAGATTTTGATATGAACAGATGAAATGAATATTTAACATCAATTGGGCTTACTTCAAAGGATTTGCTAAAACCCGCTGACCCAAAGTCACAAAACTAGTTTCTTGATTGGACATGAATGAAGCCAAAGATGACACACTGTACAGTAACATGAAAATTTGCTCAACAATATACAAACAAAATTTAGTCAAAAAAAGAAACAGAGTCATAGAACTTAAGCTACACATACCTTCCAGTAAAGACGTGCTCTCTAACACCAAGTATAGTGGGAGGACGAAGACCATGGTCAGAATGAAATTCCTCAAGAAGATTTCTCATCTTCAAAGCCTCCTCAAAATAGTTATCCTACAAAGCATAAAATAGAGAGACTTGTATAAAATTGTAATTGTCTACGGAAAGAATTCAAAATAGAGAGAATTGTAAAGATGAGAGAGAGAGAGAGAGAGAGAGAGAGAGAGAGAGAGAGAGAGAGAGTTTCGATCTGTATTTGTTATTTCTAATGTTCTGAGTCACAATACAATAGAAATGTAGATTTAGTTCAGACTTACTTAACTCTTAACAAAATAATCATGCCCACCACTAACAGACTAAGACCCACTGCTAAACGAACTAAGTAGAGTGTTCAAGAGCCCTGTCACTTACGATACACAATAATATAAGCCGAGTACATGACATGTCCTTCTGTCGTCTCCCCTCAAACTCAGAGCGGTTGCCTCTAAGTAAAGCAGAAATGTAGATTAAACCAAAGCACAGTACGGATACCCGTTGTGATGCTGACCATGATGGCAGGGCAAAAAAAGGTTACTTTTCCCACCCCATATTCAAGAAAATCCAAATTTGCCCTTCCATATTCAAGAAAAACATCTCCGGACGCACCTAAAATACACACAGCTCAGCAATTCGTGAGTTATCCATCCTATTTTTCTCGAATTTAGTCCGGAGATGCACTTCCGTAATGGTGAGACATGAACAGGTAATAATAATACTAGGTCGCCTCTTTTGCAGTTACAAATGGCGGTAAACATATGCATCATTGATTTTTATTTTTTACTCAACATAAGCAAAGAATCATTTCTAATGCCTGTGTTTGTTACCTCAATTCTGAAGGTCTTGCTTGCTCTCACAGTATTGTACCTCCTCTCAGCAAGCTACGGAAGTGCATCTTTGGAATTTGGGTGGCTCATGCGTTGGGTGACTGTAATTTGGGTACGTCCGGAGATGCATCTTCGGACTCAACCAAAATTTTGGCAAAATAAAGGTGGCTTACCAATTTCACTTAGGTGTGTGTGTAAAAAAGATGTGTCCGGAGATGCATCTCCAGATTCTAGAGGCAGTTGTGACTTTTCACTGTGGTGGAGGAGCAACCCTAAGGGTGGGAAAAGTAATTACCAAAAAATATTGGCTTCCAATCTCTTGGTGGTCCTACAAGCAAACCATGTTGCTAGATCTAGCATGAAGGGTGAGTACCCAACTCTAGAACAAGTTACTCCAGAACCACAATGGATTCAGACTATGCAAACTGAGTTACTCGCACAAAGTACGTGGAAATGGACTTGTTATATATTAGAAAAAAAATCTTTAGCAAGCAAATTGTAGTTCTTAGTATTACAAGCCAAGATCAAACCTAACAACTCTAGGACAGAACAAACGCCACAAACAGACAAATGCTCAATGATTAGCTAACTTGGTGGAGAGTATATGAGAGTGTTGTTGAACTTTGCAACTTATGATAAAAATAAATATTAGCCAAGCACATGATGTGTACTCCTACCTATCATTAATAAAAGTTTAATTGCACACTAAATGAAATAGAAAATTGATAGTAAAATGTAATACAAATTAGAAAAATCTTCAAACTGAAAGTGTATAAATCAATACAACTAGGAGTGACATACATATTAAGGAATACAATAGAATACTTATTGATGTAAACTGTTAAATTAACTACCTGATTCATGTCAATTGTTTGAACGGCATTCCCACGGGTAAATACAATTGCATGATTTTGATTCTCGGGCTTCCCTTCACCAAGTTTAGGATTTCCAGGTAATTTCACCGAGTATATTTCCTATGACATCAGAAGGGTTTAATTGAAGGAGTGAAAATTCAATAGAATACAAATGTAAGAGAAACCTAAGAAAATATGGCAAACAAGGGATTCCAACACACACAAACAACAACGATGATGATTTGGGGACTAGATTTGATGACCAACCCTAAACTTTTAGCATTGCATTCTTTTCAAATTAACCACTGACATGAACATGAACATGAACATGAACATGAACATGAACATCATGAACATCAGAGGCACATCATACAAGCATTAGGTGCTTACAACAAGTCCTTCACAGTTTCTTTTATGGCACATTTGTTTTCACAAAACTAATAACTGTAAGGACTTGCACACAGAACCTATCCAAAATCCATTGAACCTTGTTAAGAGTCCCACATCGGACAATATATAAACATGTGTTTATAAGTGGGGGCAATCCTCACCCTACTAGCCGGTTTTGTAGGGTTGTGTTAGACCCAACCACATTTCTTAACATGGTATCAAAGTCTAGTTTAAGATCCGGTGGCCACCTATTATGGTTTCCGCTATCGGACCACCCACCATTTATTTTCACGCTCCAGTTGTCTAGTCTTGAGCGTGAGGGGGTGTGTTAAGAGTCCCACATCGGACAATATATGACCTAAACATGTGCTTATAAGTGGGGGCAATTTTCAACCTACTAGCCGGTTTTGTAGGGTTGTGTTAGACCCAACCACATTTCTTAACAAACCTATCCAAGAGACACACGCCGATTTTCTAAGGTTTTCTTTCCTTAAAACTAATCAATGCAAAGACTTGCACTCGGAACCTATCCAAAGTTCGTTTAAGCACTTGCTATTAGGTTTTCTTATGGCCTGAAAATATGTTTATAACTTAAAAGTGGGGGCAATCTTCAACTTACAAGTTGGTTTTGTAAGGTTGAGTTAGTCCAAACCACAATTCTAAAACCTACAAAATAATTTATCTTAGTCGGTATTGATATCATGGTTTGTTTGTATTTTATTTCATGTCAGTTCATGATATTCAATCACATTAAAAAATCTAAAATATAGGAAGAACATACAATTATTAACCTTCATCCCTAAATATAGGAATTTGTTGACAAAACTACGGGAAATAAGAAAGTTGGTAGTTTTACTAAACTTGGTGACACTTGGTATTGTTTTATTAGTTTACCCTTCAAAAGCATTAATTAGTTTATGACTCCATCAAACTATTATTTATCACAGGTTGTATAAAAAGAGGTAACATAATTCAGGGTATGTTGCTAAAGAAATAAATAATGCCGGTGAAATTTGAAAAAGGGTCCCATAGAAAGGGACGAGAAAAGTTCTCAAGAGGAACCAATATTTAAGGATGGAGGTAGTACTCTCTAATACAGCAATACGCACACACATATTAAAGGAAAAAATAATCCCATCACTGTAGGTGTTATTTGAATGGCAAGAAACACACCCAACATAACAAAAGTTCCTGTTCTTTAGCATATACGCCATGGAAGCTATTACATTTACATGTATGTAGTGCAGGAAAAACACTGAAAATTTTTTGTAATTTGAAACTTCCTGCTCACATATTCATAAACTCTAGTCTCAACTATTAACCACTTATCAATTACACTAAGTGAATGTGATCTTTCAAACCAAATGGATTGTAATACCAAATTAATTATGAATGAAAAAGTTGGACAGTTATGCTGAGAAAAGCTATAAGAATTTAAAACAAATTGATTGACCATCAACGCCATTCTCACAAAGATAAGAAACTAGACTAAGAGGTAGATATTAAAATGTGGCTCGAAAGTGAAAGACGAAAACCCTGGCCATAGAACAGAATGTGGAACGGAAGTGTGTAAAGAGCACAGAAGAATGGCACACCTTGTCTTTTCCATTAATATCAGCTTTGACAAGCTTTGAGTAGTATTCCGTGTTCACTTGTCCATCTCTTAAAGTTTCAACAACATCAATGAAAGCCACGCGAAGAGCTTCATTTCTAAAAGCACAAATAATTGAAAAATTGGATAAAGCTATAGACTTTAGCATTTGAATAATGAAGAAAATCAAATAGAATATAACTAAGGAAAAAAAGTTTCACAAAAACATTGCTGAGCTGACCTTTGCATAAGTAAAGCGATATCAACAGCTTCAGGCTTTTGCTCCTCTTTCTGCTTACCATAAATTTGACATGTCACAACATAAGTGAACTTCAGATCCGCCTGAGCACGTGCTTCAGGGGATAAATCAAAGCCACGTGTATCAGATACTTCATCAAAACCATCTCCAGCCTCCAAATCTAAACCATAACAAAAAAAAAAGAGTTACAAGCATATATAGGCAGGAAAATATATGGGTGTATACCTCCCCTTACCTCCACCTGTGGTCCTCTCTAAATAGGTCTGAAGCATAAGAGCTTTCCTGTAATACATCATCCCTCGAACTGCATTTCAAAGTGCAAAGAATAGAAAATAAGCTACTTCAATTTTTCATGATAAACTTTTAAGAGGTTTGAAGGAATTTTTATTATTTTGATGTTATACTTTGCATGTGATAAACTGGATAATTGAAATGAAAGAATCAAAAGATATTTTCGTCTAAGATGCACAACGTGATAAGTCATAAATAAAACAACATTGGTTTTAGCCATTAACATATTACTTTACAGTCAAGATTATATCTATTTTATGAATTGCAAACGAATTGTGTTATTTTGACATCAAACTTCTATAACAAATAAAACGATAAACACAGTTCAAATATGTGGTTAATTATGTTAAGGAGATGGCTAATGAATATAACAATGTGTTCCCACTCAACTCATTTACCATCCTCTAAACCCAATTAATCACAATTTTAAATGTCATTAACCACGATTTTCAAGTGTTCATATATACATATATATCCTTTAATCATTTAGATTTTGTCCAAATATATTTGTAGATGCTCAAATATACATGATTTGTAGGGGTTCATAAACCATAACTTGTGTGCAACTACACACATGAAAATCATTTTAATACTGTTCAAGTTTGAATGGCTTATCTTGATTAAAGATGGTTAATGAGCTGAGACATCTGGTTATGTTTGTAACTTATGCGTTTTTAATGG
This sequence comes from Vicia villosa, assembly GCF_029867415.1. NCBI lineage: Eukaryota > Viridiplantae > Streptophyta > Magnoliopsida > Fabales > Fabaceae > Vicia > Vicia villosa. Next base: position 150,749 of record NC_081181.1, read on the forward strand.
TGTTAGAAAAATACACTGCATACATAATGAATAAGCACTAACCTGAAAAGTTGTATATCCTAAGAATATTAGCAATCAATCTAGGAAGTTGTACAACTATAGGAATATACACAGATTTACTTAATTCTACACTCCTCCTCAAGCTCGAGCATACATGATTTCCAATTTAATCATGGTTTAATAATTGACAAGCAAATTGATTGTGTCAATCAATGCTTTTACAGCTTAATGACCATTCTAGTATTAAAAACAACGATATAAAGGAAGTCTAGAAACTATGAAACAAGGCAGGAAAACAATATAAACTGGAATATGGGCCGTTTGTTTCAGCTTTTTTTTAAAAATGATTTCTGTAGTTATACATATTTTTGTGTAAAAAAAATTTACAAAGAAAGTCTTCATAAAAGATTCAAATGAAAATTTAGTTTGAATAGTTATTCTTAAAATATTATTTTAGGTGTTTTATCATTTTATTGAATTTTTTTTGGATATCAAAATTTCAAAAAAATCATTTAATTTTGAAGCTATTTCAAATAGCTTTTCATAAAAATTATTTCTAAGAAACAACTTTTTGAAAAAGTTGCGATTTCAACTATGTTTTGATCTTTAATAATATGATTATGTTATAGAATGTCAAAATTAGTCTTTCAATTTAGAAAAAACGAATTTAAAAATTTGATAATATTTTGAAAAACGTTTTTAGGAAAATCATTTCTGAAAATACAAAAAAAGAAGCTATCTTTTAATGGCTAAAACAGACAAATTTTAGATTGAAGAAGACAGATTTGTTAGCAGCAAGTAGATCTCAAACAATTGATACAACAGGAGAGACTAAAATATTGACACATAAAACATGGAAAAGAAAAAAGATGCAAATCAAGTACTGAAGCAAATATATTAAAACATTACCAGTTCTGGCCAATGTTTGCCCTCGATAAGAAGCCCAAAAGCGCAGTTCAAGAATATCACCAGGACTATCGAAAAGATCAGTGTCACTTGAATTTTCATCACGGCCGATTCTAGCAAGAAAGTTTTGCCACTCATCTGTAATGAATTAAATTAACCACAAATCGATAAATCACAGTAGAAAAACAACGAAGCACAAAAAGCATGAGTATACAATAGCTCAGACTTGAGTAGGAAGTAACAATAATCAATTCATTAATTACTGCAGGCCAAAAGCAATCCTATTAAACAGAACAATCTTAGCTTTTCAACAAATGGACACATTTCAAAAACACAAAAGCAATCCTATTAAACCAACTCAATTTAAGGTGAGAACTGGCCAGTCCTTCTTTTGACAACAAAAGCAGTTACAATTAACTGTAACAAGCAAAAGCAAGCCAGCTGACCAATCTCAAAACAGCTAATAAAAACAAATTAGTAAAATCATGCCAACCTAAATGTAATTTGTGACAGCTTGGGAAGAAATCAGGAAAAATTCAGGAAAGACGTTCATGGGGACTGGATCTAATTTGCACCGCAATTGATAGCACTGAGCCTGACCACTATTATTTAGTGATAGGTGGGCCGGTTGAAATACGTTCATGGGCTGGATCTAATTATCTTATTATTTGTTTCTCATTTAATTAATGGACCTACTCAAGTGCGCTTACTCTAAATGCACAACACAGCAACTACCAAATCAATCTGACTCTGTTGGTTAATCAGCGGTCTGTTGTGCTAGAGAACCGCCATTTGGTTCTTGCAAAACTTATTCTTAGCGAACTACGAAGAGCTTTAAGCTGCGATCTAAGCGCGTGAGTAGAGATTTGTCCCATAGTTGATCTAAAGAACATAACTTTTTGGGGATACTCTAGAATCATTGGGGTTCTAAAGACCCTATTTACATAGTTTCCTACTTAAAAGAATGCATAGCAACCCAATTATATATATTAACGGTTGTATGATGTAATGATTTACTATTTGACAATGGGCCAACCTAAATACTTTCAGTCTTGCACAGCAACCTGTTAAGAAATGTGGTAGGACTAACTTCACCCTACAAAACTGACTGAAACTCATACCACCAGACCCACCATCAACAGAACAAAAGAACCAAAATTAAATCAGAAATCACTGAACAACTCCGAAACAGATCAGTCCGCTCAAAGAGATAGACTAAATATATCAATTAAGAGTTGACATGTTGCAGAAGAGTTGCGAAAAAGACATTCTTCTTTTTATTCCAGAAAGTTCACTTTTGAAACAGGATGACACTTTAAGTTCCATTGCTCGTAAAACTCTTGTATTCTTCAAAAATATATATAGGAAAGATAAGATCCCTTTCCTTCAATGCAAATAATAGTGCAAATTCTAAGGTGTGATAAAAGACATTGTGGAACATATTCTGGTTCCACCCAACTTTCTTTATCATCACCTCCATCACCCCTTCACAACAAGAAACCTTATGAAGTTTGTTATGAAGTTTGAGATTTTGAAGTTTAGGGCACTGGTGGATCACTCATAATACCAAATCTCAATAACATTTGAAAAGCTCTAAATTAATCAAATTATAAAAGATAGAAATATTATCAGTTGGACCCCCCGAGCTGATGCACCTTGAATGCTTCATAGTGGTCAAATATATATATATAGGCGCAAGGACTTAGTAGTGAGTGCTTTCAAGGATAAACAGTTTAAATCACAACTCGTGATATTGGCAGTAGAAGCTTTCGTTCATTGAAAGTTTATACAAAATAGTGAGTGCTTTCAAGGATAAACAGTTCAAATCACAACTCATAATTTGGGTAAGTTTACGTTTTAAAATTATTTGAGAATAACAGAAGCTTTCGTACATTGAAAGTCTACACAAAATACTTTTAAATCCTCAAGGATTGGAGATCCAGATAAAAGCAACAAAAAATCTCTAAGTCCGCCAAGAAAACTAACATGGTTGAAATCAAGAATTTTGAGTGAGGGAAATTTAACTCCACTAGAAGACAATAAAAAATCTTCTACTGCCAATAAAAAAGGTTGTGCTTTGAACTGTTTACCCTTGAAAGCACACACTACTTCTAAGTCTCTGCACCTAGATATATTGGACCACTATGAAGCATTTAAGGTGCATCAGCTCAGGGGCCCAACTGATAATATTCCTATCTTTTATAATTTAATTAATTTAGAACTTTTCAAATGTTGTTGGGATTTGGTATTACGAATGATCACCACTGTCCTAAGCTTCAAAATCTCAAACTTCATAAGGTTCGTCTTTGGGAAGGGGTGATGGAGGTGATGATAAAGAAAGTTGGGTGGAATCAGAATGTGTTCCACAATGTCTTTTATCACACTTTAGAACTTGCACTATTATTTGAACTAAAAGTCAAGGGGACCTTATCTTTTCTATATATATTTTGAAGAATCCAAGAGTTTTACGAACAATGGAACTTAAATTGTCACCGTATTCCAAAAGTAAACTTTCTAGAATAGAAAGAAGAATGTATTATTGCCCAAAGGCTTCTGCAACATCTCAACTCTTAATTGATATATTTAGTCTATCTCTTTGAGCGGGCTGATCTGTTTCAAAGTTGTTCAGTGATTTATGATTTAATTGTGGTTCTTTTGTTCCGTTGATGGTGGGTCTAGTGCTCCGAGTTCTATCCAGATTTGTATGGTTGAGTTAAGTCCTACCATATTTCTTAACAGGTTGCTATGCAAGCTTGAAAGTATTTAGGTTGGCCCCATTGCGAAATAGTAAGTAATTACATCACCGTTAATATAAATAATTGGGTTGTTATGCATTGTTTTTTGTAGAAAACTACGTAATTAGGGTCTTTAGAACCACAATGACTCCAAAGTATCCAAAAAATCATGTCCTTTAGATCAACTATGGGACAAACCTCTGCTCAAGCGCTGAGATCGTAGCTTAAGGCTCTTCGAAGTTCGCCAAGAATGAGTTTTGCAAGGACGAAATGGCGGTTCTCTAGCACAACAGAGCGCTGATTAACAAACAGAGTCAGACTGATTCGATAGTTGTTCGATAGTTGTTGTGTTGTGCATTTAGAGTAAGCGCACTTGAGTAGGTCCATTAATTAAATGAGAAAGAAAAAATAAGATAATTAGATTCAGCCCCATGAACGCATTTCAACCGGCCCAACTATCACTAAATAATAGTGGTCAGGCTCAGTGTTATCAATTGCGGCACCATGTCTGCTACGGCGGCACCATGTTCGTTATGGCGGATATACATGGTCGTTTTGGGGCTTGCCGCAATGGTAAATATCAGCCAATATTGGGGGTTTTTCCGCCATAATCCGTTATAACGGCACCGCAAAGCGACCGGGAAAGCAGAATTTTGGCTCTCCGCCATCAACAACATCGGTCAGGCTTAAATTTCACCCAAAACAATCTAGGTAGATAAAGCAAAAATAGATCCAACCAGATAAATTTTACTTGATACACATTAAATCAAATATGCCATTCAATAGGATCTTATATTGTTGTGATTGAAGCCAAATTAAGTAAAACTACCTGGAAATATCTTCTGAAGGTAGAACAAAATTGAAATACCATCTTCATTTTTCTTTTGAAGTTCAGCCATGCTATAAAGCACTATCTCAGAATAGTAAGGGGTGAAAACACTGCACAGCCAGAAGATATGATGAGCACAGAAACAACAAATAGCATAATTTCTTTTTAAAAAATATTTACCTAAAAGATAACATTTGTTGAACTGGCTTTGCTTGAGGCATCTTCATAAAGAGTGAATTTGCAAAAAACTCCAGCCTTCGCCTAGCCTCAAGATTTCTAGGAACGCTTGACGCAGAGTCTTTGATAGTCAGCAATGAATATAATCTTTTGACTTGCATTCTCTGCATATATTCAAAGTTGGTAAACTTATAGTAAGGTTTAAGGAAAGTGCATAAAGAAAAATATAATAAGAGCGTACTAAGTCTGCATTTGGCCATTTTAACTTTTGAAACAAATGCCCTTCATCTCTAGCTTTGGTCAGTATACTCCATGTGTCATAATGATCCCTACATAAAATAAAAAATCAGCATTAATCTCATAACTAATGAAATGGAGAGAGAAGGATAGAAACTCTGACATGCCCAAGGAAGAAGTCTATTTCTAAAAAAGCTATATATAATCGTACAAGAAAAACTGTAACAAACCTCATATTTAGAGAAAGGACATCATGTCGTACAACATCATAGAGATCCTGAACAGCCCTAACTGCACCTCTTTCAAGATCAGGTGTTTCAGTCTCTTTCTATAAGATGCCAATACAAAGATGAGTTCAAACTCAACTGTTAACTTCCAAGTAAAAAGAGCCGAATTAAAATGAAATACATATAAACATGAAAAACCTCCCCAATGGGCGAGGTTGAATTGGAGAAAATGTTATCCAAGATTATAATTTCTTTTTGTAAAAAATGCTTTGATAAACAAAATAATAGAACTTAAAAGATTAAATACAAACCAGAATTCCCATCAGTGCAGTTATTCTTGATATCACAACAGCCAACTTATTTAGTCGAAAGTCCCTAGGAATACTTCTTTTTGTGATACTGGCATTAATATCATCATATATCCTTTCAACCCTGGTACAATTGCAAATGAATAACAGCACATAAGTAAAAATATCAAATATAAAACTCATCATATAATGAAAACATGGTACCATGCACTACAACATTACAGCAGTTACATACCACATCCTTCCAGCATCATCTAATACTTCTGTTAAAATGAGTTTAATAGCATAGTAACACTCCTGAACTGCATACATCATATATTCATCACGTGAAATCCGATCAAAAAGCTCATCTTGAGTATCATCTTTATTCTCAACAGCAATATCCCGGGCCAAAAATATCTACATAATTGTTCACAATTACTAATTAGTGAATCATAACAAAACATAAAACAATTAGCATATTAGAGTATAGTAGATATAGCATTTTAGCTTGATCCTTAGCCAGAAGTAAATGGAACCTTGAGTGCACAACAAAAAGGGTTGTTTTATCACTTTCTGCCATAATAGTTAGTAAGATAGTTACTACGTCGAGCTTATCTAGCTGATAAATAAACCTATTATTATGTACTCATTTTGTTACATAGTAAATAATTCTCTCAAATAACACAAAATCCTAACATTCAGATTCTGTCATTTTTCTCTCAAAATTCCGAGTTTAGCAGAGCACAAGTAATAAGCAAAGGCCGTATAAAATTTTATGAAAACAATTCGTGATAACATCAATGATTACTTGTAGAATTGGGTTAGGCCTAATTTAACCTCAAACTATAGCTAAAGAGATTAAGGTTGCCCAAACCTTATATGTACTAATTTGACCATATCTTTAGTCAATGTTGGATTTCAATATACCACCTCAAACCCACACCCATACAACCCATACTCTAGCATGGACAAATGCAAGTAAATCAATAATAGAGAAAACAACACACTCTCACCACTGTGATTGGAAATTTGGAAAGTAAACTAAGGTGAGTGGTCCATTAACATATCTATGATAGACTATAATACCAAATTGCAAATTTAGAATATGTAACTTGCATTTCATAACAAAACTTTTGTTTTACCCAATACTACCAGCTTGTTGGTGCCTATCAAAGACTTATTAATAAGCCAAACGAATCATCCGCGCACCAAACCAAATAGGGTGTGTCATCCACGCACCAAATAGTGTTTGGTGAGAGGGAGTATTTGAAAACATCCAAAACAAAGCCTATAACACTAAGGCTATCCTATCATAAGCTTACAAGCTAGCTTAGATAAGTTCAATTAGGCCTAATCTAGTATGGTAATAGAGTTTACCCTGAATCAGTTAACGAGGTAGATGTATTATTTGTGCAGCAGAATCAACAGTTTGGCAACGCATCGTTCAAATTTTAGCCCTATCAACTTTCAATGGTAGGATAGCGGCCTACCATGATGGTTACAGATGACGGAGAATTAGGGTTCGATTCCGGAGAGGGAAACTGAGAAACGGCTACTACATCCAAAGAAGGAAGCGGGCGCACATATTATCCAATCCTAACATAGGGAGGTAGTGACAATATATAAGAACATCAGGGCTCATTGAGTCTAGTAATTGGAATGAGTACAATCTAAATCCCTTAACGAGAATCATGGAAAAGCAAGTTTGGTGTCAACAACCGCGGTAATTCCAACTCCAAGGCGTGAGGTGGTATATTGGGTTAAACTAAAGGAAAAAATATGGTTTTGGCCCCTTGTGTAGCCAGTAGACACTTTGTCCCTTCTTTCTTCTTTGTTGCGTTTTCAGGATTGATTTTCCAATGTGTTCTCTCTGCAACAACTCAAACCCTATTATCTTTAGCAAACTTGCTAACAAATATAAGGTTGTGATATCATATCAGTAATAAGTAGTAAGTTGTTTAGTGTCAATTGTATGTGATCTCTGTGAGGTGCGTGAAGGTGTGTGGATCCTATTGAGGTTATCAACAAACCTTGACCGATACCAAGTAGAACTTGATCAGAACCTGGCAGGTTAATTTCATCTTTAGGTTATTTTATGGGTCCCACAAAGCCACATCATTTTTAAAAAAACTCATTCAATTTTAACTTCAATAGTATAACTCTCGAACTCATATTAGATCCCACAACTTTCCCTCGCATATTAATATTTTATTTGTATTTAATTTTTTTTATAACTTAAAATATTAATGTGTGTAATTTTAATTATTGTTAAAATAGAAAGAAAAAAATGAAGTAAAAGGTATAACAGCAATATTTTATTGTGTTTATTATAATTATATTCAAAGGAACCAATGGTTCACAAACAATGCAACGGTTGGACAACTCCACTAGTACTTGGAGTTAGGTGACCGTTCTCCAACTTGGGGAAAAAAAACTTCCATTAGAGTTGGCCTAACACTCTTGGGATTGCTATTACATTCAGTTACAAGTCCTTCTTAGGATTGCTATATACTTATGCTATATTAATCATTTTAAGATTTGTGGAAACCCTTTTTGTTCTAAATCATCTCTTGGGCCTCCGTATATCACTCTTGTAAGGTAATATTGCTTCAACTAATATTACCCAATCTAGTGAGAATGACTGGTTTTATCTATTATCGTATTCCTTTATTAGGATCAGGTATCCCTTAGTTTTGAAATGGTTGAGAAACTTGAGGTGAGGAATCCTTGTGTTTGTAAAGAATGAAGTATCCCTTAGGGTGGGTTATTGTTGAGGTTGTAACAACTCTTATTAGCATAAGAAATAATGAGGAAATTACGAGAAACATCCTCAATAATCTAGAAATAACATTCTAGTAAATCTTTAAAAAATTTCAAAAGAAAATTAATGACTAAATTCAGGACTCCTGAAATGACCTTGTAATACAACCGAGGTTGAAATATATACCTTGCTTGCAAGTAGAAAGAGTGGCCACTGAACCAAAGGAATATCTCCTGAATTTCTTGGCATTAAAAGCAACTCCAGTTCACTATAAGCAAGGAAAAGAGGGCATCAATAATACACAGGTCCTTTGATCGAACCAGGATCTAACATCAATATAAAGTTGAATGATAATATATTTGTTTTTTTTTACACGAATAATAATATATTTGTTGTATAAAAGAGAAAGGAGTAAACAATTAATATTCATAAGGCATAACCTACTCGATCCCTAAGACTGGATCCCTAAGACTGAACGGAATCAATTAAAAATGGAATAGAATTCAAACTTCAAACAAATAAGACAATATCTCAATAGCATGCTGGTATCAGAAAAGAAGTGGAAGTAAATGAAGATACAGGAAAGATTTCCATGACTAACAAGTTGGCTATATAATCTTCCTCCCTTAGATTTCGTATAATCTCATTCCAAAACGGGGAGAATCGAGCAGCATCAACCTTGTTCTTTTCAACAACCTTCAAAGGAACCGTAAAAGGATAAGTAATATAACCTTGTAATCAATATGAATAAATATATCATTTGAAATTTAGTGAACAATTATCCTGGAAAATCATATCAACTTAAACTACTCTAATTTTTCCAGTCTCCGTAGCTAAAGGGCTACCTGAACTGATGACAGTTGAGCATTCCTGAAAAAAATAGAGAAAAAGCATGTAAGCTTATTTATTTAAAAAAGGCAACACAATTTGTGGGGCAAAACAGAAGAGAAAGGATATATTCGCTGACAGCTATAGAAAAGACAGCTTGGCCAATTACGGAACACGGAAAAGCAGTTAGTTAAAATGTTGCTACACAACATTGTCATAACGCGGTATAGCCACCAATTAACAACATTATGTACTAATTAGTGTATCGTAGAACAACAGAAAATTGTTCAAACTCTTCCACGCTATAGCACCGTTAGATCTTCTCTATTTAACAACACCGAGTAGAAATAGGACAATAATATAGTTTTCACTATTTTTTTTCTATTTTTGCGGATGGGCCTAATGGGCTTTTTGTTCCCTTCCAGTTTTTATTGCTTTGTACAGCTGTAACTAACTGCAGTTAGTCATAGCAACGTTTTCAGCTCCTCTTTATATACAAAAATAGAGTGGGCAGTACCATTTTACATTTCAGGAAGTCAAATTAGATTTTCAGACAATGGATGTTTTCTCATTCAAATTCTCATATAGCTGGCCAACTTCCAACAACAGAATCAAAAATCACAATTAAAATAAGAAAAAGTCACATATGTCAAGCAACACCTGTTGGGTAGAGCAACATGAAGATTGTCCATGAAAGCTCCAGGAAACTGCTCAAAAAGCTTTTGTAGCGCCTCCAATGACCTTATCTGATTACAATATGCAACCAAGAAAATAAATATGCTAAAAAACTTCATTTTAACATGAAGAAAAGGACAGGACCATCAGCATGTAAAAGATATTAATAATAACAAAGCATGTATACTATTAAAAGGATTTAGAGGTTGATCAATCATGACATACCTCACCGAGACGAGCTCTTGCACCCAGCAAGAATCCCCAGACAGCCGATACAAGTGTATAAAACACATAAATGTCCAATAGATAAATCTGAAATTAAAAGAACTAGCAAATTCAAAACAGCAACCAAAACCCACCAAAAACAAAACAGAGAAAAATATAACATTGTGACAATTAAAGGTAAATAGTATGGATGATGGAAAAACAATTAGAAATATGTGTATAACCAGAAATATGAACTTATATAGGTTTTCTCAATCGCAAGCTTCCATACTATTTACTAACTAATTAAACCAGAAAAATATAACCTTCAGAACTGAAAAAATTCCAACTCAATATCAGTTCAAAACCTCTACGATAATATATTTATTTGAGTTACAAAAGCTAAGCATGTTTTTCAAGATATAGGCTGCGGCATAAAAGCTTGTTTTGAGTGCAAATGAACCTACACATATCATGCTATAAGGCTTAATAAATCATAGCAGAAACTAAGTTCCAGCTATATCATGGAAACAATAGCGTGCAAAAATTTCACATTAATATTCATACTATGAAACCTCTCATTCATGAGAAAAGTAGAAGCAGCAAAGCAGGGGATAAGATATCCTCTTCTCAGTTGATACTATTTGAGGAAAGGCAGTCCATGGAACTATTTATAAGATTAAATGGGTTTCTAGAATCAATTTATCCATTTAGCCTACTCCACTTAGTAGAAAAAGACTTGAATGTTGTAAATTAAAAATAAAACTAAAGCAAAAAGGGGGTAAAAAGGTAGTAAAACAACAATTATACACTTACGCAAACCACTGGAGCCCATATGCTAATAACTGTCAGAGCATTGTGATTATCTGCAAGAATAATGACACTTTAGTAGCCAATAGTATCGACAGGAAACAAAAAGACAACCATAAATTTAAAACGACCATTGCTTACTTTTAGAGACAAAATCATGCCAAGAGTACACTATATTATTTTCTTTTATTATATCCCTTGTCGGGGCTACAAGTGGCTTGATCTGCAAACCACAAAAATAAAACATTCAAGTTCACAAGCATGTAAGCATATATACATTAGGTACAAGCAACATTATCCACCCACCCACCCACACACACACACACATGAACAAACAGATGCATAGTTCCAATTTGGAGGCAGCTATGAATATAACACGAACCTGAAGAAAGTAAGCAAACGAAAATTTTGCACTCAAAATGACAAGCCAAAACAGCATATACCTAAGAAAAGCAACAGAGTATATGTTAGACTCAAAAGTTTGATGCAAACAAGGTAGTTTTAATCATATATTTCTATGTTAAACTGGGAAGAACACAGAACAAAGTCCCTCGGAGAGAGAAACCTTTCTTATTATTCGCTTCTAGTTATAACACAAATGCCTTATTAGTATTGGAAGTGGAAGCAAGAAACTACATGCGTTATAAGTTAAAAAAAAAGCACAAAAGAGTGAGAAGATGATATCTAATGCATACTTTATGAAATCCAAACTTCTTTCGTACATTCCCCGTCCAACATAATACCGTTCCTTCATTTGTCAATATAAAAGAACCGATATCAGCATTCAGCATAACCACACATGATATCAACAAACAAAAAAAGATGAATTAATAATACAATTACAAGATCAAATGCAAATCAAGATACAAATACCTGGCGCAGCCATTTCACAAAGCGAATGAGAGGCCAACTATCACACCGGTTCGTCAGAAGATGACATGCAGGAATCCGCATGAGGAAACTAATGAAAAACTGGACACCGGCATAAATCCCAATGACAAGCACGTATAATTTGAAAATAACTGAATTTGAATCTCCTTTACTCTCTTCCTGAAGTGCTTTTCTGCAGTCATACAGAGTTGTAAATGTAAAATCATCAACACAATGCAATAAAAAATTGAACAGAAAAATAATAAAAAGCTGAAGATATAAGATAAAAATTCATTATTTTAGGTATACATACACATAAAGGAAAGTTACAAAAACTGAAGTTACGCTAAACCAAATAAATCTTAGAAATATTCGTGATAGAGCTGAACGCCTCGTCGTTCTATATGCACCGTACATCATGAAAATGTCCAGGACACCTGAAAAAAGAAACAAAAAAGGTGAAAACTTATACTTGATGAGGACAAGAAATATAACACTAGCAACAACATAAGTTATTGCATTCATGGAAGACATTCAACAAACAAAACAGAGTGTAAACTAAGATGAGAGATCTAAAACTTCAAAACTGAAATATACATACTCTCAAAAAATTTCATCACAACAAATGTGGGTCCAAGACTAAGAACCTCTCGCCAGGTCTTGGCATCAAATCTTCCATTATTGAAAGCAATAATTGCTAGACCCTGAAAAGATCGAATAGTGTGAAAAACATAATAATGCAAAAATTAAATATTTTAACAACCATGAAACCAAATACCGATTAAAGTATATAAATAAATAAAAAGCATAATAGAGAAAACAATTTAATGTTAAAAACAGCATATGAGACCAGAAGCATTTAAGAATATATTATTTTTTTCAAAAAAAAAAAGAATCTATTATGACTAGTCAAAACTAAACGTGTGTACAAACCTGGAACATCATGAAAAGAAATATCCATAATCGGTGGAAACTATGATAAAGATGAAAAAAAGTCCGATGCTCCACAAAAGATGTTTTCCCCTGACGTTGACTTCTGCCAGATGACATTTTCTGCATTGTACACAAGATAAATAAATAACCACAGCATCAAAACAAACAACGTATTGAAGTTAGATGTCAACAGTTCGTCAAGACCCAAAAGGATATTAAGATTCATCTTTTAGGTATTCTGCAATAGGTTAAGCTACTTTTGGGGCCAATCTACTATAATCTGCTTTGAAAGCGTTTATGATATATGTTTACTCATCCACACACATCGTCATACATTTGTTATTCCAAAACTCTAAATCAACAAAACATTCCTTTTATGCATCATTCTTAAAAATTAGAATAAGTAACACTGTCCTTTAACAGAATCCAACATCGATGAGCAATAAAATGAACTGCGTGGTGTAAAAAGGAATGTTCCTAACATATAATTAAGAAAAGACAAACCTTAGACCTATGTTCGGGCTTTTGGAAAAATGAAGAACTTTTGCGCCACGGCCAGCTAAGCTCAAAGCAATGTAATGACCTGAAAAAATTCAGAGGTCAAGCTATTAAATAATAGTGTAATAAACTAGCAAGTTTACCGCTGAATAGTCAGTTAGTGGTTAATAATATTCTAAAGACAGAGGCAAAGTTAGTTAAATCTGTCAAAGGAGAACTAAACAAAATTTATAAAGCTGGATGTATTGTGAATTCGTAATTGTATCAAAATCATTTTACTCCCAACAAAAATCAAACTCTCTAATTCAGTTTTATAAAATGCACCAGCACATTCAAATGGTTTCCATTCACAACACACTGCTCCTCCTCCACCGTCATAGGTGGTTATTCCAATGAATTCAATGCCACTCCTATGATATCTTTCATCATGGCATCCAGATCATGTCCTCTGTCAGCAAATCTGACTTCTCTAGCAGGCAAATTCTTGCTCAAGCTCATGTAACATTTTTCCTACCAATTCAGGGTCTGTTATCGGAGACCATACACTACAAAGTTATGTAGTCAATCTTCAAATTCCATCGAGTTTGTCCCAGAACAATACCATGGCAGTGGCAAAACCAATCATACATAGTTCTACCAGGACTAGCAAAAAATAACATTGTTAGAGCATTCCCTTCTCAAAGAACCAAAAGATTTAAGGGCCAAAACTAATAACGAAAGTGAGCAAGAGTATTGGGACAACTACAAATCGTCGATTTAGTGGTAGAGTGAAAAATCAAAACCAAAGATAAACGTGCAAATAGTAAACCCAATAGATGAGGCAAGAGACGAATATGACAAGCCAATGAAACACAACCAACAAAAGCGAGATATAACTCTAGTAAAAGTTTGCAAATTCATTTTTAAGGGTAACAAGGATACAGTCAGCATCGAGAAAAAGGTTTAAGCAGAGGAAAATAGTGTTCTCATGGGTAGAATGAGGAAACGAAAAGAGAAAACCGACATAGTTTCAGTCTCGAAGGCCATTTTTTGACATCAAATAACTGATAGAATATGTAAATTGACATTTATTTATGAGAACATTTATAAGACGGGCACGTGGTTGTGCTTTGTTTTACATATATTTTATTGTATAATACTCCCTCTGTCCCAAATTATAAGTCGTTTTGGAAATTTCACACAAATTAAGGAGTGTATTTAATTTTGAATGAGAAAGAGAAATCATGCATGACATTACAATATTGTCCTTAATTAATTATATAGGAGAGAGAAACTAAAAAAATTGGAAGAAGAGAGAATAATTAATAGTAGAGGGTATATTAGGAAAAAAATCATTAATGTTGCATTGGAATTGTAAAGTGATTTATAAATTGAGACAAAAAAATTTGCAAAGTGGCTTACAATTTGGGACGGAGGGAGTATTTGTTTTAATTTAATTTACTTGTTTCAATTTTATATCATCTAAATGAAAAATCAGTTTCAATATTCATGATGTATGTTTTCAAATTTAATTTCAATTTGGGAAATTGTGAGCAGTTAAGGGTAAATTTTCCAACAAAAAAAAAAAATCAACTTAACTTTGTAGGTTATTTTTTACCTTTAATTCTATTTTAGATTTTAAAAAATGACCAGGTTGTTAAGGGTAAATTTGTCCAGAAAAATGTCCCACCAATATTATTAGTTAGTTAACTGGTCATTAACTATATAATTCCCTTTTTATAATGGTATGAAGTATCTGTAATTATTAGCCAATTATCCCCCTAGTCCCAATTATAATGTGCATCAAATGGCTCCCTCTCAACCCTGCATTCCTATTTATAGCAACAAGCTTAGTTATCTACAGATAAGAAATTATTCAAATAAAAGTGATGGTTGCAGAAGAATATTTACCAGAAATACTCATTAAAATCATCATAATTTCTCCAGGATGAATGAGATGCCTTCCCATTATCATTGTTTGCAGCTTCCTGAAAGTCCATATAAATAACTGATAAGTTCCTACTGTACCACAGGGATTAATAAAGTTTTTCTTAAAACTCGGTATCCGGTCCTAGCACTGACTAATCTGGGAGATCAATCACACCGTCCACTAATGAGGGGTCAATTGAAGCGAGCAAGGCTATGTATGGATCAGATTGGCCCAATTTGAACATGATAACAAGGATTAATAAAGTTTTACAGAGAAGAGATTTCAAAGAGTGTTTCCCAAAACTGATTTTCGTATTAACTAATCGATTTGAAGTTTTTGAATTATACTGAAGATTCTAGGGTTGTAAAAATTAACTCCTAAATGAAAACAAACATATACTGGAAAACTGGCTGTAAGACTATATGAGACTAAGAGTGTTCTTAAATGAAGAAACTATAATTCAAATTTCTATAAAATTCGATTGTTTCAATTGAATTTCCTTCATTACTAATTCTTTTATTTGAATACAATAATTAGAATTATGCGTTTCAATAGAGTACCATAATGTACAATAATCAAATTAGGGTGAGTAATGCAGTACACTATTTTGTTAGTAATAGTATACAGATCCATTTCAAAATTTAAATTACAAAAAAGACCCTCCATCTTTATGCCTCTCACCCAAACCATATTTACTTTTGTTACCTTAGGGTTTTTCCAACACCAATTGGCCACTTAGCAGCATTCCCTAACCACTTGGCAAAGCAACCCACCATCATTTCTGTGCACCACAGAAGCACCACAAACACAAACCTGTGTCCAAACTACTGTGAAAATAGAGTCGCAGGCTCGCAGCCAAGTTTGCTATGCTCCCACTCCAGGCAACAATACCTCCACCACCGCTGCACATATCCTCCCACCACCAGCAGCTCAATCATTTCCACACCATGGAATCTGACATCCCTCTACATCACCACCCTCACTCAAACCCATCCCACCTCAAGCAACATTTCAAAATCATGTTCTCTTTTCATTAAAAATACATCCGCAACACACCTTTTACCCACTCCTCAAAGACATCATGGCCAACAATTGCCAAATCAATGTTGCATGGCAACTGATTGTCGAAATTGACCAACGAAACATCACCCCCAACCCTTTGCCTTCTTCATATTAGTACGGTGCCTTGTCTTAAATGACCCACACAACAAGCTGTTAGGGCCTTTGACGACTTTGAAGATTTTATGGAAACCAAAACAACATCCAAATACTTCACTGTTTTTCTCAACACACTCTAAAAGTATGACCACAGGGAAATTGTTCAAGTTTTCATTAAAAACAAAAACCACATCATGTTAAAGCCCAATGAGAAAATACACATCGCTGTGTTTAACAGGGGGTGCAGGTAGGGAGCGTCAAGCGGCACTGTTGTTCAGGAGGGAGATGTAGGAGCTAATAATTAAGCCAAACTCATTACTTACAAAGTTGTTCTTGATTTTGAAGGAGATGAAGGTGCTGCTGAGTCTGCACAAACGGTAGGGACTGTTTTCTTTTTGCTATTTTGTATTTAAATGTATGGTACCACCAAACCAATGTGAAGACAGTTTAAGAGGTTCATTTTGTTCTCATGTGTCTTTGTAGGACTAGTTTTAACATTAACTCAAAGAAGTGAATATATTCACTAGTATCTTCTATTCAAATTACTGAAATGAATGGCCATGCATATTCAAAAAGTAAGATAGATAGATAGATAGTTAGATGATTTTATGCATGTCCGCAACATAAAATAAAGGCAGCATAGACTGCTGATTTGCAGAACATATTTTAAGTTTTGACATTGTAAAGTTCAATAAAATTTTAATTTTACTGGAGCACTGAGACTTACTGCAGAAATAACTTCATAGAGAGGAAGGATAACTTGATCAAGAAATGAGACACCATTCTCAGAAGTGCAACTATTAGCTGTATGTGCAACCTGCTGCCTTAAGATCTCATCCATCTCTCGAGCCATCTGCATATATTTAAAGATTTAATCAACAAGTGATATCCAAGGAGGTATATGCAAAAGCAACACAAAAAACTAAGATTTTTATATTTAAAAAAAAAAACAGAACAGGAAATAAAAAGTTGACAATATAATTTTTTTTTTTAAAAACTAGTGAGCAACAAAATAAACGGATTTTATTGTGATTAGAAATTTTAAAAAAAATTGATCTGAGAGGAACCATAATACTAAATTAGGATATCTCATATCATTTTAGAGAAACATCAGTTGCCTTAAATAGGAGTCTTACATTATTTTCCGGGACGTTTTCTTATTCATAATTAGGATTGTGTTAGACTTCTCCTAAAGGCAGATATGGAAAATTATCATGGCATTATATAATTTAACTTTAGAAATAAATAGAGAAAGGATATGAGAAATTGATGATAGATAGTCACTGAGTGGTTTTGGGTGGGCAACTCCAAGTTCTCAAATACTTGGAGGGAGAGACCAAGACTCTCGAGTTTCGTGAATAGGAATTGCTTTATACATATTATATCATTGTCTCTTTAAACTTCATCTCATGTAAGGGTGTGTTAATTTTGTACTAATAATATAAATTGTTGTGCTAGACAAATCCGGCAAAGATTGTAAATTGTTGTGCTAGACAAATCCAACAAAGATTGTTCTACCATTTGTGCAAAGTACAGGGGAATTAAACTTATGAGTCATACCAAAAATTATGGGAAAGAATGATTGAAACGGAGACTAAGAAATGAAACTCAAATCACTGACAATCATTGTGGTTTTATGACTGGGAGGTCGACCATGAAAGCAATCTATCTACTACGACGTGTGATGGAGCAATATCGAATGGATCAACAAAACATGCACTTAATTTTTTACTTGGAAAAGGTGTATGATAGAGTGCCTGGTGGAAAGTCCTAGAGAAGAAAAGGATTAGGATTGCATATATTCGGGCTATCCAAAAGATATGTATAAAGAGGTATTAACCAGTGTGCGGATATAGGGTGTGGGGACGGACGATTTCCCCATTACAATAGGTTTGCATCAAGGTTTAACCATAAGCCCCTATCTTTTACTTTAATTTGGTTGTAATCACTAAACACATCCAAGAGCAAGCACTTAAATGCATGTTTTTTTGCAGATAATATAGTTCTACTTCAAGGGTCGAAGGAGTATTTAAATGAGAGGTTGGAGACTTGGAGACGAGTTTTAGAAACGTCTGGCATTCGCCTAAGCAGAAGTATGGAAATGGAATTTAAATTCAACAAAAGAAGAAGCGTTGTTAACCTAGAGGTGAAAGTTGGAGGCCATATCATCCCATAAGTCACACGGCTTAAATATCTTAGGTTCGTAATACAAAACGATGGAGAAATAGAAGAGATGTAAACCAATTCAAGCAGGGGCGGCTGAAATGGATAGGGCTTTAGAGATTTTAGGTGACGCAAAGGTATTGCTCATGCCGAAGGAAAAATTTTATGTGACATAACATATGTAAAGTATTATTCATGTAATTTGTAAAAAAAATATATTAAATAGCGCTTATTCCACTACCCTTAAAGTCAACCGTCCTGCCGCTATCCGGAATTGACTACTAAGCTTTAGAAGGCACGGCAACAAATGCCAGTCAATTGAATACCAAAAAAAATTTACGGAAACAATAAAATATACATATGACGTAAACACTGATCAAATTAACTTACATGATGGAATATGTAGCACAAGCATTCAGGTAGAAACCTGACATTTGAAGCTTCTCCCCAAATTAGGAGGTATAAAGAAACATACAGCAATTTCTTCTCTTTACTAACAGCTTCCAAACTAAAACCACAATAGCACAATATCAATAATCATGTACATAGATCACAAAAATACAACTGGTTATCATATATAATATAAATAGTAGCAGTACCTGCTCCAGACAGGCTGAATGCATAGATAGTTGCACCAATTAGTATAATTATCAAGGGATTTGAGGAATACTTCATGCAAGGCTGCGTCATCCAATTTCTGGAAACAAGATATACATGATGAGAATAAGAACAAAATAGCAGAAAAAATTGAAAATGGTGGGGGGAAAAAATAATGATAAAATATGAAATTATCATGCGGGATTAGTGGGCTACTCCTTATTGTGGTTACTTTGACTACCTTGGTTTAGCTAGCTAACTATACCTAGATTAAATGTAAAGACTGCAGTTAGTCATTCAATAAATTTTCAGTTTCACAAACACTTTTAGAACCCTCTTCTCTCTCAAAATTCTCAAATCCTCGTATAGCATCAAGAACCCTCTGATCCTGATGGCTTGTGAAAATACTCTTCATCCGCCACCAGCACAGCCTCCAGAAACTCCATTTCCGGCCCTCTTGTAAATGCCTAGGCATTAGTATAATTCAGAAACTATCATTAAACTACAATCACACACTTATTTTTCTCTAAAACTTTCTGCATTTCCTTGTAAGGCACCCTATCATTTGCCCTATTTTATATATTAATGAAAATCTAGAGTAACTCTTTTTAAAGTTGGAGACCACATCACATCATCCCACAAGTCACGCGGTTTAAATATCTTGGGCCTGTAATACAAACTGATGAAAAAATAGAAGTGAAAATCTAGAGTAACTCTTTTTAAAGTTGGAGACCACATCACATCATCCCACAAGTCACGCGGTTTAAATATCTTGGGCCTGTAATACAAACTGATGAAAAAATAGAAGGGGATGAAAACCTAAATAATCTCTTCATCAATCTTTGTAGCAGGTATCTTGCTTACCAGGTAAACCTAAATAGCAAAAACCAAATTTATTTTCTATACTGCATGACCCTTCTCTTAATCTCCTTTAAGAGTATCCTCTCCCATGGCTTGATGGTATGGCTATGAGCTTAATCATCTTAAACCCACCTAGTTTTATATGTAGCCCTCGGTCACATTAACAAAGAACAAACCACACATGTTTTGAAGTTGTGAATGTCTATTAAACTCGTTTCATGCAAATAAAACAATTAACAAAAGAAAAACTTAAGGAAATCCAATAAGGCAAAGATCCTCAAAGCGAAGAGAATCAAATACTTACGGGTTCGGTTTTGTCTGGAACTCCAAGCCGAGATTGCTCATTTGCAAGCAGATGAACTATGTGTTCCCGCTGATTGGCTACATTATCTTTCTGGGAGCAAACACATCACCATAAGTGAGAAATATGAGTTCACAAGAAATACCAATGTGAAAATGATTTATACTTATAATAGATCAAATAAGTCAGAGATGATAAAAATTACTTCATACAAGTAAAAGGAAATAAAATCAGAAAGAACACCGTTAATCTCAATTGTGAAGAGTTTTAAATCTAGTCAAATTACTTTTCATTTTCAGACTGAATGAAGTCATTGCTTTAGAATCCAATTATGCAGTGCCACCAAATAATATCAGTGGAAGAAAATCCAATCCAGCAGCAAAACAAAAAATTATTGTTTATTGTACATGCATCGTGATTTTTACATTGGGAATTCCTTTTCTACTTTCTAAAAAACTTTGCAGGTTTAAATAATCTAACTACTTTCCATGATATGGCCATTTCAAAGTTCTATTTCATCCGGTGTAAGTTTTAAAATTGAGACTAAAGTTATTAGAGACTTGGGTGATCCGGAGAAATACAGTCTCTTGGTCATCATTTGTATACATAGGAGTATACAACTGGACAACTACAGATTTGTTGCAGCTCTGTAGAGCTCACATTATTCCCCTGATAGGATGTTGGTAGTGATATTTAGTTCACAAACAGTGGTCACATACTTTTTCATTTTAAACTTTTAAAAGTAGAAATTTCACTTTCGGGAGCAATCATTTTGGAATGAAAAGGAACTCATGGTGCAAGTTGCAACTTTCCGCCCCTTGTTTTGAGACAAAATAGTACACAAGAAGCCAGTTACTCTAGGTGGCCTCCCAAAGCATATATGTATGCAAAGGGACTCTAAAAGTATGTCTAAGTGTTGATGCACAGCCAATACTAGTATTTGCGTACCAAGACTAATATATTTTAATAGATACGACAATTTAGTTTCACTGCATATTAGAGATAAAGAAAGGCTAATTCAAACCCAAAAACAAAAAGAATAAATGAAACATGAAAGAACAAGACCAATCTTGACTTGACAACTGACACCAAATAAAAACCCCACTTGTACAGACCTGAAATCCAAAAGTATACTGCAGAAAATCTAACATGTTGGCATTCCTCGTAGGAGGGATGAAATAGGCCCTGGGCAGTTCGGGCAAGCCATTGAAATACTTCAGAGCTGAAATTGCTGCTTGCACCTAATAATGGAAAACTCCAGGTAAGAATACATCAAAAATATATGGGATCTAAAATAAAGAAGCTCAAGAACCTCGGGGAAAAAAGCAATAGCATTTGTTGAAGAAGCAGCATCTATAGGGATGATGTTGTAAGCAATCAGATCCTCGGTTGATGCAGAATCTGATTCCATGACCCGCTTAAGCTGCAACGAAGATAAAAATGTTTAAGAGTTGTGGCAAATTCAGACAAAATTCAGAAAATGTAAAAAGGAAAGAAAGAAAATAGTACTCTTACTAAATTACCCATGTCAGTATTGGTGCATTCACCATTACTATAAATGCAAAGTGGAAGAGATTGACTTGAAAGTGATGTAATGTAAGTAATATAAATAAGACGGTGCAGTTTGAAAGGAAAAAAAAGTAATTAATAGACTTTACAAATGGAAAGGGTCATTCATTCCGAGACAAATGTTTTTTACAAATGGGTCACTCATTGTGGGACAAAAGGAGTAATAAGTAAAAAGTCACTGCCGCTTTTACAAAGTTATTATTTATCAGCAGTTCCCATGCAAAAATTTACCCCATCCACTTCAGTTATTTTTTAACTATTAAAAAATTTTAAAAATTAAAAGAAGCAAGAGAATATTGCATAATTAGAGTCTACTCAAAATCATATATTGGTGTTAGAGTATATAATTATATAGGGTATAAGTGCTTGCACAGTTTCTGTTAAGTAGTTTATGATGTACTGCATTATTACTAATAAGGCTTATGTGAAACTGGCAGCACTGTGATATATCTAAGATTAAAGTCCCTACAGATTTGTGAACTCTACAATAGGGATTTAATTGAACCCATAACTCAATGAACTAGACTATGCATTTCAGAAAACATTGCAATGCATATGGTTTTCTCTCAAATCCTGATTTTTCAGTTTTTATAATAATTGGAATACCTTATTCCATAATCATATTAATAGATTAGATTAGTTCAGAGAAGGAAGAACCGAACCTCATCAGGAATTTCTTCACTCAACTGCTCAAGTACTGTTCCTAAAACCTTTAAGGTAGCAAAAACCCTTTTCCTCTTCACAGTCTTACGCTCCAACCTGTATTCAGCATGAAAGACTTAATGTAAGAAGGGGGTGGCAAAGAGCAGTGTTATCGAAGACGGATGGCAGTCCAGGGCGGAGAGCCAAATCTCGTCATATTGGCTGCTTTTTGGCATCGTGATTGCAGATCATGGCAGAAAAACCAGCAATATTGACCGATATTTACCATGGCGGCCAGCCCAAAAACCACCATGATATCCCGCCATGGTGGATATTCAATAACACTGGCAAGAAGGAAGAACAGTATCATCTAAATAGGCATACACACATATCAGTCAGAAACATACTCGCCAAGATTACGGCTGAAAGCACCAGACTCCCTCAATTGCATTTCCTCCTCAAGTAATTTATCCACATTATTTTTCTTTCTGTAACTCTTGTAGAACTCCTGTAATCGGGCAATGTCCTGACTTCTATCTATGGTTCCAACTTCCCTTTTAGCCAGCTTTTGCTGAAAATATAAACAAAAAACAAAGATAAAATGAGGACGCTGAATCCTTTAAAATTGTAAAACCACACGTGATTTTACAGCTTAGATATTTTATAAAACAGCTACACTATATAGCTATCTCTCAATAAACTGGTGAGGTATTAATAATTACTGTAGAGCATGTGCCCCAAACTATGAAGTGGTGAGGTCTTAGTTGGAAATATTTAAAAACATAGTTTGATCTAAAGATCCTGATAACGTTGCATTATACAAAAGCCAGTATGAACTAGTCATCAAAATGACTAAAAGGCGAAACTCTCAAGAACTAAATAAAAAAGATAAAGCATGCAATAAGATTATAAGAAATGAAGCTAAATGGTGTGAACATTTCATAGTAGGGCTTTCACAAACCGTGCAGCAAAATTCCAATATACCAACCAAGCCTGAGCTGTAATACAGAGTCACAGTCACAAATAAATAAAAACATACTAGTACTCAGAGTTCAAGTGCTCCGATCAAAACTTTTGAGCTACATAAAGCTAGGCATTCGATATTACCTTAATGACAGACATCAAACCAGTCTTGAATTGTAAAACACCTCGGCCTTCACTGTTAGGGTCCAAATTTTGAGATAATGAATATGCATGCTCACATACTGCAAAAAGTAAGAATTTTTAAGAATGAAGAATGGACATAGACTCTAGAGGATCTAAGTTGTCAAATTGAAATATATAAAAACATTTTCAAACAAAAGGGTTTTCATTAAAAAGACTTTTACATTTTTCATCAATTAACATTTTCCTATAATCCACCACTATCACAGGAGAAAGCTAAGAGATGATATAAAATCAAAATACTTCATATAGCCTCTAAAGCAATGATGCAGTAAGGAAAATAGCAAATACAATATAATGGAAGACTCATCATATAGAATCGGCACAGATAGAGCACAAGATAAAAACAGCATGAACACCAACATACATATTCGAGAAACAGTGGGAGCATCGTCTTGAATTTCATCTGCTACTCTTAAAATTTCATCAATATCTCTATTTTTAGCAAGCGCAGATGGCACATTTCCCGCAATTCCACCAGCAGGTTGCCCAAATGCATCATCGCCAGTTCTTTCCCTTCTCAAAGCAGCCCGAACTAACCGCTCCCAAAGCTCTTCAACTCGAGACATCTGCTAGCATGCATTAAATACAACACAAATTAAAGTTTTAGAAGACAAAATGATAAACCAAAACTCACTCATTAACACAAAATGATAAACCAAAACTCACTCATTCATCAAGAGTGCAAGAAGTACAAATCAAAACAACCAGCAACATTGACATACGAAATATTTGACAAAAAATGTACCGGAGTTGAATTTCAGAATTGATTCCTAAGGTGCCTTTCTAGCAGGAAAAGTAACCATAAGCTAAAACGAAACTTCAAAAAAAGTAAGAGTGAGCAAGAAAGAGTGACTCGGCATTGTTTCACCATCAATCAATCAGTATATCTATACGCAAATAACACTCTTATACAATTCAAATCAGTGAATTGGAACTATGCAGTTAATTCCACAGATTCAACGCGGAATTGCGTTTCAGACTGAAGCTCTACTCTACTGCGATGCAATTCAATCGTGCGTCGCCTTTGGCAGGGGTAGGTGACTATCGCCACCGCAGATCGCGGTTTAATCGCGTCCTAACGCACGTTACAGAAGATTAGAAAAAAATGAAAAACCTGAGCTCAGTCACTGGATGCGGCGGTCGAAGACCAGCTCCGGTGCGTTTTCCGGCCAGTTGAGTTCAGGGCTACTCCAACTCGTATTTCTGATGCAATGCTTGACGCGGTTTTTGAATGGAGTTTTCTTGTGTTAGGGTTTTGAAAACGGTTTCGTCTGAGATGAGGTAGAAGAAAGTGAAAGGAAATGAACGTGAATCGAAAGGAAGATGCGTTTTGTTTTTTGTTTGGTAGGACCGAAAGTAAGACGAAAGAAAGATTAACTTTTCTCTACTTTTATTTGATTGATATTTGATAGAAGAATAAGAAGAAAGCTATTAGAAATAGTTTTAATATTAAGTGATTTTTAAAAAAGTTATAATAAAATGATATAATATTTAAAATAATTATTTAAATCAATTTCTATTTTAAAATTTTTATTAAAAATATGTGATATTATAAAAATCAATTTTAAAAAAATTGAAATAAACAGACCCATATTTTTATAACAAGATGTTAATTAATATCTTAAATTAATGTATTAAATAAGAGTTATGTGTGAACAAAATCTAAAGGAAAAAATAAATAAAATAAATTGTATAAGATCTTTTTCTCAATAAGAGAATTATAAAATTGTAACTCATAATATTTGTTAAAATATATATATTTCAAATAAGTGAAATATCATAATTTTCAAATTTTTAAATCAATTTTTTTATTTTTCTTTTCTCTTTCTCCAACATTCAAATACAATATTAAGTCTTTACATATAAACCAGACAATAATGTGATATGATTTTATTTTATTTTATATAATTTGTTTATTTTTTAAAATTTGTATTTGTGCGTATGAAAGTGTATATATATATATATATATATATATATATATATATATATATATATATATATATATATATATATATATATATATATATATATATATATATATATATATATATATATATATATATGAGGAGGGTTATATTGACTCCAAGAGTAAGTTATAATAACTTACTCCACATCTTCACCATTAATTATTTTCAATCTAATGGTTAAAAATAATAAGGAATAGTTTTCTCTTTCCACGTTTAATGACTTATTATTTTTAACCATTAGATTGAAAATAATTAATGGTCAAGATGTGGAGTAAGTTATTATAACTTACTCTTGGAGTCAATATAACACTCCTCTACATATATATGTATGTGTATATATATATATATATACTAGTGTTTCTACCCGTGCGAGGCACGGGATAAAATTTCTTATACTAATTTTTTTTTTATAATTACTTATGATTTACAAATATTAACATTATAATCTGTCTATGTTATTATTTGCAAATAATTTTTTTTATTAATAATAAATTATATTTTGTTTATAAAAATATCTTTATTACTTAAAAATTTAATTTATTTAACTATAAAGCAATTTTATAATTTTTAAATTATGATGCTAATTTAAAAATAATAGAATTTGTTAAAAAAAAATTGTAAGTTACCAAAAAAATCATTTTTAATTTATATGAAATCAATTTTAATTTAGAAAACTTATATTTATAGATTTTTGTGAATAAAATGATAAAGATTAGAATCTCATCGAAGAAATTAAAAGTTTAAATATTTATAGTATAATGATTTGAAGAGATTTAGTTTTTGGAAAACAACTTAGTTTATTATTCCATGTTTGGAATAATTTATAAGATTTAAAATGTCAAATAAAAGTATTTTGAATAATTTAAAATTAGTTTGTCAAAATAATAATTTTTTTAAAAAAAGTTTTCTTTTAGAACCTTAGATCAATTATCTATTACAAAAGTGGATTGATATAATTCTAAACGATTTTAAGTTTTTCTATCATCAATTTTTATGTTAGAATTTACCAAAAAAGTTTCTTATTTCTAAAAGTTATAATAAATTAGTGCCTATAATTTTTTGGATATATAAAAAAATTTGAATTAACAATATATATTTTTTATATAAATATTATTTTTGTTTTAACATTATTTACAAAAATATTTGAACCAATAGTAAATTTATTAGAAAGACAAAATTATTTAACAAAAACAATTTATTATTTTTTAAATGAGATAATAAAAACATACCTATAATTTTATCAGTATATAAAAGTATTTGAATCAATAGTATAATTTTTTCATATATAAATATAATTTTTGTTTTGCCATTATTTATAAAAATATTTGAATCATTAGTAAATTTATTTCCGTTTATAAAAATTAAATAACATCATTTCAAAACATGTGAATCTTTAGTCCCGTTTCATAATATTTTTTAAAAATGAACATTTATTATTGTCTGATCTGATTTTATCCCTTTTTAATGTTTATTAAAATAGCTCCTAATATTTCAAAAAATGGACATTTATTATTGGATGATTTTATTTTATTCCTTTTTAATTAATTTTAATGGGAATTATTATATCTTCAATTTTAAAATAAATGATATTTAAAAAATAAAAAACAAAAAATATTATTACTCTAAGTAAAATTAAAAAATTCATAACGACACAAAATTACAAATAAAATTAAAAAAAAATGGTGAATTCTTATCTACCCAACTCAAAAAGTTGGGTAAATCTACATTCAATGTAAAATGTCTTGGAAACAACTAAAAAATATATTATTTAATAATTAATTAAATAAGATAAAACTAAATGATGCAATGTGATTGGTAGAAGGTACACTAACCAACTTTTTGTGATGGGTAGAGAAGTTGTCCCCATAATTTAAATTAGAACTAAATAAAAATAGCTTAAACAAATAAAATAAAATTATATATTATCCAAAGACAGGTATGTTTCACTTATGTTAATTAGTTAATTTTTTTCTGCTTGAACAAAAATAAAAAAGGAATTATTAAAATGGATATAAATAAAAAAATCATTATTAAAAATATATTTACGTACTCTATAATTGAATGGACGGTAAATACCTAAATAAAATGTCAATATGAAATATTAGCTATTATCATTTTAAATCAATAATAATAATAGTAATAATTGAATGATATTGATTTTGTTTAAAACATACTCCTACATTATTTAGTATAATAATAAGTCTTTCATGAATAGTTAATGGTAATCAATTTCGAGTAGTTAATGGTAATCAATTTCGAGTGACATTTCAATTAAAATTTCATCTTTCTTTTTTTAAAATTAATTTTGATTTTCCAAATTTAAATTATTGGATAATCATTGGTCAAAAGTGTACTTAAAAAGATAAATAAAAACATCTTTATTTTTTTAAAATTATTTTTGAACTTTCAAATTCCAAAAATATATATAACACCAATTCATAATTCAATGTCTGGCAAACGCTAATTATTTTGAATATATTTCAAGAGAATTACCTCCACCCTATAAACACCTAACAATGAATATCTTTCCACCTTATAAACCTACGAATTGTATAACTTCCATATAAAACTTTTTTTCAATTGACAGCCACAAACATTTCATTCATTCAAACAACAATTTTATCAGCTAAGAAAGGTCTGCTTCATTTGACTAAATTCCACTCTTCTTTAGGATGATGACTATCGAGATTCTTTCTTCCGGTAAGTAATTCCAAAAGAAAAATTCCAAAGCTTTACAAAATTCTCTTTGGTGTGAGAATTCCTTTCTCTTTGGCTGTTGAAATTATATTATACATGGCCTGTAGACATAAAAAGCTATATCAACAAAGATAATGATGAACACATAACTGTAAAATAGATAAGCGGAAACAGTATAATAAACATGACATTTTCGAAATCAAGACTTACTCCATATAAGACATGTCATACAACACATGACCCTAACCAATAAATGAAAAAATATTTCACTACAGACTCATCAAAAAGACCTTGTGATTCTGAACATCAGAAGTAACCATTTCCTTTTAGCATCAAAATAATAAATTATACCTAAAGCTATAACTAAGCCCCAATAATTATTGCACCTTGGTGACCCATTTTCTAACCTGTGATGTATTAACATCTAACTCATGAGCTATTTGAGCAATTTGGAGTTCACCTGCTCATTCAAGGCAATCGTTGGCGATTAGTCATTACTTTAGTGAGCATATGAGCTACAAAGCAAACAAACAAAATTCTAAAAAATAAGTTTGTTACCTTGATCAATATTATCATGGGATGGAGATGGATTATTTGCACCTTGGTGACCCATTTTCTAACCTGTGATGTATTAACATCTAACTCATGAGCTATTTGAGCAATTTGGAGTTCACCTGCTCATTCAAGGCAATCGTTGGCGATTAGTCATTACTTTAGTGAGCATATGAGCTACAAAGCAAACAAACAAAATTCTAAAAAATAAGTTTGTTACCTTGATCAATATTATCATGGGATGGAGATGGAGATGGAGCAACTAAATGTTAAAATGCTTTGGATAAGTTTGTTACTTATGAATTTGAAGGCTCCGGTGATAGGGCATCAGAGATGTGTAATCTTTCCCATAACTCATAACAATTTGTTTTCCAAAAACCAACTTACCTTCGCAGTGGTAGCAACACAGATATTAGTAAGAACATAAATCCTGCCAAAGTTATATGTAACCAAATAATTTAAGAAAAACCAGTGCCAAGATTATAAGTTATATAATATTATGAGAGTAACAATTACAGATGATACTAAAAAAATGGAAGCAGCAGTTTACCAAGTTTTAAAAAAAAAAAGAAACTCAACCAACAACATTTTCAATGCAGTATCTCATCATTTGCAGCCACACAAAGATTGAAATGGGAATTACACATATAGTGTTAAGTAGCCGCACTTGTGATCAACATATTTGTTGGTAGGATTTTTGTTCTTGAAAGTCTCTCTGAACTCAAACCTAAAACAATAACAACAACACGCAACTAAAATCAGAAACTAAATCACTTTATAAGCTCGATAAATTGAAAAGATGCAAAAAAAAAAATAGATCAAACAATTTTTAGCACCGAAATATACATGAAAACGAAGGAGAACTGAAGGATCGACATCGAAACATACTATTTCCTCTAAGGATTTCGATGTTGCTTCAACATTCATCTTTGATTCCGGTGTCGGAGTTTGGAGTATTTCCTTCATTTTGCTGCAAAGATGAAGATTTGTTTATTGGTGAGAGACATAGTATACCTTAACTATATGTCACAAAATATCTATAATGAGGCATAAAACAGAAACAAAACATAAAAATTGACTTACTTGTCTATGCTTTTCAAACATTTAGTACCAACATCATCTTCTTCATTCTCGGAAGACACGAATTTGGGATGAACCTCTTTCTTTCTTTAACTTGAGGGGCTCCTTTTCCTGAAAGCTTGCAAAGAAATTATAACAGGCACGCCATTGCCAACATTTCACCTACTCTCATAATCTATACCAAAGAATATGTAAAGTATACAACATTAGCAATCTACTGCGAAGGACGTCCCGACTCCCTCTGTTTTTTCTATCAACCAATTAAAACCAAGTTTAGTATATGGATCTTTGGATTCACATTAGAAAGCATGAAAATTGACAGTGCCTCATGTCAACCATGATATAAGTAACAAAACAACAGTTTTCCTCCCTTTTCACTTCCAACATACACACACAAACTTAATAGAAAAAATAACAGAAAAAACCACTACAAATAGAAATATCTAGGTTACAAAATTGGAATATCTATAGTAAAAACACAAATTTGTACAATTATTTTTAGGAATTACCTTAAATTGATCAATTTCGATATCCATGTCATTGAAACATGGTTTAGGAGGGGAAGATTCGAGAAAGGAAGTAGTGGGTCTTTGAGAAAGCTCTCGGGAGGTGAGAAATAAACAGAGCATTCGAAAACTTGTGGTAATTGAAATTGTTTTTGTTGTTGTTGGGGTTGGAGATGATGGTTAGTGAATACGAATGAAGAAGGGTTGGTGGAGAGGGTTTTGGGTTTTGAAGCGATATCGAAATCGCCTTTGATAATTGAACGAAATTAGACCAAATTTAATAAGACGTGAGGGTAATTACACTGGAAGGATTCGTTGTATGCATCGAGAAAGATTAGAACAAAATCGAGAAACCTACATTTATTCCGGGTATGCATCGAGAAGCCTAAAGTTTGCAGTTGTTTTATGTGAACGGTGGAAATTGAAAGGACACTAATTAGGAGCAATAAATAAATATAAATTGTATTGGAATATTAATGAAAATCCAAAATTAAATTAAAAACAATTAAAAAATAAATTATAACAAATATAGAAAGATTACCTAAAATAGAAATTTTTAAAATAGTAAGGTGTATAAAATGCTGACACTTGGCAAACTTGCCCAAATTCTCATTTTGCTTTATTCTATTGTATGATATATATATATATATATATATATATATATATATATATATATATATATATATATATATATATATATATATATATATATATATATAGGGAGCATATCAAGTGAGAGCATTTTAAAATGAGAGATGAGAGGAATAAATATCAACTATTGGATTCATCAAGAGAGAGAAGTTTGATGAATCCAATGATTGATATTTATTCCTCTCATCTCTCATTATAAAATGCTCTCACTTGATATGCTCCCTATATATATATATATATATATATATATATATATATATATATATATATATATATATATATATATATATATATATATATATATATATAATATATATATATATAATATATATATATATATATATATATATATATATATATATATATATGAGACGACTCAAGTGAGAACACTTAGTTATTATGAGAAATGAGAACAATGAATCACGATCATTAAATTTTGATTTTGTTGATTTTAATGGACTGGATTGGTTTCTCTTTCTATGTTAATTTAAAATAAATATTAAGGATAATAGAAAGAGAAACCAATCTGGTCCATTAAAATCAACAAAATCAAAATTTAATGGTCGTGATTCATTGTTCTCATTTCTCATAATAACCAAGTGTTCTCACTTGAGTCGTCCCCTATATATATATATATATATATATATATATATATATATATATATATATATATATACATATATATATATATATATATATATATATATATATATATATTGATCTTTTGAAAGATTTTTGTGTGCTATAATATATAAAAGTCACGAAGTTCGTTAAATTTGTAAAATTTAGTCTTTTGGAAGATTTTCGTGTAAAATCACAAAGTTCGTTAAACTTGTATACATTGGTAAGGGTGCAGTTACCGTGCATAGATAAAAATCTATGCACCATGCATAGATTATTATGGACCATTGGATTATTGGATCAAATTCTAGACATCAATTGTCATTACTCAATACTCACCACTCAATATTCAATACTCAATACTTGATTAAAAACATGATCCAATGGCTTATGTAGGCTTATGCATGGTGCATAAGTAAAATCCTTATGCATATTAGCCACAGCCCATTGGTAATTTGGAGGATTTTGGTGTGCTATACTACAAAAAACTCAAGAAGGTTCTTAAACTTCAAAATTTGGTATGTTAATAGATTTTTTGTGTGTTATACTACATAAAAGTCACGAAGTTCGTAAAACTTGCAAATTTTAATATTTTGGAAGATTTTCGTGTGCTATACTACATAAAAGTCAAGAAGTTTCTTAAACTTCCAAAATTTGGTCTTTTGGAAGAATTTTGTGTGTTATACTAAATAAAAGTCACGAAGTTTGTTAAACTTGCAAATTTTAATATTTTGGAAGATTTCCGTGTGCTATACTACATAAAAGTCACTAAGTTCGTTAAACTTTCAAAATTTGGTACTTTCGAAGATTTTTGTGTTCTATACTACATAAAAGTCACGAAGTACGTTAAACTTGAATACATTGGTATTTTGGAAGACTTTCGTGTGCTATATACTACATAAAAGTCACAGAATTTGTTAAACTTACATACATTGGTATTATGGAATATTTTAGTGTGCTACACTACATAAAAGTCTTGAAGTTTGTAAAACTTGCAAAATTTGGTCTTTTGGAAGATTTTCGTGTGCTATACTACATAAAAGTCACGAAGTTTGTTAAACTTCTAAAATTTGGTCCTTTTGAAGATTTTTGTGTGTTAAACTATATAAAAGTCATGAAGTTCGTTAAACTTGCAAAATTTGGTAATTTGACAGATTTTCGTGTGCTATACTACATAAAAGTCAAGAATTTTGTTAAACTTTCAAAACATGGTCTTTGGGAAGATTTTCGTGTGCTATACTACATAAAAGTCACGAAGTTCGTTAAACTTGTATACATTGCTAATTTGGAAGATTTTCTATGCTATACTACATAAAAGTCATGAATTTCATTAAACTTGCATACATTGGTATTTTGGAAACTTTTCTTGTGTTGTACTTCATAAAAGTCAATAAGTTTGTTAGATTTGCAAAATTTGATCTTTTGGAAGATTTTTGTGTGCTATACTACATAAAAGTCACGAAGTTCGTTAAATTTGTAAAATTTGGTCTTTTGGAAGATTTTCGTGTGCATATACTACATAAAAATCATGAAGTTCGTTAAACTTGTATACATTGGTAATTTGGAGGATTTTTGTGTGCTATACTACATAAAAGTCAAGAAGTTTCTTAAACTTGAAAATTTTGGTATTATAGAAGATTTTTCGTGTGCTATATTACATAAAAGTCACGAAGTTTGTTAAACTTACAAAATTTGATCTTTTGGAAGATTTTCGTGTGCTATACTACATAAAAGTCAATAAGTTTCTGAAACTTCCAAAATTTGGTCTTTTGGAAGAATTTTGTGTGCTATACTACATAAAAGTCATGGAGTTTGTTAAACTTGCAAATTTTAATATTTTGGAAGATATTCGTGTGCTATACTACATAAAAGTCACTAAGTTCGTTAAACTTTCAAAATTTGGTACTTTTGAAGATTTTTGTGTTTTATACTACATAAAAGTCACGAAGTACGTTAAACTTGAATGCATTGGTATTTGTGAAGATTTTCGTGTGCTAATAGTACATAAAAGTCACGGAATTTGTTAAACTTACATACATTGGTATTATGGAATATTTTAGTGTACTATACTACATAAAAGTCTTGAAGTTTGTAAAACTTGCAAAATTTGGTCTTTTGGAAGATTTTTGTGTGCTATACTACATAAAAGTCACGAAGTTCTTTAAACTTCTAAAATTTGGTCCTTTTGAAGATTTTTGTGTGTTAAACTATATAAAAGTCATGAAGTTCGTTAAACTTGCAAAATTTGGTAATTTAGCAGATTTTCGAGTGTTATACTACATAAAAGTCAAGAATTTTGTTAAACTTTCAAAACATGGTCTTTGGGAAGATTTTCGTGTGCTATACTACATAAAAGTAACGAAGTTCGTTAAACTTTTATACATTGCTAATTTGGAAGATTTTCTGAGCTATACTACATAAAAGTCATGAATTTCGTTAAACTTGCATACATTGGTATTTTGGAAACTTTTCTTGTGCTGTACTACATAAAAGTCAATAAGTTTCTTAAACTTCCAAAATTTGGTCTTTTGGAAGATTTTGTGTGCTATACTACATAAAAGTCACGAAGTTTGTTAAACTTCCAATTTTAATATTTTGGAAGATTTTCGTGTGCTATACTACATAAAAGTCACTAAGTTCGTTAAACTTTCAAAATTTGGTACTTTCGAAGATTTTTGTGTTTTATACTGCATAAAAGTAACGAAGTACGTTAAACTTGAATACATTGGTATTTTGGAAGATTTTCGTGTGCCAATACTACATAATGAAGGATAAAAAACACTTAGAAAGGGGGGGTTTGATTAAGTGTACTTTAAAAACTCTTAAGATAAAAACAATTTGCACAACGATTTTTATCCTGGTTCGTTGTTAATGAAACTACTCCAGTCCACCCCTTTAGAGTGATTTACCTCAACTGAGGATTTAATCCACTAATCAGACTTGATTACAATGGTTTTCCACTTAGATACTCTCTAAGTCTTCTAGATTATTTTGATCACACCTTGATCACTCTAGGAATACAATGCTTAGATACCTTCTAAGACTTCTAGAGAATCCGATCACAACTTGATCTACTATAGTTCCGTTACAAATGAATGTAAACAAATTACAAGAGTTTTTCAATGCTTCTTAAAAAGCTGTAATCACAACTGTGATATATCTCTTAAGTTCTAAGCTTAAATCTCACTAAGATATTACAATGAAGTGAGGTTGAAGATGAAGTTTGATAGCTTTTGAATTTGACAGAGTTTCAGCAAGTTTGCGTTTTTACGCTCAAGTGTTGTAACCTTGCTTCTGATCAGAACTTCACTATTTATAGGCGTTTGAGAAAACGACCGTTGGGAGCATTTAATGCGTTGCGTGATCCGTACAACATTGCATTTAATGTTTCACTCTTTTGTCAACTACCTCGAGCCTTGCTTTTCCTGCTTTAACTGACTTTGCCTTGGATAGCTTCTAACGTTCCTTTTGTTAGTCAGTGTAGCCTGCCATCTTGTACTTGATTCTGATTCTTGTATTTGTTGAAACAACGTTTGAATATTCAGAGTCAATACAGCTTGGTGCAGAGCATCGTCTTGTCTTCTGACCTTGAAGTGCTTCTCAGCGTGATACCATAAGAACTTCGGTGTTTCTGCTTCTCAACTCAAAGTCCTTCTGATGTTTCATTAGACCATGTTCTGATTCTGCTTGACCATCTTCTGATGTCTTGCGAGAGCATGTTCTTATGTTTCCATCTTGAACTTCTTGAGCCATAGCTTCTTAGCGCTGATTTGTGCATACTCTTAATATATTTCCTAAAATGGAAAATGCATAGGATTAGAGTACCATATTGTCTTATACAAAATTCATATACATTGTTATCATCAAAACTAAGAATATTGATCAGAACAAATCTTGTTCTAACAATCTCCCCCTTTTTGATGATGACAAAAACATATATAATTGATATGAATTTGCAATCAGAATATCATATGACTAAAGACAATAAACACAGTTATAGCATAAGCATATAAACGTAGTGTGTGAATATGTCTCCCCTGAGATTAACAATCTCCCCCTGAGATGAATAATCTCCCCCTGAAATAAATACTAGTAGAATCTTAAATAGAAGGACTTCCCTGAGTATTTTTCCATTTCAGTTGAGACAAACACAAAGCTTAGATCTTCAGAACATTCAGAGCTTCTGCTTCTTGCTTCCATAGGACAGCTTCAGAGCTTTGAATTTCTCCTTGAATCATAGCTTGCTTGACTTCTTATCAGAACTTAATTTGAATCAGAACATCTATGAATGTACCAGAGCTTCATCAGAGCATCTTTACATCCTGAAATGTTTCAAAGCAAACTAGATGATAATAATCAGAGCATTTATATTATCAGAATATTCATATAAGAATGAATATATATCAGAGCAATATGGGAGAAGAAAAAGTATAAGAGCATATTCTGTAACAAGAATATCAGAACTTCTTTCTTCTTGCTTCTGATCTTTGAAGCTTCACAGCACTAAGCTTGCTTCAATTTCCAATTCTTGCTTCTCAAGCAGAATTGCATTTCCCCATGTATTTGCTTCTCATGTTGAGCTTTTTCAAAATGTCTTCAATCCTGCAAAAATCTCAAAGACATAGAACTTGCAAATATTGTTAGGAATGTTGAGACTTAATCCTAGCAACTGATATAGTAAATCAAATCTATTATCCTATTTCTCCCCCCTTTTGTCATAACATCAAAAAGCAATTAATCAAAAAAGATTCAGATGAAAAATAAATAATCTGAGAGAAGATAAGAGATTTCATTGATAAGAGATTAATCAGAAGGGATAACAAAGTCAGATGCAGAAAACAGATGCAAGAAACAAGAAACAACTAAGACCAAAGGACTACGACTAGCCTAGCTTAGAAACTATCTTGGCTAGAAGGCTTTGAATCTCAGAAGTGCTCTCAGTCTGCGTCTTCATGAATGATATGAACTTATCATGAACATCCTCATGCTTATCCAGGCGAGAAGCAATGGCAGCTTGATTCTGTTGAAGGGTCTTCAGTGTATTTGACAAAGTAGACGATTCACCAGAAGCAACAGTGTTCAGAGGAATAGCATCAAGCATGAGAACATCATCACATAAATTTTCCTGAGCAGGAAGTTCTTCTTCAGGATGATTCTCAGCAACACTTGTTTCAACATTAACAACTTCAGCATTAGCATCTATAGCATCAGCAACAGTATCAACATCATCAGCTTCTATCATAGAAGCATCTTCAGAATAATCTGGGACAAGAATGTCAGAATCTCCATTCTCAAGAGCTTGAAGAATCTCAGCCAGATTCCTCGGAGGAGTAGGGGCAACAACTTATGATGGGTATTCAACCTCAGGAATAACCATGTTAGGTGCCTTCTCAGAAGGATTTTCCCTAAGCCAGTTGAATAACCATTTGAAATCTCCAGTCAGAACAGAGAACTGAGGCTTCCAAACAACAATCTCAAGACAAGGTTCATCTTCCAATTCGTCCACAAACTTCTTCTCTTCAAGAGAGCTCCAATTTCTGATTGGATGATTGTATCTACCATCATCAACTTCCAGAAGACAACCATAAGCACTAGATGCTTCAGCCACGCATCTTCTCTGGATGTGCATAGCTTCCAGCTGAAAATCCCTTCTAAAGAGTTTCCATAATCTCCGAGTTGCAACATCATTCAACCTGGAGTTATGAGCAGCTCTCAGAACTTCCATTCTTCGACTGACCATGAGTTTAAACAGCTCAATATCAATAAGACTATATGGTCCAGGAGGATTGAAGGTGAATTTATAGTCAGGGTAAAGAAGGCAGTAAGGTTTTGATTTTCTGGAGGTTATAATAGATGAGAAGATAGGAGATGGGGGGTTGGAAGAAGATAGAGAATCTGGTGAGATTGGTGATGAAGGGTTATTTTCTGAAGGTGTTGGGGGAACGATAGATAGTGGAGTAGGGTTAAGAATTGGTGTAGAAGGAGATGGTTGAGAGATGTTTGGTATGGTGAAGGTGTTATGAGGTTCAGAAGGAGGAGGGGTTCTCTGAGAGGAACAAGAAGCTCTTAGAGCATGAAAATAATCTCGAATGCGCTTCCCACGATATTCAGCAGATTGTACCTTGAGAGGATCATAAGAGATCTTCTGCTTCTTAGCTTGCCTAGATTCTGCTTCTGAAGCTTTTCTTTTTAATCTCTTTTCTTGCTTCTTCTGCTATTTCTTCTTTAACTCAGGCAGAGATGGAAGAGTTCTTCGCCTAATCCAGGCAGGATCAATGGACGCTTGAGCTTTAACAGAAATCTTCAAGTAACGCTTGACAGACTTATGAAGCTCTTCTTGAAACAAATGAGGGAAACCTTCAACAGGAGATCTTCTGATCAGAATATCTGTGAATATTCTTGGAACAAAAGTTATCTGCTTAATCAACAACATGCTTTTCAAATCAAAAGCATTCAGAACATGTCCTTGAAAGACAGTGAAGAACTTTGGAGTACCAACAGATCTTAGAGCATCCAAAAGATCACTCTTCACCAGAATGTCTGAAATCATTCTTGCAAGAGGAATGTAATTCTTCTTGAAATTTGGATTCTTCTGCCTTTCTTCGTCTCTAGACTCTTCAATATTTGTTCTCAAATGTTGAAAGAGAATGTGAGAGAGATTAACCGGAATACCTTTTGTAATGCAGAAAATAACATACTTCTGATCTTGATTCACATAAGTAGAGGCAAGAGATCGCTTCCTATGATAAAGTGATCCCAGAAGAATTTCAGCCCAAACATGATAGATAGGCTTCAGCGAAGTAGTTTGATTTGGTGAAGCTCTGAAGGCGGACAGTTCTTTATCAACTTTCTCCCAATCAACTCTACCAGGGAGAGCGCATGTGATTCCTTCTAAATCATCAAGACCATATATATTTCTAATCATCTTCTCAGTGATGACAACTTCATGCCCTAACACGAAAGAGATGATTGCAGTTGGAGTGACTGTTGCATAAGTCCAGAAATCCTTCACCAGAAGAGGATAAACTGGTCCATGCAATCTTTCAAAGTAGTTCGTCCATCCTTGAACTACTACTGCATCTTTGATTTTGAAACCATGTTCAGACAAACTTTCAAAATCTACCATTGATTCACATAATACTTCCAGTTCAGTTGTTGGAATGGAGCAGGTCTTCAGAGGACAATAACCAAACTTATGTTGAACAAGATGTGCGGACGACATTTTTGGTTGATTGCTTGAAGATGAAAGCATGAAGGGTTTCAGAGATTCGGTTTAGAACTTAGGGTTTATGCAACAATTAAGAAACTCGAGAGAGAGAGAGAGAGAGAGAGAGAGAGATGAAAATGAAGAAACAATGAATGAAGAGAGAGAATGTAAAAGATGAAATTATTATTGAAGGAGTGTTTAAAAAGAAAAACAGATTTGAAAAGAAATGCACTTAAGTGTTTGAATGACATGACAAATTGCATTTAATGAAGAGTGACGTTAGGAGAGAGAATATGATAAAAGAAGTGATTTGCACAGTTACCTAGGGCGGCGTCTCCTCAGCTGCACGCATGCTTGTCCAAATAGAGTAGACACGTGTTTAACACTTGGAAAGCTAGTGACAGCTGTTTTGCTTTAAAATAACTTTTGAATCAACTTAGATAATGAAACGATAGTAATAACAAAATCAGAACTTCTAATTGATCATCATCAAAACTTCTTATAAGAAAACAAAATCATTTCAGAACTAATCCATACGTCAGAACTTCTCATCTTCTCATTCTGGGCATAAGTCCATACTGATGTTCTTCAGAATGAACTTAAACATATCTTCACCAAGGGGTTTTGTAAAGATATCAGCCCATTGATGGTCTATATCCACAAAGTTTAAAGAAAGAACACCCTTCTGAACATAGTCCCTAATGAAATGATGTTTAATCTCAATATGTTTGGCTTTAGAGTGTAAGATAGGATTCTTAGATAAACATTTAGCAGAAGTATTATCACAGAAGATAGGAATGTTACTCTCATATATCTGATAATCTTCTAGCTTACTCTTCATCCAGAGCATCTGTGTACTACATCCAGCAGCAGCAACATATTCTGCTTTTGTAGTAGATAGGGTGATGGTAGCTTGCTTCTTGCTGTACCCGGAGATCAGATGACTACCAAGAAATTGACAACTTCCAGAAGTACTCTTTCTTTCAATTCTATCTCCAGCGTAATCAGCATCACAATATCCTACTAAGTTGTATTCTTCAGATCTTCTGTAGACTAAACCAACATTAGTAGTACCTTTCAGATACCTCAGAATTCTCTTAACAACAGTTAAGTGAGATTCTCTGGGATCTGATTGGAATCTAGCACACAAACAAACACTGAATAGAATATCAGGTCTAGAAGCATTAAGATATAAAAGAGATCCAATCATACCTCTGTACAACTTCTGATCTACCTTCTTACTTACCTCATCCTTACCTAAGATACACGTTGGATGCATAAGAGTCTTTGCTTATTTGCTTTCAGAAAGATTGAACTTCTTCAGAAGTTCTTTCACATACTTGGTTTGGTGAACATACGTTCCTTCTGATGTTTGATTGATCTGAATCCCAAGAAAATATTTGAGTTCTCCCATCATGCTCATTTCAAACTCAGCCTGCATAGACTTAGCAAACTCCTTTCCAAGTGTAGCATTAGATGTTCCAAAAATAATATCATCAACATAAATTTGACAAATTAAAATATCTTTCTTAAATGTTTTACAGAAGAGAGTAGTATCCACTTTTCCTCTAGTGAAACCTGTAACACCCCAAATCTACCCCTCAATTAATAAGAGCAAACAAAGCATAAAACATCGAAACAAGCAACTAATTTGAGGCGTCACTTATTCGACTTAAACAAAACTACAATTCATGCTCAAAGTACATGGATACATAACACTTATATCGGAGGAAACTCATAATTCATCGGACATATAAATCCAAACAACTTCATCATATTGCAGCGGAATTCAATTAACAACACAATATCCAAATCTTATATTCTTATCAACATGGCACAATAGGTCCAAAACGTCTCCACAAGACATAACATCAAAGTTCAAGAAAAGATATTCAACATAAAACAAGACACAAGCAAGTATCGCAAACATCCCCCCCGAGTGCTACGTATCAGAGCATTGACACACCGACTCGAGCTATAAGGTACACGGCTACTCCACGTTGTTACCTGCATGTTACCAACGGAGGGTAACATTCAAACATAAGGGGTGAGATATCATTCATTATAAAGAAACGTATGATAATACTCAAAGCAAGAGAAAAGATCATACATTGGTCACCACTTCTCATCACAATGCTCAATACAACAATTTCACATCACATAATCAACTTAAGAAACGGCAAAAATGTCATCAATTCAACTATGAAAATATATATAATTCATGAGTAAGATTCCAACA
This sequence comes from Vicia villosa, assembly GCF_029867415.1. Lineage (NCBI taxonomy): Eukaryota > Viridiplantae > Streptophyta > Magnoliopsida > Fabales > Fabaceae > Vicia > Vicia villosa. The sequence goes on from NC_081181.1 coordinate 191,616, forward strand.
CAATCACAACAAACATCTCATCATTAAGTCACCACGTCTTAACAATTATATCTTCATTAAGTCACAATATCATAATCAAATAAGACTCAAATGCAATTCACATGTGACTCGACTTATGCAAATGCATGTGGTACCATTTGAAGTAAAACTCCCACGTCTCAAGATTTGCCATTGGGCACACCGTCGCTAATTGCCATTAAGGCCACCGTCACTTTTTACCATTAAGGCCATCGTCTCTTAATGCAATGGACGTGACTCACTAAATACAACATCCATATAAACACGATATTCACAAATACATCACAAATACCGACTAAACATCACTACTGTTATAGTAGTTCACCACTTCCCAATCACATCGCTACGTTGCATCATCATACAACAACACACCACTTCACCACACAAATCATAACATCAAACAAATTCATTTAAAGAAAGATTCAAAAAGGTTTATAAGTGTAACACCCCATATTTTCTAATTTTAATTTAATTGGAAATTAAATTATTTATTAGAATTATTTTGGTATTTGGTTGAATTATTGTAGGATTATGGATTTAAGGGCCATTGGGCCGGATGGTGAGGTTAGTAGTATGAGGGTGCTAAGTGAGTAAGCCCATTACTAACCATTTTATGTTTTCATAAAATAAGGGAAATATGGAAAAAAGAGTCAGTACGTGAAAAATGAAAAGTTGGAGAGAAAAGGAAGAACACGTGAAAGAACAAGAGAAGAGAAGAGGAGCAAGGAGGAGGAAAACCCCAAAGCTCAAGGAGAATCAAGAAACTAATTCCAGGTAAGGGGTGATTACTCTAATTATGTAGTATTATGATTTTGATGATGATAGGATTGAATTAAGGGATTAGAATCTCTATTTGGGATGTTAGGTTTTGTGAAATTCCAACACTGACATGTATGATTTGATGAATTGACTGCAATTGATGATGTAGTATTGTTACATGGTGTTGTGGTACGTTGTTTGTGCCTTAGAATCATGTATTTGGAGTATTTTGATGTTATTGGTGATCAATTTCGTAATGGTATGTGTTGGTATGTGTTTGGGATGCATAAAAGTCTTAAAAATCACTTTTTTCAGCTACTGGGTTCGTGGGAACCGGTTCTCATGTGGGAGGAACCGGGTTCCAGTGTTTGTAAACGTTAAAAATGGCATTTTTGGGTCCAGGAACCGGTTCCCATGTGGGACGAACCGGGTTCCAGTACAAATTCCAGCAGCACGTTTTGAAAACTATTCTAACTTTAAAAGCTTCTAATTTTTGAACCGTAAGTCCGTTTTAGACGCCGTTTTGGATGTTGTTTCTTAAATTAAATACTCTATGATATAAAGTAAAGAAAACAACAATAACTTGATTTTATTTCGAAAGTCTTGATTTATTTCGTTTATGGCGTGTTTTGTACATTGTGTGCATGATTTGGTTAATGTGACAATGTGGTGATGTTGTAATGATATAACTGTGATTTGATGTTATATGTGGTGTGAATTGTATATGATGAATAGGTGATATGGACGTAAGGTCCGAGTTTTGTATCGTGTTTATACTATTTATTGGGTGATGTTTTACATGTATGCGTGTGATATAATTGTATGAATGCTAAAACTATGCATGCTTATCGGTGATGAATTGGTGATGATAATGAGACGATGTGATACATCGAATTGGTGATGTTGTAAGCATGTTATATGTTGCATTCATTCGCATACATTTTTGGTGATGGATCCCGGTGATGAAATGGATCAAAATGGTGGGCATAATTCCCATTGTGTGGAATTTGTGCTGGTTAAACTGTATCTCGGTGATGAAAAAGATCAGTTGGATGGGTGTATCCCATGTATGGTACCACATGCATAAGAGTCTGCATGGTCTTTGTATAAATTGTGACATGTCAGGATGAAATCCGGTGTTATGATTGTGTGGTGTTATTGGTGCATATTTTTGACTTGTGCTTGTGATTGGTATGAATTGATAAATCTGAATATGCTAAGTAGGGTGGATAATTGCTTATGAAATTCTATATCTGATGATTTATAATGCTATTTAATTATGATGTAGTCTCACCCTTACTTTGATGATTTCAGATTTAAGTGGCGGTTTAAGCGATCGGTGAGGATGACTCGTAGAGTTTATCCGGTTATGTGGAGTCGTGTCGGTCATGCTCTGATCTTGTAACACTGGGGGTCGATAGTCGTAGAGTTACTCGATATTCGTTGTTGCCATTATTGGTTATGGATTATGTATTGTTGATTTGTTTGGATATGTTCCTTAACGTTGTTAAAATGAGTTTCCGCTGTGCAAGACACATGTTTGATATTTGATTTAATTCTAATAAAGCATGACAAACGACTTGGAGTTTTGTTTATTTTATTAATTGTAACATCCTTGTTGTATAATTACTCTGATTTTTATTATATTTCCGCTGGGGTTTAGAAGGGTGTTACAATAGTGGTATCAGAGCAGGTCGGTCCGTCTTGCCAATTGTTGAGTCTGTTGAGTTGCACGACAGTTGAATACTGTCGGCGTATTAGCCCTTGGTACGCGACATGTGAGTGGATCACTGTCGGTACTTGTTTGTTTTGTTGCAGGGGTTGGTTTGAGCGAAGTGGGGGAGAAGCTTTGCTTCTCGGTTATGTTCACTTGTAAGATGATTGATTCATTCAGCTATTGTTGGCAACCGTGCAAGCGTTGTTGGAGTTTGTTGTTTTCTGAATTGAAGGTGACTTAGAATTAGGACTCGACTGGTAGCTAAGTTGGAACATCTGGAAGGAAGATGATTAGAGGTCATTGATGATTATCTGTAGGAGAGGGAAATTAAGAAGTTGCAATGTATCAGCTCTGCTGAGGGGCTGCAAAGTTGTCAGTTGAGTAGCCTTGCGTCTCGGAAGAGGTTCAGCTGCAAGTTGCAAAAAGGATTGCGGTCGTAATGTTTCAGAAATTGCACTTCGACAATGGGATGTGTTGCTCAAGTTATAATAATGTTTGGAAGTGAAGAGATATGATAAGGGGCTGTTTGGAATATGATCGAGTTGAAGAGAATGAGTTTTGGAATGAAATTTTCGTAAGCAAAACGCAGGAAAATTGCTGAATAGCTGCAGAACTTCGAAAATTCATAACAGGAGTTCTGGACATCCGATTTGAGTTCCGTTTGAAGCGTCGGAAAGCTAAAGAAATGAAATTTGTTATAAAAATGGTTACAGCAGCTGTAACATATTTAATTGTGACAGGATGATGTTAGAAAGAGGTGAAGTTGCGGTTACGCATGCTCTTAGAACTAGACTTGTTTGTTGGTACGACACGGGATGTCAGTGTCAGAGTTGAACGGATTGAAGGAATAATTAAAAGGTTTGTTGAGAAGAAATTTTAGGAATTAAGTGTACCATTTGAGGAGTTTTGGAAATATCATTTAAGGTGTCGCTGCATGGTGTCAGTGTTGCAATTTCGAACAACGATTGGAAAATTCATGTCTTGAGATCCGAGTGTCTGATTTAAGTGTCGTTTGGGGCATTGCGAAGCTGACTTAATAAACATGATATATGTTGTTATTTGATGTTTAAAACTTGTCTGAAATGTGTTCTCATTATAAAAACAGAGGCGTGGGAATTCTGGGTTGCTGGGAACCAGTTCCCAGATAGAGACAACCCGGTTCCCCATAGTAAAAATCAGAGACGAGTCATGGGAAGCAGCCAGGAACCGGTTCCTGTGTGGGAGGAACCGGGTTCTACTGTGTGTTTTTGGAAAATTGTTTTTACTTTAAAAACCCATAACTTTTTATCCTATGAGGAGATATTCTGAAGTCGGTTAGGGAAGCGCAAAACTTATTGAATAGGAAGGCCTACTACCGCGATTGTTTGAAACAAAATTGAGTAGAATATGTTGTTGAGGAATAAGTTGATGAGATGTTCGGCAATAAAGATGTTTTGAGTACCGATGGATTTCAGTGCGGAGTGAATTAGTAGAAAAGGTGAAATAAGTTTTAGTACGGTTGAAGTTGTATTTATGATGCCAAAGCAACAACATGTATAGAAGAAGAATTGTAGAGGACTTCTTACACATATTGGTGTGAGGAAGAATTGTTGAGATTCTGAGTGGAATGATACTTGGACGCAAAAGATGTCTTGGGATTTATAGTGAAACCACGAGTTATGAATGTTATCGCGGTCTTTTGCTAGATGAGGATTTTGATTCAGAATAAGATAAATAGAAAGGTACGAGTATATTAGTGATTATGAAGTTGGAAGTACTTAACAAGTGTGTGATGCTAAGTGACCATGAAGCAGATTATGTAAAATGTTTGGATGTTGGTATCTCACTGACAAGATCCAATGAGAGAGAAGTGTGCAAGTTGTAGAGACTCAGAGTGAACTATTGGACTATGACGATGTTAATGAGTTTGAGTGCAAACTCAGAAAGGACACTATTATGTAGTAACGACAGTTTATGCTTAAATATGGTTGTCGGTTATCTATTGACAAATTGAGGACTTGATCACCCTTAATCTCTTGTTGATAGTAGACGGAATCATATAGATAGGATGAGCTTGTTTGTTACCTTAATGGTTTAGGATATGATGGATACTAAGCCGTGAGAATAATCACTCACCATGTTGTGTGAACTTATGAAGAAGTGAATACGAAAGAGTGCAATATATTGGAAGATGACTTAAGACGGGTAATCAGAATCGCGCAACGAAAGTGTGATGTGGATTAGTGTGCGAGTACTACTCGTGGGCAGTGAGGAATTAATAAGCCGGGAGCCTACGTAGAGAACATGAATTGATCTATATGCTAGATTTAGAATCTAGTGGATGCGAGGATGTCGTGCTAGAGAATTAGAACTCTTGTGAATAATTGCCGAGATGATGAGTATGTTATTATGGATGTACTTAGTCAACGAGTATGTATTAAGCGAAACTAAGGTGATGAGTTGATACTATATGATGCTATAATAATTTTGTACTGTTGTAAGGTATTATTGTAGATTTCCAGATATAATGAGGAATTATACTCTATGAAGAACGAAGTTGATTCAATCCTTAGAGAAGAGCGAGACTCGGTTTGAGCTATTTTGTAAGCAATGGTATATTAAGGATGATGAGTGTAATTATAATTACTTGTGTGTACTCATTCTGATGGTTGAAATTTTTAAATAGAGGAAGTAAATCAGGACTTTGTTTTGAGTGCGAGTAAGTGTTGCTAAATGGTAGATGAGTACCATGTATGATAAAGAAGGATTCTGGAACGAATGAGTAAAGAGAGTCGAAATTGGATAAAACTGAGAAATCTAATTGGTAATGATGATTGTAATGAGTAATCAAAATAGAGCAGCAAGAGCGGAATGTAACGTGTTGGATAATTGCTGGTATGACTTGAGAGGAGTCAGATGGTTGAAATTCAATGGTATAGGAATGTTATTATTGAGTTTTCTTGAAAGAAGCAGTTGGTGAAAGGTGTAAGTATTATTTCATCGTTCAAATGAAAAAGTGTTTAAGGATGGTACTTTCAGTAGATGGAATACATTACTGCAGTGTTGATCAGGTGTGGTCATACCATAGTTCTGTACCTATATTATCCAGTTATTGAGCGCATTGTATGGGATGCACCTTAATGTTCTTTTGTCGTTAACCTTTTGGAGGTATAGCGAGTGGTATACCTTGGGATGGTCAAATGCGACGTAAGAGCTGAGATTGAATGCATGAGACATGCTTATGTTGGTTATGTCAGATGAGTTTTGAGGTTCGACTAAGAAAGTGTTAACTGAGAACAGGAGACTCAGATGAAGGACTCCTATTTGGAACTTTTCACTTGAAGTATGTTTTCGAGGACGAAAACTCTTTTAGTGGGGGAGAGTTGTAACACCCCATATTTTCTAATTTTAATTTAATTGGAAATTAAATTATTTATTAGAATTATTTTGGTATTTGGTTGAATTATTGTAGGATTATGGATTTAAGGGCCATTGGGCCGGATGGTGAGGTTAGTAGTATGAGGGTGCTAAGTGAGTAAGCCCATTACTAACCATTTTATGTTTTCATAAAATAAGGGAAATATGGAAAAAAGAGTCAGTACGTGAAAAATGAAAAGTTGGAGAGAAAAGGAAGAACACGTGAAAGAACAAGAGAAGAGAAGAGGAGCAAGGAGGAGGAAAACCCCAAAGCTCAAGGAGAATCAAGAAACTAATTCCAGGTAAGGGGTGATTGCTCTAATTATGTAGTATTATGATTTTGATGATGATAGGATTGAATTAAGGGATTAGAATCTCTATTTGGGATGTTAGGTTTTGTGAAATTCCAACACTGACATGTATGATTTGATGAATTGACTGCAATTGATGATGTAGTATTGTTACATGGTGTTGTGGTACGTTGTTTGTGCCTTAGAATCATGTATTTGGAGTATTTTGATGTTATTGGTGATCAATTTCGAAATGGTATGTGTTGGTATGTGTTTGGGATGCATAAAAGTCTTAAAAATCACTTTTTTCAGCTACTGGGTTCGTGGGAACCGGTTCCCATGTGGGAGGAACCGGGTTCCAGTGTTTGTAAACGTTAAAAATGGCATTTTTGGGTCCAGGAACCGGTTCCCATGTGGGACGAACCGGGTTCCAGTACAAATTCCAGCAGCACGTTTTGAAAACTATTCTAACTTTAAAAGCTTCTAATTTTTGAACCGTAAGTCCGTTTTAGACGCCGTTTTGGATGTTGTTTCTTAAATTAAATACTCTATGATATAAAGTAAAGAAAACAACAATAACTTGATTTTATTTTGAAAGTCTTGATTTATTTCGTTTATGGCGTGTTTTGTACATTGTGTGCATGATTTGGTTAATGTGACAATGTGGTGATGTTGTAATGATATAACTGTGATTTGATGTTATATGTGGTGTGAATTGTATATGATGAATAGGTGATATGGACGTAAGGTCCGAGTTTTGTATCGTGTTTATACTATTTATTGGGTGATGTTTTACATGTATGCGTGTGATATAATTGTATGAATGCTAAAACTATGCATGCTTATCGGTGATGAATTGGTGATGATAATGAGACGATGTGATACATCGAATTGGTGATGTTGTAAGCATGTTATATGTTGCATTCATTCGCATACATTTTTGGTGATGGATCCCGGTGATGAAATGGATCAAAATGGTGGGCATAATTCCCATTGTGTGGAATTTGTGCTGGTTAAACTGTATCTCGGTGATGAAAAAGATCAGTTGGATGGGTGTATCCCATGTATGGTACCACATGCATAAGAGTCTGCATGGTCTTTGTATAAATTGTGACATGTCAGGATGAAATCCGGTGTTATGATTGTGTGGTGTTATTGGTGCATATTTTTGACTTGTGCTTGTGATTGGTATGAATTGATAAATCTGAATATGCTAAGTAGGGTGGATAATTGCTTATGAAATTCTATATCTGATGATTTATAATGCTATTTAATTATGATGTAGTCTCACCCTTACTTTGATGATTTCAGATTTAAGTGGCGGTTTAAGCGATCGGTGAGGATGACTCGTAGAGTTTATCCGGTTATGTGGAGTCGTGTCGGTCATGCTCTGATCTTGTAACACTGGGGGTCGATAGTCGTAGAGTTACTCGATATTCGTTGTTGCCATTATTGGTTATGGATTATGTATTGTTGATTTGTTTGGATATGTTCCTTAACGTTGTTAAAATGAGTTTCCGCTGTGCAAGACACATGTTTGATATTTGATTTAATTCTAATAAAGCATGACAAACGACTTGGAGTTTTGTTTATTTTATTAATTGTAACATCCTTGTTGTATAATTACTCTGATTTTTATTATATTTCCGCTGGGGTTTAGAAGGGTGTTACAATAAGCATTCCTAAAACATATCCATTAGAAAGGTCTCAATTATAGCTTCACATAGGTTCAAACGGCACTTAAAAAGGAGTTACGGTTCAAAAGTTACATCATTTCAAAGTTTGGAAAAGTTCTGTAAAACAGGGTTCGCGGCGCCAACAAGGTTCGCGGCGCGAACTGAGTGAATCAAATAATCCCTAAGTTCCTGCCAAGCAGTTCGCGGCGCCAACAAGGGTTCGCGGCACAAACTGAGCGAATCCAATTTTTCTTGAGTTTCTGCCAAGCAGTTCACGGCGCCAACAAGGGTTCGCGGCGCGAACTGGCGATTTTTAGAAAACCCCAAACACAGAAAACAGCATACGAAACCCATCCCAAAACCCCTAAACTCAACCCAATCAAGTTGGAAAACACCAAGCATCACGAATAACAATAGAATACATGTTATAGACACAATTATAACACCTATTATGGGTCTTCTAACATCATAACATCATCAATCATACTTAAATTCACAATTTCATAGAAGTCTAATGTAAACTCTAACAATCTCTATTCAATTTCTACACAATCATGGATGACAACATACAATCAAAACCCCACCCAAAACATCATCATACATCCCTTTAGCATGAAAGAATCCCACCCTTACCTTAGGTTTTGGATTGAAGCCAACTCTATCTTCAACCTTGAGATTCTCCTCTTCTCTCCTCTCTTCTCTTCTTACACCAAAAACCCCAAATGAACTTCTAATTTCTATTTCCTCTAAAACCCTTGTTTTAGTTAAACCCTTACTATCTTAAATTACTAATGGGCTCTAACTAGCACCCTTCACTTACTAATACCAACTTAGGCCCAATAACCAACAACACTTACTATCTTATATTATTTACTAATAATTCCCAAATAAAACAACATAAAATTAATTAAGCATATAATTAACACATAGTACACAATTAAATCACATAACTCACATAAATAAATAATTAAAAAAAAACGGTCGTTACAAGTCTCCCTCACTTAGAATATTTTCGTCATCGAAAATTACCTCAATCGAATAACTCGGGATACGACTCGCGCATCTTGCTCTCCAATTCCCACGTCACACTTTCACCGGTAGTTCCTGACCAAACCACCTTCACCAAAGCAATCTCTTTTCCTCTAAGCGCCTTCGTTTCGCGATCCTCAATTCTTATCGGCATAGTCTCCACTGTGAGATTATCCCGCACTTGTACATCATCCATATGAATTACATGTGAAGGATCAGAAATATACTTCCGAAGTTGCGACACGTGAAACACATCATGCAAATTCGAAAGATTAGGCGGTAAAGCCACTCTATACGCCACATTACCAACCTTCTCTGAAATCTGATACGGTCCAATAAAACGAGGAGTGAGCTTCTTCGACTTCAAGGCTCTCCCCACTCCGGTAACCGGCGTAACTCTCAAGAATACGTGATCACCAGCTTGGAATTCTAAAGCTTTCCTCCTCTTGTCATGGTAACTCTTCTGCCTACCTTGCGAAGTCTTCATCTTCTCACGGATCAACCTCACCTTCTCGGTAGTTTCTCGAACAATCTCAGGTCCAAGTACTACACTCTCACCCGATTCATGCCAACACAACAGAGTCCTACACCTCCGACCATACAACGCTTCAAACGGTGCCATACCGATACTCGAATGGTAACTATTGTTGTAAGTGAACTCTATCAATGGAAGATAAGTATCCCACGTACCTCCTTGCTCAAGAACACAAGATCTCAGCAAATCCTCCAAAGATTGAATCGTTCTTTCCGTTTGACCATCTGTCTGAGGATGATACGCCGAACTCAAACTCAACTTAGAACCCAACGCTTCTTGCAAACTCTTCCAAAAATCTGAAGTGAACCTTGGATCTCTATCCGAAATAATACACAAAGGAACACCATGCAACTTCACAATCACGCAGACATAAATCTCCGTCAACCTCGCAACTGGATAAGTGATGTTAATAGGTATGAAATGAGCAGACTTCGTAAGCCTATCAACGATCACCCAAATCGAATCATGTCCTCTCATGGTATTCGGCAAACCCGTCACGAAATCCATAGAAATGCTATCCCATTTCCATTCCGGAACTTCCAATGGTTGCATTAATCCAACAGGCTTCTGATGTTCCACTTTCGATTTCTGACAAATCAAACAAGCATACACAAACTGAGCTATGTCACGCTTCATTCCAGGCCACCAAAACAAATTCTTCAAATCTTGGTACATCTTCGTAGCTCCGGGATGAATACTCAGATTACTCCTATGAACTTCCTCAAGAATAGGTCTTTTCAAATCCATATCATCAGGAATACAAATCCGATCACGGAATCTCAACACACCGTGCGCATATAACTTAAAATCACCCTTCTCAGCTTGATCGACTCCAATCATTGAATCAACCAATTTCACGTCCAACTTCTGGGCTTCTCTGACACTATCCAGAAAATCATTGTTAATCTTCAACATACCCAATCGAACACTCTTAAGGGTCACTTCACATACCAAACTCATGTCTCGAAATCGCTCAATTAATTCTAACTCCTTAACCATCATTGTCGACATATGCAAAGTCTTGCGACTCAAGGCATCGACAACAACATTAGCTTTTCCTGGATGATAATTTAAACTAAAGTCATAGTCCTTCAATAACTCTAACCACCTTCGTTGCCTCATATTCAATTCCTTCTGATCAAACAGATACTTCAAACTCTTATGGTCGCTAAAGACTTCAAATCTAGAACCATAAAGATAATGTCTCCAAATCTTCAACACTAACACTACAGCAGCAAGTTCCAAATCATGCGTAGGATAGTTCTTCTCATGAACTCTCAACTGTCTTGATGCATAAGCAACAACTTTACCATTTTGCATGAGCACACCTCCTAAACCCATCTTAGAAGCATCACAATAAACCACAAACGATTCTTCTGGATTAGGCAATATCAAAATCGGTGCCGACATCAACCTTTTCTTCAACTCGGTAAATATATCTTCACAAGAAACATCCCACACGAAGGCCTTACCCTTACAAGTCAACTTAGTCAACGGAAGGGCTAACTTAGAGAAACCTTCAATGAACCTTCTATAATAGCCAGCTAGTCCCAAAAAGCTTCAAATCTCGGTAGTTGACTTAGGAGTTTCCCATCTCAACACAGCATCAACTTTAGACGGATCCACTGCGATGCCATCACTAGAAATGACATGCCCCAGAAAACTAACTTCCTTCATCCAGAACTCACACTTGGATAACTTAGCATACAACTTCTTCTCTTTCAAGACTTGCAATATCAACTTCAAATGCTCAGCATGATCTGATTCTGATTTAGAGTAAATTAAAATATCATCAATGAACACCACCACAAAACGATCCAGATACTCATGAAAAATACGATTCATGTACTCCATAAATACTCCAGGTGCATTCGTAACACCGAAGGGCATCACGGAATACTCATAATGTCCATAACGTGTTCTGAAAGCCGTCTTCTGCATGTCCTCATCTTTCATTTTAATCTGATTGTAACCCGACCTCAAATCGATCTTGCTAAACACCCGAGCACCAACCAATTGATCCATCAAGTCATCAATTCTTAGAAGTGGATACTTATTCTTGATTGTCACCTTATTCAACTGACGATAATCAATGCAAAGTCTCATACTTCCATCTTTCTTCTTAACCAACAACACTGGAGCTCCCCACGGCGACACACTAGGTCTCACAAACCTCTTCTCAAGCAATTCTTCCAACTGCTTCTTCAATTCAGACAATTCAGATGCAGACATCCTGTACGGTGCCATAGACACAGGTCTAGTACCAGGTACCAATTCAATAGAGAACTCAACTTCTCTCTCAGGCGGTACATCAGGAATTTCATCAAAGAAAACTTCAGGAAAATCGCTGTAATACGGTGAACTGACTTTTTCGAAATGTACGGATAGCAAGAGTCGCCACCGACTTTTATTTTATCCAAATTTAATCAGAAAGGCTAAAAGAACAGGAAAAACCTTTTAAATAAAATAGGGTTTGGGGGGTAATTATGCAAAGGGAAGGTGTAAGGCACCCTTTGCATCCATGGTTTTCCATGGGCTCTTAATTGTTTTGCTTGTTTTGAAAAGAAATGTAGAAGAAGAGACAAGGACTTTAGTCGTAAATGAGCGTAGCCTTGAAAATGTTTAGGAAAAATATTTAAACCAAAGCATGCAATGAAGGGCAAATTACCTTGATAGTTGATAAAAAATTTCTTTTAGCCTTTCAGGGTGAAAGAGTCTATCCTTGCCATAAGAGGGCAGGAAGCCTTTCATTTGGAGGTTGAAGGGTCGTCGCATTATCGTTCGCCATAAGACTGACCCATGCCATAGAGAGGCAGGTAGTCTAAGGGAAGGATCAGAATAGCCTTTTCGTAGGCAGCCAGAGGATACCTCAGCCTTTTCGTAGGCAACTTCCGAGGGTCGAGATCATGTGTATCGAAGGCAGCATCATTAGGGACCATGATCTTAATCGAGGCAACATGGCTGAGGTATCCTCGTATTCGAGGGACTGACTATTCTACAAAAACACAAGGCAACAAGGCAACAGGCAACAGGCAACAGAGAGGTTTACCCAAAAGTGTGCGTGTGTGCACCAATCACGTGATTATATTCAGTTATATTATCTTGCAAGTTTAAGTGATGCTAATTCAGTTCAGAGTTACACTCCCTAAAATTACTACCACAACAATTAATATTAACAGTGATAATGGGGGAAGGGAAATTGCAACCAGCGGAGGAAAGGGGAATTGAAACCAGCGGAGTAATAAACAAATAAGTCTAACATAAGTAATAATTAGTGTTTAGGGTTACCGACTATGCGAAGCTTTGGTGTTTGGCAAACCCTGAAAAAGTGAAAAAAATGGCAAACAGAAATAGGGTGGGTGCATTATCAGTTCGGAGGCGAACATCGCTAACCCTAAAAATAAAAAGATAAAGAAATTCAAAATAAATAACATATAAGTACTTAGCTTTGAATTTGATCTGACATGGTTGGCGGTCGGAGGAAGCCTCGGGGTTAACCCTGAAAATGGCAAAGGCAGAAAAGGTGAATGTATGCACAGTTTCAAAAGAGGTTTAAAGGGTAAACCCTAAAAATAAAAGGAAACAAAATAGACTTTGAAATTTAAATGAATACTTAGCTTTGTATTTGACATGGCGCGTAGCCGGAGTGTATTCGAAGAGTAACCCTGAAAAAGGCACAGAAAAACAGATATTTTCAGTGTATGGACTGATCGTTTTAAACCCTGATTAGGGTACGAATTAAATAAGAAAATACGAACGATTTAATTAATTATTGGTCTTGCGACCTAATTATTTAAATCGGGATAAGAAAATAAAATCGAGTGTAAAAATAATTTTTATGAATTTTTGAAATTTAAATAAAAATAAATATGAAATTTTAGAGGTTTTTAATAATTAAACCAATTTAAATCTATTTTATAAATAATATATATATTAAATATTATATAAAATAAATAAATAATAAGTATTAAAATGTTTTTTATAAAGTTTTTATATAGTTTATACACATACAAAACAAATTTATTTGAAGAAAAATAATATATATGTATTAAAAAAATAGAAAAGGCTATGTAATTAAAAATAAAAAAATTTGGAAAATACTTAACTTTTGATTCAGTGTGGCGCACCAGGGGAGGAATATGGTGAACCTGCATCTCCAAGTGCGTTGGATCACAAGCTGGAACAATCTGATGGTTAATAGGTTGAGGGCGCACCACCTTTGTGTGAACCATGACACACTGGATCCAACTTTGGGCAAAAAGAAAAAGGCGCGCAAACACATTCAAACGGGCCAATCGTAGGACGACACCTGGTCGTCTTCTTCACCCAAAATTGTTGCAGATCCTTTTACACCGCTGTTTTATGGAGAGTTGTAGAAACTCTATCTTTTACACCTGTTCAACCACAAACCAACACATACGCATACAGAAAATAAAAAGTGAAACCACCACTGGCTTCGTCTTGGCCATGCGAACGTTCCTGTACCAGTTTCACACCCTGATTTGCACTAAATTAAAAACCCCAATTTTAAGAACATGAACCCTAACATGGCATGTTCTTCATATCAGCACCAAAACATAATTAAACATCCAGAATTGTTCAGTATATCACATAGAACAAATATATGCAATTAGATTTGATTATGGATGCGTGTTTTATGCAAATCGAAGAGAAAAAGAAAAGCAAACCGTGAAGCTTTTAGAGGTTGATTCTGAGTGTTTGGCTTGCGTGTGACAATTGGAATAGCTTCAGTGACGTCCAAGGAACGTATTGGAACCGATCAAACGCCTTGAATTGATTTGTAATGCAGAATTGTAGTTTGAAATTTTTGGTGAACTTTGAACTCGGGTTTTGGATTCTATGGCTGCAAATTCGTGAACCCTAACATCTGGCTCTGTTCCTGTACTTATAGAGGAGATATTAGGTTAAAAAAAATTGGCTTGAATCCTTTTAAATCTTTGATTGCCATTAGAGAAAATTTGATTGAAAAATCTTTCTAATTATGGACAAATTTTGATCCAATTATTCCATATGAGATATGCACGAAATTTGATAGGTTTTTGATTTACATAAAGATTGGATTTGATTGGAATTGGCTCTTTGATTGAATATTTTGATTTTCATGATTTATATAAGTTAATTATCATATTTAAATGATCAAAAATTTATATAAAATCAAATAAAAGCCAAAATTTCGTGGGAATTGGGTTTGAGGCTTTAGATGACTTGTGGGTCAAGATTGAATCAAAATAACTTAGGCCCATTTGCAAAAATATTCAAATTCTTTCACATTTTTCCCTCCGAAATATTCCAACTTTGACAAGGCATATCTCTCTCACTTTTTGAGATATGGAAGTGTTATAGGACTTTTTAGAAACCTTAGAGAGTCCTCTAACCAGTGTCTTTGGTCTCATATCAAAATTATTTTCCATGCTCCTTTTATGTCTTTTTGAAAAAAGTGACTTTTTGTTGACTTTTGAAAAGGACCTGTAATATTTTGGTCCATATCTCTCAAATGAAGCATTTTTAGGCTTGGGATGTGATAGACAAAGTTGTAGAGAATCAAATTTCCTTCAATATGAGCTTTGGATAGAAAATTTTGGATGTTCCATGTGAAAGTTATGGCTGGTCAAAGTTCAGTTGACTTTTCCTATACAAAACCCTAATTTAGAAACTTTTTGATTTGTTGATTTTTGATCTTTCCTTGATGAACCATGATCAATTCTTGATCAAATGGTGAAGGATACTTTAATATGAGGATCTTGACAAAAAATCAGGAGTTTTGACTTTACTTTGACCACATATGACTTTTAGGTTAACCTAGTCGACTGTTGACTTTCTAAACAATTGAGTGACCAATCCCTTGAATTGAGACTTGATACTTGTCATGGAGATAGTGTGGGATATATTGAGCCATATAGGATGCCTTGGAGCCATTGATTCACTGATTTTCCTTTGAGCAGACCAAACCCTAGTTTCAAAGCCTTGCATAGGAGAGTGTGTCCTGGAGCTTTATGTACTGATTTGACTTTGTATAAGAGAAATAGTATGGGCAAATTTTGGGGTATGACAATCGCACACCGCCTTCAATTCTTCTATGATTGCTTGGTTCTCAACAGACATTGATGCAACCAAAGCAAACACTTGAACATCCTCTTTCACCAACAAACGCAACTGACTAGCCGACAAGAACTCAACACCTTCCTCTTCAGGAGAAGAAAACCTCACAGACTTATCATAGCAATTGATGTGAACACGATTATGCTCTAACCAGTTCATCCCCAAGATCACATCCAAACCTCTCAACGGCAAGCACACAAAATCAACAAGGAAGTCTCTGTCAAAAATCGACACAGGACACTTCAAACACACAAGAGAAGTGGTCACCGAACCCTTAGCCGGAGTATCGACAACCATCTCTCCGTTCATAGCAGACAACACAAGACCCAATCATTTAACACAATCAGCAGATATAAAGCAATGAGAAGCACCGGTATCAATAATAGTAATTAAAGGAATTCTATTAATGAAATAAGTACCTCTGATGAGTGAATCCTCACTAGTGGTTTGAGTTCCCGACAAGGCAAACACCTTTCCACTAGATTGCTCCTTCTTTGGCTTTTGACACTTGCTTCCAATATGTCCTTCTTCACCACAGTTGAAACACACCATCTGCTTATGCTTGCAAGCAGGTGACGTATGTCCAATATCCCACAACGGTGACACCTCATGGCATCAGCAGTACACACTGTGCTCTTATGGCCAACCTTGCCACACTTGAAGCACGTAACACTAGCAGGTGCATCTCCCCCACTAGTTCTCTTGCCATCGGTAACTTTCTGCTTACCCTTTCCACTCGGAGCGTCATAAGGCTTACCACGACCTTGATAACCCTTTCCCCTCTTCTCAGTTATCACACGATAATGAGCATTGTTGTCCTCTTCATAGATCCGACAACAATCAACCAAGTCAACAAAGATACGAATCTTCTAGTAACTAATTGCTTTCTTAATCTCCGGACGCAACTCATTCTCAAACTTAATGCACTTGGAAAACTCACCATTCGGCCCATCATAGTATTTGTAAAACTTAGGCAATTCACCAAACTTAGCAGCATACTCCACAACAGACTTGTTCCCTTGACTTAGCTCAAGGAATTCAATTTCCTTCTTGCCACGGACATCTTCAGGAAAGTACTTCCTTAAGAACTCCATGCGAAACACAATCCAAGAGATCTCTTCACCACTTGCTTCCAATCTCCTACGGGTCTCTAGCCACCAATCATCCGCCTCAACTGCTAGCATATGAGTCCCATACCGAACCTTCTGTTCAGGAGTACAATCCATGACACGGAAAATCCTCTCAATCTCCTTAAGCCATGTCAATGCGCCATCAGGATCATAAGTTCCCTTAAACACATGAGGGTTCTCTCTTTGGAAGGTAGCCAAACTCCGAGAAGCAGCATTCTCTCCACCATTCGGTTGGTTCTCCAAAGCTTGAGCCATTGCTTCCAAAGCAGCAGCTATTGCAGCATCATTCCTCCCAGCCATCACAAGTCTTCACTACAACACAAAAGCAATCAACACAAACAACAATATAAGCTTGTTATACTACACTACGACACGACACATGGCCGGACAAGACCGGACTGCTCTGATACCACTATTGTAACACCCCAAATCTACCCCTCAATTAATAAGAGAAAACAAAGCATAAAACATCGAAACAAGCAACTAATTTGAGGCGTCACATATTCGACTTAAACAAAACTACAATTCATGCTCAAAGTACATGGATACATAACACTTATATCGGAGGAAACTCATAATTCATCGGACATATAAATCCAAACAACTTCATCATATTGCAGCGGAATTCAATTAACAACACAATATCCAAATCTTATATTCTTATCAACATGGCACAATAGGTCCAAAATGTCTCCACAAGACATAACATCAAAGTTCAAGAAAAGATATTCAACATAAAACAAGACACAAGCAAGTATCGCAAACATCCCCCCCGAGTGCTACGTATCAGAGCATTGACACACCGACTCGAGCTATAAGGTACACGGCTACTCCACGTCGTTACCTGCATGTTACCAACGGAGGGTAACATTCAAACATAAGGGGTGAAATATCATTCATTATAAAGAAACATATGATAATATTCAAAGCAAGAGAAAAGATCATACATTGGTCACCACTTCTCATCACAATGCTCAATACAACAATTTCACATCACATAATCAACTTAAGAAACGGAAAAAATGTCATCAATTCAACTATGACAATATATATAATTCATGAGTAAGATTCCAACACAATCACAACAAACATCTCATCATCAAGTCACCACGTCTTAACAATCATATCTTCATTAAGTCACAATATCATAATCAAATAAGACTCAAATGCAATTCACATGTGACTCGACTTATGCAAATGCATGTGGTTTCATTTGGAGTAAAACTCCCACATCTCAAGATTTGCCATTGGGCACACTATCGCTAATTGTCATTAAGGCCACCGTCACTTTTTACCATTAAGGCCACCGTCTCTTAATGCAATGGACGTGACTCACTAAATGCAACATCCATACAAACACGATATTCACAAATACATCACAAATACCGACTAAACATCACTACTGTTATAGTAGTTCACCACTTCCCAATCACATCGCTACGTTGCATCATCATACAACAACACACCACTTCACCACACAAATCATAACATCAAACAAATTCATTTAAAGAAAGATTAAAAAAGGTTTATAAGCATTCCTAAATCATATCCATTAGAAAGGTCTCAACTATAGCTTCACATAGGTTCAAACGGCACTTAAAAAGGAGTTACGGTTCAAAAGTTACATCATTTCAAAGTTTGGAAAAGTTCTGTAAAACAGGGTTCGCGGCGCCAACAAGGTTCGCGGCGCGAACTGAGTGAATCAAATAATCCCTAAGTTCCTGCCAAGCATTTAGCGGCGCCAACAAGGGTTCGCGGAGCGAACTGAGTGAATCCAATTTTCCTGAGTTTCTGCCAAGTAGTTCGCGGCGCGAACTGGCGATTTTTAGAAAACCCCAAACACAGAAAACAGTATACGAAACCCATCCCAACACCCCTAAACTCAACCCAATCAAGTTGGAAAACACCAAGCATCACGAATAACAATAGAATACATGTTATAGACACAATTATAACACCTATTATGGGTCTTCTAACATCATAACATCATCAATCATACTTAAATTCACAATTTCATAGAAGTCTAATGTAAACTCTAACAATCTCTATTCAATTTCTACACAATCATGGATAACAACATACAATCAAAACCCCACCCAAAACATCATCATACATCCCTTTAGCATGAAAGAATCCCACCCTTACCTTAGGTTTTGAATTGAAGCCAACTCTATCTTCAGCCTTGAGATTCTCCTCTTCTCTCCTCTCCTCTCTTCTTACACCAAAAACCCCAAATGAACTTCTTATTTCTATTTCCTCTAAAACCCTTGTTTTAGTTAAACCCTTACTATCTTAAATTACTAATGGGCTCTAACTAGCACCCCCCACTTACTAATACCAACTTAGGCCCAATAACCAACAACACTTACTATCTTATATTATTTACTAATAATTCCCAAATAAAACAACATAAAATTAATTAAGCATATAATTAACACATAGTTCACAATTAATTCACATAACTCACATAAATAAATAATTAAAGAAAAACGGTCGTTACAAAACCATTATCTAGAAGGAAAGAACTTAATCTTTCATACCAAGCCCTAGGAGCTTGCTTCAATCCATATAATGATTTCTTTAGTTTGAAAACATGTTCTGGAGACTTAGAGTCTTCAAAACCTGGAGGTTGGTGGGCATAGAATTCTTCATCTATATAACCATTTAAGAAAGCACTCTTAACATCCATCTGATATAGAATGATGTTATGTTGAGTGGCAAAAGAAATCAATAAGCGAATAGATTCTAACCTGGCCACTGGTGCAAAGGTTTCTGTATAGTCAATACCTTCCTGCTGACTATAGCCCTAAGCAACCAGCCTGACTTTGTTTCTTACCACTTCTCCTTTCTCGCTTAACTTGTTTCTAAAAACCCATTTTGTACCAATGATATTGAAACCTTTTGGTCTAGGTACAAGATCCCACAATCATTCCTTGTAAACTGACTGAGTTCTTCTTGCATTGCAATTATCCAGTCAGGATCTTCAAGAGCTTGATCAACAGAAGTTGTCTCGATGAGAGACATAAGACCTAATTGACCTTCTGCATTGTTCTTTAGGAATGATCTTGTTCTGATAGGATCTTCTTTCTTTCCAATGATGACATCTTATGTATGTGCAGCATTGAGTCTTGAGGATCTTCTGATAGTTGGTTCTTCAGAGATACTTAGATTCTCAAGAGAAGCAACAACTTGATCTTCTGATGCTTTGCTTCTTGGTTCTACAGCTTCTGATATTTCAATATCTAAATCTGCAAAATTCTCAAACTGCTTTGGCTTTTCAAGACCAAGCTTATCATCAAATCTGATATTGATTGATTCTTCAACAATCAATGTTTCAGTATTGTATACTCTGTAGCCTTTTGAGCGTTCAGAATATCCAAGAAGGAAACATTTATGTGCCTTAGAATCAAACTTATTCAGATGATCCTTAGTGTTCAGAATATAATAAACACATCCAAAAGGATGGAAATATGAAATGTTGGGCTTTCTGTTCTTCCACAACTCATAGGGAGTCTTATTTAGAATAGGTCTTATAGAGATTCTATTCTGAATATAACATGCAGTGTTTATTGCTTCTGCCCAGAAATGCTTAGCCATATTGGTTTCATTAATCATGGTTCTGACCATTTCTTGTAGAGTCCTATTCTTTCGCTCTACAACTCCATTTTGCTGTGGAGTTCTAGGGCAAGAGAAATCATGGGCAATACCATTTTCTTTGAAATAAATCTCAAAGAATCTGTTCTCAAATTCGCCACCATGATCACTTCTGACCTTTATGATTTTATACTCTTTCTCAGATTGAATTTGAGTGCAGAAATCAAAGAACACTGAATGTGACTCATCCTTGTGTTTTAAGAACTTTACTCATGTCCAACGACTATAATCATCTACGATGACTAATCCATATTTCTTGCCTCTGACAGATGCTGTTTTGACTGGGGAAAACAGATCAATGTGCAGAAGTTCTAATGGCCTTGAGGAAGAAACAACATTCTTAGATTTGAACGCAGGTTTTGAGAGCTTACCCTTCTGACATGCTTCGCAAAGAGCATCAAATTTGTACTTTAGATTAGGCAGTCCTCTGATTAGATTAAGCTTGTTAATCTGAGAAATCTTTCTCAAACTAGCGTGCCCTAATCTTCTGTGCCAAACCCATTGCTCTTCACTAACAAAAAGAAGACAAGTAACCTTCTGATCCTTAAGATCTTGCAGATCAATCTTGTAAATGTTATTCTTTCTCATGCCAGTGAATAGGATTGAGCCATCCTTCTGACTTACAGCCTTACAGGACTTTTGATTAAAGATTATGTCATAACCATTATCACATAATTGACTTATGGATAATAAGTTATGAGCTAATCCGTCTATAAGAAGTACATTAGTTATAGAGGGAGAGTTACCAGTACTTATGGTTCCTGAGCCAATGATTTTGCCCTTCTGATTCCCTCCAAACTTGACTTCTCCTGCAGACTTAAGCACCAGGTCTTGGAACATAGACCTTCTTCCCGTCATATGTCGCGAGCACCCAGAGTCCAGGTACCATGACACGCTTTCCTTTTTCTTCTTTGCAGCCAAGGATATCTGCAACGGGAATAATCTTATCCTTAGGTACCCACAACTTCTTGGGTCCTTTCTTGTTAGTTTTCCTCAAGTTCTGATTGAACTTGGGTTTAGCATTATAGAGAACAGGAGGAACAGAATGATAATTCTTATTCTGAGTTGCATGATATTTTCTGGGCTGTGTCACATGCTTCTTGGTGTGTGCTATGTGAAAGTTTTTGGCATGTGATGTGTGCTTAATATCATGGGACTGGCCATACTTGAATTGGTTATACAGAGGCTTGTATGATATTTTCATATCATCCACATATTCAAGCTTGTATGGGGTTTCACCCTCATAACCAATGCCGACTCTCTTGTTTCCACTAACAGCGTATATCATAGAAGCAAGATGACTTCTGCCAATACTTCTAGATAAAAACTTTCTGAAACTCAAGTCACATTCTTTCAGAATATTGTTCAGACTTGGAGTAGATTTTTTCAGAATCAGAAGGAGATCAAACATTTTTGGATAGATTTAAAACTTTTTCCTTCAGTTCAGAATTCTCCACTTCAAGCTTCTTAGTTTCAGATTCAAATAGCTTTTTCAGCTTTTTGTATTTGATACTAAGGTGAGCCTTGAGTTCTAGAAGTTCTGTTAGAATAGAAACTTACTCTTCTCTAGAAAGTTCAGAAAATACCTCTTCTTCAGAATCAGATTCTGATGTAGATTCTGATCCATCTTCATACCTTGCCATCAGCGCAAAGTTTGCTTGCTCATCTTCTAATTCAGATTCCTGATCAGATGAGTCAGAGTCATCCCAAGTTTCCATAAGACCTTTCTTCTTATGAAACTTCTTCTTGGGCTTTTCCCTTTGGAGCTTTGGACATTCACTCTTGTAGTGACCTGGTTCCTTGCACTCAAAGCAAGTGACCCTCTTCTTGTCAAATCTTTTGACTCCAGAAGATTCACCTCTTTCAGGCTTCTTGGAACTCTTGAAGTTCTTGAACTTCCTTTGCTTGCTCTTCCAGAGTTGGTTTACCCTTCTGGAGATCATGGACAGTTCATCTTCTTCATCTTCTGATTCTGACTCTTCAGAATCTTCTTCTTCAGCCTGAAAAGCGTTAGTGCATTTTCTATTTGAAGATTTTAAAGCAATGGACTTACCTTTCTTCTGAGGTTCATTAGTGTCAAGCTCAATTTCATGACTCCTCAGAGCACTGATCAGCTCTTCAAGAGAAACCTCATTCAAGTTCTTAGCAACCTTGAATGCAGTCACCATAGGACCCCATCTTCTGGGAAGACTTCTGATGATCTTCTTGACGTGATCAAACTTGGTGTATCCCTTGTCAAGAACTCTCAATCCAGTAGTAAGAGTTTGAAATCTTGAGAATGTTGTTTCAATGTTTTCATCATCCTCCATCTGGAAGGCTTCATACTTTTGGATCAAGGCAATAGCTTTGGTCTCCTTGACTTGGGCATTTCCTTCATGGGTCACTTTTAATGACTCATAGATATCATGAGCAGTTTCCCTGTTAGATATCTTCTCATACTCAGAATGAGAGATAGCATTCCGCAAAACTGTCCTTGATTTATGATGATTCTTGAATTGCTTCTTTTGATCATCATTCATTTCTTTTCTGGACAACAGAACACCAGCAGCATTCACAGGATGTTTGTAACCATCCACCAGCAAGTCCCAAAGGTCACCATCTAAACCAAGAAAATAACTTTCCAGTTTATCTTTCCAATATTCGAAGTTTTCACCATCAAATATTGGTGGTCTAGTGTAACCATTGTTACCATTTCCATTATATTGTTCAGAGCCAGATGTAGATGTTGGAGCAGCAGTTTCAACCATCTTGACTTAACGTTTTTCTCTTCCTGAATCTTTTCTAAACACGGTTAAGTGCTTGCACCTTAGAACCGGCGTTCTGATGCCAATTAAAGGATAGAAAAACACTTAGAAAGGGGGGTTTGAATAAGTGTACTTTAAAACTCTTAAGATAAAAACAATTTGCACAATGATTTTTATCCTGGTTCATTGTTAATGAAACTACTCCAGTCCACCCCCTTAGAGTGATTTACCTCAACTAAGGATTTAATCCACTAATCAGACTTGATTACAATGGTTTTCCACTTAGATACCCTCTAAGTCTTCTAGAGTATTCTGTTCATACCTTGATCACTCTAGGAATACAATGCTTAGATACCTTCTAAGACTTCTAGAGAATCCGATCACAACTTGATCTTCTCTAGTTCCGTTACAAATGAATGTAAACAAATTACAAGAGTTTTACAATGCTTCTCAAAAAGCTGTAATCACAACTGTGATATATCTCTTAAGTTCTAAGCTTAAATCTCACTATGATATTACAATGAAGTGAGGTTGAAGATGAAGTTTGATAGTGTTGCACCCCAAAATTTGCCCTCTTTCTCCGTGCTCTAAGTTATCAAGGACGTTTATTTCGTCGATTAAAAATCAAGAAAAAGTTAAAAGAGTTTCTTTTGTTCAAGGTCTCAAGTTCATATGTTCATCTTTAATCATTCATGAGATTTGTATGTTTCTTCAGAGATAATGAATACATGATTGATCTTGATCTAATTTCTTGTGGAAGTAAAAGATTCATTGTTCAATATTCAAAAGAAGCTTCGCGGGAATTTAAAGATCAATTTGGAAGAGATGATTACTTTGAGTGGTGGGAATTTGTCGTGTGGATTGAATAACAATTTGAAGAAAACAATATGTTCATTCTTTCAAAATTTATACATCATTATTCATCCAAAGTTCAAAAATCAT
Organism: Vicia villosa; assembly: GCF_029867415.1. Taxonomy (NCBI): domain Eukaryota; kingdom Viridiplantae; phylum Streptophyta; class Magnoliopsida; order Fabales; family Fabaceae; genus Vicia; species Vicia villosa. Next base: position 215,626 of record NC_081181.1, read on the forward strand.
TACAAAATACCAAAGTTATCCATTACAAAAGTAAAATTATAAAAATTCTCAAAAATGTCCATATATTCCAAAATTCAACTACAAAAGAATTACAAAAAGGGAGGGCCTAAGTTCATCTTCACTTTCTCTATACTTAAGTCTTCTGATTTCCAAGTCTCTTTATGATATGTCAAAGATGCTCCCGTGATAAAGTCCTATAACCTCAAGGAGCTCGCTGCACAAACTAGTATCACTACCGCACAAAATACATCCAAGGTCCACGATCATCACATCGCTTCACCATTTAATCCATGCCAAAAATCGGTTCAAACCACATACTCCTCAGTGAATAAAATTGAACCGGACATGTTCTAGTTAACCAATCCAAGCTGTTACCTGCAATAAAACCAGGCTCTGCAACACAAGAATAAACGGAGTCGGCGCCGTAAGAAAACCGAACCGGTTCACCAAATATGAAAAAAAAAGAAGGAAAACTCGGTATGAAATAACAAAAACTCAGAGAGACTCAGAAAAAAGGCTCATAACAAAACTCAGAAAAAAGAAAAAGAAAGTAACGTAACAAACTGAGAACCTTGACCTCTCTTCATGGATCCCTCAACGAACCTCCATCTCCGATCTTGAACCTTCAATCGCTCTCATCCTCTCTTCTCCAATCTTCATCATCTTTAATCTTCACAAATTCACGGAGAATCAATCACTATGACTTCTTCATCATCATTCATATTCACCAACCGGGAAAAGAATCAGAAAATGGGAAAAAAGCAAAAGAGAAAAAGAATCGTAACTGAAAACACAATCTGAGAATTCACCTTCATCTTCGTTGCGTCTTCATCTTCACCTCTCTCGGAATCGCAGTTCAATCTTCATCATATCTATAATCACCGATTCAATAGCCTGAACAACATCACCTAATTGAAGTTCACAAGCAAATCTGCGTAAGAACGCTCAACGCAGGTGTGGCGAACGGATTTCGTACCTGACTTCGAAGATCATTGTAGCTCTTAAACGCAACCTTGCGGCGAACCAAAGCGCGTTCAACATCGCACCTAATCATCATCGAATCATCACGAGCCTGCAACGATCCGATTCTACAACTGCACGCAATTCTTCGATCCACATCGTCACAATTGCAAACAATTCTTGAACTTGCTTCAGAAATCGATCAACATCACAATTAGTTCCACGCAATCCGAAATGAAAAATAGAGAACCGAGAGCGAGAGATTGAGGAAGAGAACTTGAATCGAGAGAGGTTTGAGTTGACGAGAGAGAACCGAGAGGAGAGCAATCGGTGCTGTGGTTATCGCAGCGGTGTTGTAGTTCCTCGTCGGAGAATGAGGGAACGTCACCGAGTTCCTGAGATGTGAGAGAGATACGAGAACACGATCGGAGAGAACTGAGAATAACGCGTTGCGAGAGAGCGTGAGGTTGAGACGGTAGCGCGACGGAGGATCTCGTCGGAGAAGTCCACCGGCGCCGTTCGGTGCGTTTTGTGAAGAGAAGGAAGCTTCTCAAAGGAAGCTGATGCGTCACAAACATGTAACCCTAAAATTACTCTTTCATTTTTTTCTTTTCAGATTAATTTGAACTGGTGTTAATTAGCATAAGATTTGGTGTTGTTAATCTGGATTAGTATGTTAACTTGTACTGTTATTAAATCTAAATGTGGACCAAACTAGACTGGGCCTTCACTGTTTTGCTAACCTCACCTCCATTTGAGCCCAATACCACCGTTTTTGGTGGCAAAAGAATCTGATCAACAAAAAAAGACAATACCTGGGCTCATAATCCCTTAGGCCCAACGCTCACTTTTTCTGGATAGACAAAAAACACTTTGGGCCTCAATCCCCTGGGCCTAGCGCCTCATTCCTCTCTGCAGCACTATTTCCAGCAATAAACCCTCCTTGAATTCATTTCTTTGCACATTAGAATTAGTTTTTCTTCTTATTTTTCTTAAGGAATAAAATGACATGAAAACAATACTTTTGTTAGATGTTAACATGATAAAAAAGAATAAAACATGTAATATCTTTCGCTCATTAGAATTTAATTGTTTTGTACATAGTCTTGTTCTATTATTCTTTGATAAAATGCCATAAAAAACAATTTAATCTTGTTAGATTTTGTTTTAGAATTTATTTACAATTTAACTTTTATTATTTTCTATGGCGGGTGCGTGTCTCCTTGTTATTACTGATTTGTTTGCTGAGATGTGCGAGATACTTCGAGAGAGCCTTCAATTGTGATTCAACTTGCTTCGTGTTCCACTTTATTTGTGGGACACAAATTCGCTTCCAGTGCGATTTGTCTTACGACTTGATTTGCATCGTGTTCCACTTTATTTGTGGGACACGAACCTATTTCCGATGCCAGTCACCTGATCTCTCATTCATTGAGATGTATACTCTTGTATTGTCTGGATTGTTTCTCTTGCAGATTGCTCATGTGGTTATGCTCGACGTGTACCACATGTCACTCGTGATTTATTTTCACGACGACACTTTCTGACCTGCTTTGCTTGATGATGGCTTATGCGAAGTATTCCGGACTTCTCTGCTTACGCTTGCTAGTTCATTGCGGATTTGCTATCCGTTCAGTATCGTCTCCTTGTCCCTTTTTCCACTTTTCGCATCATCCTATAACATGAGAAGTAGGACCTAGACATGCATCTGGCCAAGCCCTCGAAAAAGGCTCTGTTTTTGTTGGTGTGTTTACATTTGTGCTTTGCGGCAGGGAGTCACGGTGTAATAAGTCCTATATGGCACTCCGTTAAGTCCTCATAGAAGGCATGCAGAAAGAGTTAGCAATCAACCCCGCCTAGTCTCATCGAGTCTGTTCGGTATGCGCACGCTACGCATTGCTCGCTTCTGAACCAGTACAAGATCTTGTTATCGAGTATGTCAGGAAAAGGGTTCATGTAGCCGGACCTCCGCCTTTCTTATAGCTCGCGTCGCTCGATGTTGATGCTCGGTGTATGCACGCACCATTTTCCTTTACGATCCGTGACAGCTTGGTTGCTGAGAGGAACTCGCTCCTCTTGTCTATGGCCCGATCATTTTCACGAGGTCTGATGCTTGGTTGACTTGGGTTGAGCTGCTCCCCTTGGCTATGGCGGGACCTCCTTTCTACCATTCGACGAGTGTCGTTGGTTTGTTTGCTTTACGAGCGGAGCTCGTTTGTGTGTATATCTGTTTGCTTTCGCCTTTCCCCGTAGGTTGATAGTTTAGTTTAGACTGGTACCCTTTGTATGCTAACATTAGGTAGCAAGCTTTCCCCCTTAGCTTAGGTCTTCCTCATGCATCCTTTAAAACACAAACCACACTCTTTGATTTTCTTTTCTTAAGAACTTGTTATTTCCGCTCCATTCCCAAGCCTAAGTCTCCAAAGGTCGAGCAGCGGAGTGTGCATGTAACTCGTTCACCTAAAAAACACAAAACAAACAGAAACTAGTTAGCCGAGCTACGGTACCTCTGATTCCACAAAACGGATACGTAGGCAGCGGGGTAGGGCCCGTGCGAGTACAACTCTTTCTTTTCCCTACATTTTGCATGAATTTTAGTCCAGGTTAGCGCAGTTTGCTTACACACCCATAGTTTTAGACACAAGCGTGGATACCATCGAGTATGATGGGCGTGAGGGGTGCTAATACCTTCCCCTTGCGTAACCGACTCCTTTACCCTTTTTCTCTGGTCGTGAGACCGTTGTTTTGTTTTGTGGTTTGCTGGCATTCCCTTCCTTTTCAAGATAAATATGTTAGTGGCGAATCTGTTGATTTTCGCGGTAGCGACAGATAGCATTTGAATTTGACAGAGTTTCAGCAAGTTTGTGTTTTTGCGTTCAAGTGTTGTAACCTTGCTTCTGATCAGAACTTCACTATTTATAGGCATTTGAGAAGATGACCGTTGGGAGCATTTAATGCGTTGCGTGATCCGTACAGCATTGCATTTAATGTTTCACTCTTTTGTCAACTACCTCGAGCCTTGCTTTTCCTGCTTTAACTGACTTTGCCTTGATTAGCTTCTAACGTTCCTTTTGTCAGTCAACGTAGCCTGCCATCTTGTACTTGATTCTGATTCTTGTATTTGTTGAAACAACGTTTGAATATTCAGAGTCAATACAGCTTGGTGCAGAGCATCTTCTTGTCTTCTGACCTTGAAGTGCTTGTCAGCGTGATACCATAAGAACTTCAGTGCTTCTGCTTCTCAACTCAAAGTCCTTCTGATGCTTCATTAGACCATGTTCTGATTCTTCTTGACCATCTTCTGATGTCTTGCGAGAGCATGTTCTTATGTTGCCATCTTGAACTTCTTGAGCCATAGTTTCTTAGCGCTGATTTGTGCATACTCTTAATATATTTCCTGAAATGGAAATGCATAGGATTAGAGTACCATATTTTCTTATACAAAACTCATATACATTGTTATCATCAAAACTAAGAATATTGATCAGAACAAATCTTGTTCTAACACATAAAAGTCACGGAATTCGTTAAACTTACATACGTTGGTTTTATGGAATATTTTTTTGTGCTATACTACATAAAAGCCTTGAAGTTTGTAAAACTTGCAAAATTTGGTCTTTTGGAAGATTTTTGTGTGCTATACTACATAAAAGTCACGAAGTTTGTTAAACTTCTAAAATTTGGTCCTTTTGAAGATTTTTGTGTGTAAAACTATATAAAAGTCATGAAGTTCGTTAAATTTGCAAAATTTGGTAATTTGATAGATTTTCGTGTGCTACTACATAAAAGTCAAGAATTTTGTTAAACTTTCAAAACATGGTCTTTGGGAAGATTTTCGTGTGCTATACTACATAAAAGTAACGAAGTTCGTTAAACTTGTATACATTGCTAATTTGGAAGATTTTCTGAGCTATACTACACAAAAGTCACGATTTTCGTTAAACTTGCATACATTGGTATTTTGGAAACTTTTCTTGTGTTGTACTACATAAAAGTCAAGAAGTTTGTTAGACTTGCAAAATTTGATCTTTTGGAAGATTTTTGTGTGCTATACTACATAAAAGTCACGAAGTTCGTTAAATTTGGTCTTTTGGAAGATTTTCGTGTGCTATACTACATAAAAATCACGAAGTTCGTTAAACTTGTATACATTAGTAATTTGGAAGATTTTCGTATGCTATACTGCATAAAAGTCAAGAAGTTTCTTAAACTTAAAAATTTTGTTATTATAGAAGATTTTTCGTGTGCTATATTACATAAAAGTCACGAAGTTCGTTAAACTTGCAAATTTTAATATTTTGGAAGATTTTCGTGTGCTATACTACATAAAAGTCAATAAGTTTCTTAAACTTCCAAAATTTGGTCTTTTGGAAGATTTTTGTGTGCTATACTACATAAAAGTCACGAAGTTCGTTAAACTTGCAAATTTTAATATTTTGAAAGATTTTTGTGTGCTATACTACATAAAAGTCACGAAGTTCGTTAAACTTGAATACATTGGTATTTTGGAAGATTTTCGTGTGCTATATACTACATAAAAGTCACGGAATTTGTTAAACTTACATACATTGGTATTATGGAATATTTTAGTGTGCTATACTACATAAAAGTCTTGAAGTTTGTAAAACTTGCAAAATTTGGTCTTTTGGAAGATTTTCGTGTGCTATACCACATAAAAGTCACGAAGTTCATTAAACTTCTAAAATTTGGTCCTTTTGAAGATTTTTGGGTGTTAAACTATATAAAAGTCATGAAGTTCGTTAAACTTGCAAAATTTGGTAATTTGGCAGATTTTCGTGTGTGGTACTACATAAAAGTCAAGAATTTTGTTAAACTTTCAAAACATGGTCTTTGGGAAGATTTTTGTGTGCTATACTATATAAAAGTCACGAAGTTCGTTAAACTTATATACATTGCTAATTTGGAAGATTTTATGTGCTATACTACATAAAAGTCACGAATTTCGTTAAACTTGCATACATTGGTATTTTGGAAACTTTTCTTGTGTTGTACTACATAAAAGTCAAGTTTGTTAGACTTGCAAAATTTGATCTTTTTGAAGATTTTTGTGTGCTATACTACATAAATGTCACGAAGTTCGTTAAATTTGTAAAATTTGGTCTTTTGAAAGATTTTTGTGTGCTATACTACATTAAAATCATGAAGTTCGTTAAACTTGTATACATTGGTAATTTGGAAGATTTTCGTGTTCTATACTACATTAAAGTCAAGAAGTTTCTTAAACTAGAAATTTTTTGTATTATAGAAGATTTTTCGTGTGCTATATTACATAAAAGTCACGAAGTTCGTTAAACTTGCAAATTTTAATATTTTGGAAGATTTTTGTGTGGTATACTACATAAAAGTCAATAAGTTTCTTAAACTTCCAAAATTTGGTCTTTTGGAAGATTTTTGTGTGTTATACTGCATAAAAGTCAGGAAGTTTGTTAATCTTGTAAATTTTAATATTTTGGAAGATTTTTGTGTGCTATACTACATAAAAGTCACGAAGTTCGTTAAACTTTCAAAATTTGGTACTTTCGAAGATTTTTGTGTGCTATACTACTGTTTACGGTGATTTCCGGTAAACAACCGCTAGTCTTCCAAACTATAATAAATCTGATTTGGTTACTCGCAGGATCGACTAGATTGATTCTAGGACATAGTCAAAAAGGTTGTTATTCATGATAGTTCGAATTATGTCTATGATTGGTGTGTCTCGAAATAAGAAATACTTAATCACAGAAATAAAGATTAGCATTCACCTTGTTATACACGTAAATATAACATCAGCGAAGGGTAAGTTAAAAATAAAACATAAGACAAAACTGTAAGAGTGCAAGAATCTTAAAGTGCAGAGAAGTTAAATACTTTGAAAATTTAAATGACATGAAAGTAACGAGTGCAGGAATATAAATGACATAAAGTAAATGAAATGCAGTAATATCGAAAGATACTTGAATAAAGAGAAAAATACACATGTATTTAAATTGGTGTTGGTGTCATACGTACATTTCTCAGCGAACTCTTTCTCTTAACACTTGATACTTGAGTAATATGTGAGTGATTTGTACAAAATGAACACACGGAATCCTAACATTAAGATCCTTATTTATACTAGTTTCGACCCTAACGGTCCTACACTAATCTAATGCCACGTTGCCCACAGAAAATCCAGGGATGCCATCTGTCTTCGTGCGGTTACATAAACTATTTCGAAATTCAAATCATCTCGCCTGAATCTCCCTTCGACGCGTGGCAACATAATCAGAATCGAGAATGCCAGAAAACACGCTAAGCTTCAGTACTTCGCATATTTCGCAAAATTGTTTAAGTCCCAAAGACTATTCTTTTCGTATTTAGCTTCGGTGCTCACTATCTTTGTTCCAACTTAAACATCATTCTCGAAGCATGGCCATCAGTAGCCATTTTTATCTCCAAAGATGATCATCAGTAACCATCTTCCTTTAAATTCCGAATCTTCGAAGGACATTCTTCTCAAACGAAATCTTCAGCTAACAAATTGCCCCCAATAAATGCCTGTTTCGAAAAACAAGAGAAATAGGCGTTTCTTGCTATAACAAGATTTCGTTTTAGAGTTCCGAGACCATTGACTGTCATCATAATCATTTATGACTCTGTTTCCAAAACGTCTTGTCATTTTCAAAGATGTCTACTCATAACTTACATTCCCACGTTCTGGTCTTACTTCATGATCATTACTCCTATATACTAGGAGTGAAGCTAACAACTATTCAACCGCCGTTGGATTAAATCAACGCCTGCCGCGTGTCTCTTGGCTTTTACCCAAAAGATTTGAAAGGGTTTCCGTTAAACCTTTAAATACCTGAACTCTTACCTTCATATAACTTTCACCTCTATTTCCTCATTCTTTCCACAGAAAAGAACGTTTCTGGTTATATTCAAACCCATTTCCAAAATCAAACTTACTCATGGCGTCTTCCTCAAACGTTCTTCAACCCGCTTTGAAACTTCAGAAATCTACACAGATGGGGGATCAAGAGTACATACCAAACCCAAATACTGCAGAAGTGCGCGCCATTTATGCTTCTCAGGTAATCATTCCCTTTGAACTTTCTGGAAAAACTCATGCCTTCATGGGACCTTTACCAGGAGAAAATAATTCTGCTTTGAATAAATTCTTTCCTGCTTATTATAAAACTAGGCCCTTAGTTAGTAAGAACAAGATAGATGAAGATGGCCGTCCAGTCTTAGCAGATCCTAATGGTGCAGAAGATACTTTGACTGTAACCTCTTCAACCCTAGAAAAAATTAGGTTAAACTATGTAACCGATTTTGTGAAAGTTTTTAGGTCAATTCCCCTAGCAAAAGACCCTGAATTATACTATGCCTGGTTAGCAAGAGTAGAGAAACACAAGGCTTCTTTCTGGAAACAACAGGGCATTTATGACTTAATCCAATTATCCAAAACTGGTTTAGAATACAACCAAACCATATTAGTAGCATCAGTTCATTTCTGGGATGCTTCCCATAACACTTTCCATCTTCCATGTGGAATGGTCACCCCCACCCTTTTCGACATAGCTGTTATCACGGGGCTTCGACCAACCGGAGAAACCTTTGACCCCAATGTTATGGATACTGATACTATTAACTTTAACGAAGCAACAGTTACTTACACTACGTTCATTCAACAATATCATGACGAAAACAATGAGGTAGTCTCGGATGAAGAGCATATTGCTTTCTTAGCCTTGTGGCTCTCGAGATGCATTTTCTGTTCTAGGTCCATACAAGTAGCAAAGAGGTATCTTTGTATGGCCAATCAACTACATGCTGGAACACAACTAAACCTGAGCCAATTAATTCTAGGGTTTCTCTATGAGAATCTAGGTGAAGCAACAGACCTTGTTAAGAATTACACAACAGGATCCCTACTTTTCGCTGGTCCCTTCTGGCTGCTGCAACTGTGGCTCAATGCTACTTTCGAAGCTCACCTCCCATTTCGAGGTATTGTCAACGAAGAAGATCCCAACATAAAAAATCGAACTGTAGAAGGAACACGGTTGGCTCTGCTCACTCCAAAAGAAGAGATTGGGAAGCTTCGCGAACATTTTTTAGCATATACCATGATGTTCGCCCAACGTTATCAATTCAGCCCTTCGATGGCTCCATTCGTAAACAGGACAGTGGGTCCCGAATGGTTCACTCGAAAGTTTCCAGCAATGTCTCAGGATCAGGAGGTGGAATCCATGACCATTTGGGAAGCTTTTCTCACTCCAAGGCTATTCTATCACCGACTTCGACCCTCCAAGGGCCAATGTGTTCTTCTTGGCTACCAACCAAATCTTGTATCAAGACAGTTTGGATTAGTCCAGGTGAAACCCAAATGCTTATATGACAAAAGGAACCACATGTGTCTATACACTTTACATCTAACTGAAGAAGAATGCGAGTCCAAAATTGCCAGATACGCTGGTGTTGCCAATCTTTCCCCTACTCCTTTCGAACCTGCCTTTTATTCTACTCCAGATTTCCATCAATGGTGGACAGATTACTACACCATGCAAATCTTCGATGCTGAAAGCCTTACTCGAGAATTAACTGAAGCTTTTGCTGATGTGCAGGAAAACTTTCACAAAGGTACTTCGACTCATATTAAAGAAATACAAGCTTTTCAAAAATTCTTTGAAACTATTTACAGGCCTGATGATCTTAGTCGGACCATTCGTGAAGCTGCAGTTATTTTACGTGAAAAGTTTTCTGCTAAACTGGATAAGTTGAAACTGCCCCCGTCTGTTTGACCAGAACTGCGTTATGAAGTGGCTTTCAAACTTAATCCTCCAAAATTCCCTTCACTGCCAAGCGCTGATTTTGGTGTGGCTTTGAGCCCTCCTTTCCCAGACTGGTTCGTGTGTGGGAATGCTTTTAAAATTCTTCAAGAACAAACTAAAAGACGCGCTGAACGAGTGGTCCCGACTAAGCATACCCTGGATACTTTCAAAGGACATCTCCATATAGACCTTGAACATGTTCGTGTCTTGACTCCAATACCTGAAGGTTTGGGTTTAGACATTCTTTCGACTAGCTTTTCTTTTTCTACTGAAACACTGATTCCAATTTTACTTGCAGCCGTTACTCGAAAGAGAAAGATCAAAGAAATCTCTGCGCGGAAAGCTTCTGAAGTTTCGAAGAGCAACAAGCCAAGTGGGAGTGACTCTATCACCACTGATAAGAAACCCACGGTATATACATACTTTATATTCCGCTTGTATATCTTGTAAATCACACTTACGTTATTCAATCTCCATTTTCAGAGCTCGAAGCCTCCGACACATTCGAAGCGAAAAGCTTCTCAAATAGCCGTTTCAGACGACGACGACAAATCTCCTCCTCGAACCAGACAAACCCAAAAGAAAAAACAGAAGGCCGTCACTCCTTTAGGAAAAGAAAAGGGATCTGGGTCTTCGAAAATTACGTCACCGGGTGAAAAGGTATCTTCTGAAGAGTCACCTTTAAAAGGTGGTAGTAACATTCTTGTTATAGAGAGTCACAAATCGAGTCCAGATAACATTCCAACCAAGGTATTTGGATTTCACGACATAATCATCTTTATAGACTTTAACTTATACAATTAAGTTAACGTTTTACCTTATGACTGTAGGATGATGTTGGCACAGCCACTTCTGATCTCAAAGCCTTCACCCTCACTATTGACCTTGATAATCTCCAAGGTAAGTGCATGTTCTTTCTTATGGCAACGAGATTTCTTGCAACCTTCCCACCATAATATGTTCTAATTACTCCATGAAGACAAATCTCACGTGCTTTCGCCAGTTGTCGAAGACGCTCAGCCTCTTGCGACTATCATTCCTACTGCAGCAGTCGAAGAAAGCCATTCAACTGATGATTCTCCACCTACCCACAAAAGTGAAAATATGGGAGCAGATCGACAATGTTCAGGTAGTAACAATGCAGCTGGCCACCCAACTGGTAGTGAGGATACTGTATCTGAACAAGATGCTATGGAGGAAACCTCCAAGTTAGCCACAGTTGGTCCTCACGAAACTTCGCCCTTTGGGACCATAGTTTCTCCTGAAACTACTTCGACGCCTGCCTCAACAAAGCCTACCCCTTCCGATTTGGAGCAACTTAAACAAACTGATCCTCTCAGCTTCCTCAAAGCCATGATGAATATTGATAATATTTCGTCCTCTGAGCTCGAAACTTCTCCAGCTGTTCAGACAGAATCTGGTGACAAAGAGGATACTTCTGGTCTTCTTCATCAGATAAAGGAAAAGTTCTTCGAAACCAACCTTGTCGAAATTCTTAGTAAGGATCCTACCAAAGGTCATAGCTTGAATCAACTTTTGAAAAAGGTGGATCTGCTTCTGGTTTCAACAGAAGTTTCAGAGGTGATTGTTTTGTTGGGTTCTTTGATCGAACAGCTTCAGTCAAACATTCTTCGACGTTGAAATGTTGATGAACAACTTACTACAAAGGTGGCTTCTCACAGTTTGTCTTGGAAAGCTGTTACTGATGCAACGAAGAAGGGTGATGCTCTCAAGCTTAAACGCTCAGAGAAACAAAAAGAGTGTGACGAATGTGAGCAGAATATCAAATCCTGGAAGCAGGAAATTATTAAGCTTGAAGAGAAGATAAAAGAGGCTGAATCTCGTAAGGCAACAATTCAACAAATCAGTGAGCAAGAATTGATTGAAGTTGCACATTTAGGAATCCAGCATTTCGAAGCTGCGCAGAAACTAGTGCCCGAAATTGAAGAATTGAAGAAACAACGAGCTTTGATTGAACTTCGCATGTCTTCATGGGAGGTTCAGTATTCGAAGATAAAAGACAATCTTCCTAGGGATTTCAATTAGTCATTTCGAACTTTGTACTTTATTTTGTGATGCGCACCTATTTTGCTTTGTAATCGAATTCCTCCAGGAATAATATACATATGCGCACCTTTTGTCTTTCAATTTACCTATTTATTTCATTTTGCAATGATCACGAGTAGCACTCTAGCAATTTCTTCAAATCTTGCCACAATATATTTTTATTGCCGCAGTAATCTTAATAAATGTGAGCACGTGACCTGACTATCCTTCGCACCCCTTTTAGCCTATACTTGATGTTTCTCCTCCCTTAGCCGTAACCATCATTAAGTGATGACGTCACTTTCTTCAAAACGTCTCTTTAAGACGTGCGTGCACCAGTTTTTCATGATTGCATCTCAACTTCCAAGGGCGGGAAACGGCGGAAGCCATAACTTCTCTTTGGAATACCAAACACGGTCTAATCAATCATTAAAATTAAACCGTTCCTTTATTGCCCCAGGTCTATATAAAGGATTAGCATTATACTTCTTTCTTCACACTTGCTTCAAAACTCTTGTCCAAGACTTCGTTTCTCTTCTTGCATTCTCTCAAAACACAGAGTCTGAGAAAAACCCTTTTCAAACTTTTTCTTCTCCACATGGCGCTACCTCTCACTTACAATAACATTAGGGCTTGCATAAAAAAGGAGTTCAAAATCTCTGAAGAGGAGTTTGATGAGAACTCTATAAGCATCAGTGTCCTTTTTGCTAACCAGGAACTTGATTTCTACTATGAAATCCTAGAGGGACCTGTTTACCCCAACATGCTAGCAGACTTCTGGATGTTTGCATCTCTACGCATAGATCCGGAAGGCAGAACCATTATAGTCTCTGAGGTTCGACATGCCCATATTAGAATCACTCCCTCCACCATCTCTGACCTGATGAGATGTAACAATTCTGGTGAGACCTTTGATGACAATAGCTTCAACATGACTACTCATCTTCTATTGAGGACTCTTATGGATAACGATCCCTTCAGCGCCAAAGTCATCAGGGTTTGGCATCAAATGCTCGTGGGTAACTTTCGTCCACGAAACCATGATCAAAACAGCATCATGGTGGAGGACTTGGAATTTATCCTCTGTGCCCTTCGTGGGAAGAAAATCTGAAGGATAGAAAAACACTTAGAAAGGGGGGGGATTGAATAAGTGTGACTTTAAATCTTAGACGATAAAAATAAATTGCACAATTATTTTTATCCTGGTTCGCTGTTAACGAAGCTACTCCAGTCCACCCCCGCAGAGATGATTTACCTCAACTGAGGATTTAATCCACTAATCGCACGGATTACAATGGTTCTCCACTTAGTCCGCAACTAAGTCTTCCAGAGTCTTCTGATCACACACTGATCACTCCAGGAACAACTGCTTAGATACCCTCTAAGACTTTTCTAGAGTCTACTGATCAACACGATCACTCTAGGCTTAGTTCACTCCTAAGACTTCCTCTAGAGTATTCTGATCAACCTGATCACTCTAGTTACAAACTGCTCAGCCAACTGCCAAGACTTCCTAGAGTATACTGATCAACACGATCACTCTAGTTCCTTACAACTTAATGTAATCAATTCTAAGAGTTTACAAATGCTTCTTAAAAGCTATAATCACAACTGTGATATTTCTCTTAACGTTTGAGCTTAATCTCACTAAAATATTACAACAGCAATGTAGTGAGTTGATGAAGATTCTGAGCTTTGATTGAATAGCGTTTCAGCAAGTTAATTTGAATTGTCTTTTTTCAGAATCGTTAACCTTGCTTCTCATCAGAACTTCATATTTATAGGCGTTGAGAAGATGACCGTTGAGTGCATTTAATGCTTTGCGTGTTCCGTACAGCATTGCATTTAATGTTATACGCTTTTGTCAACTACCTCGAGCCTTGTTCACGCTGTGTCTACTGACGTTGCCTTTAGTAGCTTTAACGTTCCTTTTGTCAGTCAGCGTAGTCTGCCACGTGTACTTCCTTCTGATCTGATGTTTGTGAATACGACGTTTGAATATCATCAGAGTCAAACAGCTTGGTGCATAGCATCTTCTGATCTTCTGATCTTGAAGTGCTTCTGTTGCGTGATACCATCTTCTGATCTTCAGTGCTTCTGATCTCATGTTCTTCTGATGCTTCCATAGACCCATGTTCTGATTCTGCTTCGACCATCTTCTGATGTCTTGCCAGACCATGTTCTGATGTTGCATGCTGGACCATTTGAGACACAACTTCTGAGTGCTGAATTATGCGTACTCTTTATATATTTCCTGAAAGGGAAATTGCATTGGATTAGAGTACCATATTATCTTAAGCAAAATTCATATTATTGTTATCATCAAAACTAAGATAATTGATAAGAACAAATCTTGTTCTAACAATCTCCCCCTTTTTGATGATGACAAAAACATATATAAATGATATGAATTTGCGATCAGAAAGAGTAGACGGCAAAAGACAAATTACACAGCTATAGCATAAGCATATGAATATGTCTCCCCCTGAGATTAACAATCTCCCCCTGAGATAAATAATCTCCCCCTGAAATAAATACTCGAAGAACTTTAATAAAAGACTTCCCTGATTATTTCGGTAGAGACGATCATATAAGCTTCTGCCTTCAGAGAATTCATAGCTTCTGACTTCTGCTTCCATTGGACAGCTTCAGAACTTGAATTTCTTTAGATCCTTAGAACACTCACAGCTTCTGATTCCTGCTTCCATCGTGGACAGCTTCAGAACTTGAATTTCTTTGATCTTCAGAACATTCACAGCTTCTGACTTCTGCTTCCATTCAGGACAGCTTCAGAACTTGAATTTCTTTGATCTTCAGAACATTCACAGCTTCTGATTTCTGCTTCCATTCAGGACAGCTTCAGAACTTGAGTTTTCTGGATCTTTTAGAACATTCACATCTTCTGATTTCTGCTTCCCTCGGATAGCTTCAGAACTTTGAATGTCTACCAACATCACTTCATGCTAGATTTGTATCAGAACATCGTTGAATGTACCAGAGCATCATCATAGCATCTCTACATCCTGAAATGTTACAGAACAAAAACTAAACGACAAAAGTCAGCATGAACGAGTTAGAACATAAAATGTATGTTTGAACACATTATATGTATCAGAGCCATATAGGCTGAAATAATGTATCAGAGCAAATAATATATCAGAGCCATAACATTATATGTATCAGAGCAAATAGAATTTTGTCAGAACAGGATAGACAATGATATTCAAATTCTATTATCAGTGCTTCTGATTCATTCTTCTTTCTTGCTTCTGATCTATGAAGCTTGACAGCACTCAGCTTGCTTCAGTTTCCAAGAGCTTATTCCTTTTACAGAATAACGCTTCTTATGGTTTTGCTTCTGGTGTTTGCTTTGAAGATTTACTTCACTTCTCTGTACCTGCAAAACACTTAAACCATATAGAACTTGCAGTTCTTGTTAGTGAATGTGTGGGAGCCTTTACCCAGCAACTGATAGATTTAATCAAATCATTTATCATTTATCTTCTCCCCCTTTTTGTCATAACATCAAAAAGAATATTTAAAAAGATTCAGATGTATAAAACGACAAAAAAAAAAAACATTTACTGGAATGTAAAACACAAAGAAACTTTTCATTGATAATCAAAAGATATTACAAAAGGTTCCTATGTTTAACAAGATGAGAAACATTCCTAGCAAATACAAAAAAGGATTTCCAAAGAGGAAATCACTACAAAAATTAAAAACAGAGCCCTAGCTAGACACGCTCTGTGTCAACCCATCAAGAATCCCGGAGGACTTCTTGTCTTCCAGACTGAAACCTCCACTGTAGGAGAGATCCCAGAACCAAGGAGGAAGTGAGGGACAGTTCACAGACAGAGAGCTAATGTTGCAAACGGGGCTTTCCCTCAACATAGACGTTGAGCCTATCTTCCCACAACTCAAGAAAGTCTTCTGTCTTTGGATGAAAGTTGATAACAACATCAAAGAAGGATCTGACTTGAGAGGTATTAGAAGAGCCATCCCGAGATGCACAGAGATCTGTCGCCTTTGAGTCATGGAGCTACAACAGGCTTAGGGTGAACGCTAGGTTTTGAGAGAAGAAAAGAAAAACGAGAGAGAGAGAGAAAGAAAACTTTAAGAGGAAAACAGAGAGATAGGAAACCAAAAACCATTTTGAAGAGTATTTAAAAGAAAATAAAATGAAACGAATGATGACTAGCATTTAATGTTACGTGACGTGAGGAGAGATAATAAAGACAAATGAGGTGACTAGCACAGTTACCTATGGTCGGCGTCCCTTCAACTGCACGCGCGCTTATCCATGAATAGTAACGACAGGTATACCATCCCGAGATAAAACGTAACAGCTGTTTTGCTTTAAAAGAGGTTCTGAATCAACTTAGACAATGAAACGTTAGTAATAACCGAATCATAATTTCTAAAAGAATTCGATCAGAACTTCTGATTAAAAAAAATGTTCCACATTCATTTCAGAAGATACTCATACATGAGAACTTCTCATCTTCTCATTCTGGGCATAAATCCATACTGATGTTCTTCAGAATGAACTTAAACCTATCTTCAGCCAGGGGTTTTGTAAAGATATCAGCCCATTGATGGTCTGTATCAACAAAGTTTAAAGATATAACACCCTTCTGAACATAGTCCCTTATGAAATGATGTTTTATCTCAATATGTTTAGCTTTTGAATGAAGAATAGGATTCTTAGATAAACATATAGCAGAAGTATTATCACAGAATATAGGAATGTTACTCTCAAATATCTGATAATCTTCTAACTGACTCTTCATCCAGAGCATTTGTGTACTACAGCCAGCAGCAGCGACATATTCTGCTTCTGTCGTTGATAGAGCAATAGTTGCTTGCTTTTTGCTGTACCAGGAGATCAAATGACTTCCAAGAAATTGGCAACTTCCTGAAGTACTTTTTCTTTCAATTCTGTCTCCAGCATAATCAGCATCGCAGAATCCTACTAAGTTGTATTCTTTAGATTTTCTGTAAACTAAACCAACATTAGTAGTACCTTTCAGATACCTTAGAATTCTCTTAACAGCAGTTAAATGAGATTCTCTAGGATCTGATTGGAATCTAGCACACAAACAAACACTGAACAGAATGTCAGGTCTAGAAGCAGTCAAATATAGAAGAGATCCAATCATACCTCTGTATAACTTATGATCTACCTTCTTACTTACCTCATCCTTACCTAGGATGCATGTTGGATGCATAGGAGTTTTGGCTTCTTTGCAGTCCAGAAGATTAAACTTCTTCAGAAGTTCCTTCACATACTTGGTTTGGTGAACATATGTTCCTTCTGATGTTTGATTTATTTGTATTCCAAGGAAATACTTGAGTTCTCCCATCATGCTCATTTCAAACTCAGCCTGCATAGACTTAGCAAACTCCTTTCCAAGTGTAGCATTAGATGTTCCAAAAATAATATCATCCACATATATTTGACAAATTAAAATATCCTTTTCAAAGGTTTTACAAAAGAGAGTAGTGTCCACTTTTCCTCTAGTGAAACCATTATCCAGAAGGAAAGAACTTAAGCGTTCATACCAAGCTCTGGGAGCTTGCTTCAATCCATATAATGATTTCTTTAGTTTAAACACATGATTCGGAGACATAGAGTCTTCAAAACCAGGAGGTTGATGGACATAAACTTCTTCATCTATATAACCATTTAAGAAGGCACTCTTAACATCCATTTGATAGAGAGTGATGTTATGTTGAGTGTGTTGCACCCCAAAATTTGCCCATCTAATTTTATTCTAATTGGCTTAAAGTTTCACATTCATCTGCATACATTCACTAGATCATCTAATACATCATTCATTCATTAATCAATCACTTGGCATGAGATCAAAGGTCTTGGGACGAATTAGGCTTTCATTATCGTTTGTAAGTCCGCTTCAATTGAAGTTCTCCTGGAATATGGATCAGGGTTTATTTCCCTATCCCGTATAATAATAAAGAGCTCGGAGAAACATCATAATGAGGTTTATTTATTCGTCCACGTGTCATAAGTAAAGAAGCAGGTGGTACGTGATATTTAGATAGAGGGACTTCATGATTCATTTATACGAGCAACCAAATAAAATCCTTGGCTTGGAGCTTGTTTCCCTAAATAATTAGTAATCAGTTGGGTTGTCGAACTTACTTCGTGGATTAATAATCAGGTGTTTTCATGGGTCGAGAAATCTATTCCTTCTTTAAAAGATTATATTCATCCATTTTTTGATTTGACAATACATTGGAATCTCAATAGAAACTCATAAGGAAACTTAGACGCTTTGAGTATATTATTCAAAGTTCATTAAAAAAACCATCACAATTCCGAGAGCAAATTCAAACATCCATTATCCAAATTCTATTCAAAGATACATTTATATACTCATTCAAAATCCATAAACCAAGAGTCCAATATCCATTACAACATCATTGTCATTACAAAAAAAAACATGTACATATAAACCTATTCTAGCCCTATCTTGATTCCAAGCCTGCTTCAATTTATTTCCATTGAGTCACTGCCCCTTCAGCCTCATGACTTATTTCCATATGGACCAATCTTTGTGTCATGTCCAAACGGAGCTGCAACCTCCGGATAAACCGACTCTGCAGCAAACCTGCCATAATTCAAACCATTTCAAATATATCAGTTTATCATTTACACATTCAAGAGCAAAGAATAATACTTTTTTAGCCCTGCATAAATCAAACCAAACCCCTGTTCTATTGAGAACCGAATCAGCATAACCAGAAGAGTTCAAAAACAAAAAAAAAAACTATCAGCAAAAGGGGATGAACAGAAACAGTCAGACACACAGCTCAGTACTTATATCTATCACCATCAAGTTCAATTCAGTATTTAACCCATCAAAACCAGCCCCACACATTCAGTTATTCAGACCTGTTCTAATTCATAGTAATTCAGATATCTACCAAAGCAAGTTTCCAATTAAATCAGCTATCAAATTACCTTCTAACCAAACTTCTAAACTAACATCAAAAGGACCATAACCACATAAAGCAAATAGGTCCCTGCACAGATTCATTCAAGCCAAGCCATGCTTTAATTTCATTTTGCAACCAGCCTCCTACTAACTGTTTCTAACCATTCAACCTAACCGATTCAGTTATGACATTCAACAGGTATCTAATTCTCTAACCATATCATAACTAACTTCTCAAACTCTCTAACCAACTAACCTATCCTAACTGCCATAACAGAAAATCAGTTTCATAACTACCAGAATTACCAACTGAACACTAACAGAGATTCAACAGAAAAACCAGAGTTTTAACTAACCTTCATAGCTATAAAGTCAGAACCTGGATTCATTCTTGAGGGGCTTCACTTCAAACCTTGAACCATCTTCACAACGATTTTTCCACTCTTCACCAATCCATACACTTCACTCTCCAACTCAGAACCTCACCTCCCACTCTCCTTCGATTCATTCTCCACATAACATCACCCTCTTTCTCTCTACCGCCACCTTCGTTCATCTTCTGGATTCTTCACTTCTCCAATCTTCAGCACTCTCAATCACAACAAAAAACTACAATCATCACTGAGAATCTGCAAGAACGAGAACATAACAGAGTTTCAGAGATAAGAATCGCATAACAGAGAAACGAGAACAGAAAACGAAAAAAAACCTTCTCTGAACCGTTCTTTATCATCTTCATCATCGATCTTCACCGCTAATTTCATCATCTTCACATCGCATCTCAGCATCTTCAACTAGCCTCCACGTCATCTCTGCACGAGAACACCAAATCATCATCATCATCGCCGATTCATTCATCAATTTCGGCAACAACAACAAACAAATGCGAAGAGAACGGAAGAAGATAAGAGATTGAGCGATCGAGGTTCGCCGGAGAAGACTGGTAACATCACCGCCGCTTTGTCGCGAAGGAGAAGACGGAGATCGCGATGTCGCGCTGAGACGAGAGAATCTGAGCGAAGATATGTTGAAATCAGGGAGAAGCGAGTGCGAGAACGGAGGCGAATGGCCGGTCAGCGCCGCGAATTTGGTCGGAGAAAGTGAGCCTCTCCGCTGTGTCGCCGTCGTGTCCGATGAGAGGAGAGTCTGAGATTTCAATCGCCACTCTCATGTAAACCCTAATCCCTTTTTATTTTAATTCTTTTTTTTCAATTAATGTGTTAATTAATCAGTATGTGAATTAGAATATTGATCACCATAAGTCTGTTTAATTAGATTAGAATTTGATTAACTGAAAACTAATTGATATTAATGGATTTTGGATTTGATTAGTTGCAAAAAAAAAATGAATAAAAATCTGAATGATAAGTTGGATCAATCGCTGAATCTATGGGCCAATCTAGCGCTATTTCCACCCTCATTCGGCCCAGCATGCACCATTTTTGTGTGCTGAAGAACTTGAACAAAAAAACATAAAAATGCTATTTTTTCTACCATAATTTTTAGACCTTAATATCCAATCTTTTGACATAAAAAATGATCATAAAAATAATAGTTTTAGGCTTTTATTTTCTTTTTGCTTGATTAAAATCATGTACTTTGTCATAAAAAATCAACAAAATAATAGTTCTTTAAATTCGATTTTTTGTACTATTTTGCATCGTTCACTTTCATGTCTTGTACCATATTTCCAAGTGTTTATGTTAGCCATTTTACACTAATTTTTGTATCGTTATTTACTTGTATTTTTACTTGTATTCTCGATCTCCGCTTGTGCTTGTAATTTCGTTCATTTAATCCTAACATTTAGGTATAATCATAACCTTAGGCTAGTTACTTCATTTTAGGCTAGTTTTCTTTTCCTTTTCAACTTTTAAAACATTAATAAAGGACGACGCGAATCATGCTAATACCTTTTTAGTGTGAAAGAAATGATTGGGGCGTAGGCCCCGATGTATGTTCTTTCCCATTTAGCGGAAGAGAAATGATTGAGGCGTAGGCCTCGGTGTATTTCTTAACCGTTATTTAGAGAAACGATTGTGGCGTAGGCCTCGATGTGCATTCTCTAAATATTCAAAAACTGTATTTCATTTAGAGAAACGATTGTGGCGTAGGCCTCGATGTGCATTCTCTAAATATTCAAAAAAACTCTTTTTTAGGCATGATTCAAGTCACAAATTAATTTCCCTTAAAAGACACTTAACCAAAAACATTCCAAAATATTTAATAAAGGCTCAGACTTAAACAAAGTAAGGAAGTGATGCGAAGCCTTGTAGTGGGTTTTCGTCCATCATGGAATTACACCTAAAAGACACAAACCAATTTTCTCTCTTCTCTCTCTTGCCTCCGAGGCATTCTTTCTCTTGCCTTCAGGGCATTCTTTCTCCTAATCGGACACGTTATTTCCGCTCCATTCCCAGCTTAAGACTCCAGAGGTCGAGCAGCGGAGTGCGAATGTAACTGTTCAACTAAAAAACACAAAAACAAACAAAAACTAAAGAGCCGAACTACGGCGCTCTGATTCCTGAAAGGGATACGTAGGCATCAAGTCGCGGGGCTTGAACGAGCACAACTATTTAAAAACCTTATTTTCCCCGTGTTTCTTTCTTTCATTTGCATGCATTCCCTTAGTATTAAGCTTTAGATTTATACACCCTTAGAATAGAACAAACATAAGTGGATCCTGTGGAGTACCACAGACGTGAGGGGTGCTAATACCTTCCCCTTGCGTAACCGACTCCCGTACCCTATCTCTGGTCGAAAGACCTCTTTTCTTATCCATTTCTTATCCCAGGTTTTCTGATATTCCTTTCCCTCTTTGGGATAAATATATTGGTGGCGACTCTGTTCATTTTCGCGAGCGTGCGACAGCTGGCGACTCTGCTGGGGAACTAGCTTAGTCGATCCTAGCTTGTGTTTGTTTTCTTTTCTTTGGGTGTTCATTTATTGATTTATTGCTTTATTGCTTCACTGCTTTATTGCTTTATTTCTTTATGCCTTGCATATCATGACTATTTACTGCTCGCATATCATGTTTATTTTCTCGCATTCTGGACTATATTATGGGTCCCCGTGGGGGCCGCATATTTTCTCTGTTTGCAGGTTGGGTGGGTTGTTTCTATGAGGTAAAAGGCCCAATACCCAGGCCAGAGTGATACTTAGGCTACCTAGGACAGAGTGGATAGTCATGACGCCAACAGAATGTCAGGTTCTGTTGATTGCGATCATGAGACCCACGACCAGTTAAGGTTCAAATGGGATACCATCGTTGGCATGTATTTGCAACGATGATGGTGTCTCAGGAGAACTGTTAACGCTGGCAACCTTTTGACCTACCTTGTATTAGATCCTACCTGTGAGAGGGGTTGGGAAATTTTGTTTTGCAGGAAAACATGCCTTCATCCTACCCTATGCCCATTCAGACTATCTATCATAACCAACGTCGAACCTCTGAATCTAGAGGGTTCGACCTTATGTGACTTATGCAAAGGTTATCTATCCTGAATCAACGTTGAACCTCTGAATCTGGAGGGTTCGACCATTTTTGACTTATGCAGAAGTTCTACATCAATTATCTATCAGAATCAACGTCGAACCTCTGAATCTGGAGATTCGACCATATTTGACTTATGCACGAGCTGTTTATCCAGAAAGCAACGTCGAACCTCTGAATCTGGAGGATTCGACCATATCTTATGACCATGAAAAGCTATTATCCAAGAGGCCTTGATCCTGATTTATGATACATTTGCATCTTCATTAACATTTTTGCATTCATGCATGTGCATCCATGGTTACCAAGACTCTTACCTATTTCTCTCCATCAGATCAGTCAAAACGATTCCTCCACACCGATATCTGACAAGAGCTCACAGAAGAAGAATCATGGAGAACTATGAACAAGATCAGGCTGCCATTAGAGAAGAGATGGACCAAATGAAAGGCAAGGTCGATGCTATCCTGGAAGCTATCCAAGCCTTGCGAACTGAAAGGGTTCCTGCTACACAAGAGATTCCCGTTGTTGGTAACCAAGCTGCTGCTAGCCAACTTGAGGTCGTTCCACCTTCTTCTACTCCATTTGAGTTCCAAGCAAGGACTAATGCTACTCTTGGGATGCCATTCAACTTCATGACTGTTGATACTCTTGGAGCTTTAAACCAAGGAGGATCCATGCCCATAACTTCTGGAGTGCCAACTATGACTGGGCCTACTTGCCCATTTCCTACTCCACCTTCTCAAACAGAGATTCCTATTCCTGCTTTCTGTGGTACTCGTTCTGCTAATCCAGAAATGCAAACAATACCAACTGCTGAAAGAGCTCGACCCGTTGAGAAATCTGCTGAGAAGTACAAAATCCTTGAGGAAAGAATTCGAGCCATTGAAGGATTTAGTGCCTATGGGATGGATGCTGAGGATATGTGTCTAGTTCCTAATCTGGTTGTCCCTCCTAAGTTCAAGACTCCCGACTTCCAGAAGTACAAGGGTTTGAGCTGTCCGAAGAGCCATATCATCATGTATTGTCGTAAGATGGCTTCTCACATTCACAATGAACCATTGCTCATCCATTGCTTTCAAGATAGCTTGTCTGGGGCATCTCTGAACTGGTATATGAATCTGGAGCGTAATAGGATCCGATCTTGGAAGGATTTGTATGATGCCTTTCTCAAGCAATATCAGTATAACATTGACATGGCACCGACTAGGTTGCAACTTCAGAATCAAGTGCAAAGGACCAATGAGACATTCAAAGAGTATGCCCAAAGGTGGAGAGAAATGGCTGCTCAAGTTAATCCACCGCTTTCTGAATCCGAGCTGGTTGACATGTTCATGAACACTCTTCAAGGACATTATTATGAGAGAATGGTTGGTAGTGTTTCTTCTGGTTTCTCCGATCTAGTCAGGATTGGTGAAAGAATTGAGAATGGTTTGAAAATTGGTAAGATCCAGAATCCCGCCAATACTACTGCTGCAAACCAATATGGGTATAAGAAGCCTCAGGGTAACTTTGTCAAGAAGAAAGAAGGCGAGACCAGTGCCACCTATGCTCAAGATCAAGCTCCTCGCTATCAAGTGGCCGCCACCGCTCCTCAAGCTTATGTGGCACCTGTTGGTCAACAACCTTGGGTTCCGTATCAACAATATGTCCAACAACAAGGTTATCAGCAGAGACAAGGTCAACAGAGGCAGAATAGGCCTAAAAGGGTGTATGATCGTGTACCAATGTCCTATAGCCAACTTCTCGCCGCCTTGCTTGATCAAAAACTGATTCAATTAGCTGAAGCGAGGCCTCCTCCTGACCCTCTCCCTCCAAATTACAAGATTAATGCCAAGTGTGAATTCCACTCTGGAGGATCTGGTCACACCACTGAAGAGTGCAGAGTTCTCAAAGACAAGGTTCAGGATCTGCTTGATGCAAAAGAGATTACATTCGCACCTGTGGCACCTAATGTGGTCAACAATCCCATGCCACCTCACAATGGAGCTTCCACCAGTGGAACATGAAGACTTTTATGTTTGTCAGAGAAC
Source organism: Vicia villosa (assembly GCF_029867415.1). Lineage (NCBI taxonomy): Eukaryota > Viridiplantae > Streptophyta > Magnoliopsida > Fabales > Fabaceae > Vicia > Vicia villosa. The sequence goes on from NC_081181.1 coordinate 239,936, forward strand.
ATTTCATTTGCATTAGAATAAGGCCAAGCTTGCCATTGTATAGATTTCTTTAGTATTTTCAATTGTATTACTTTTGTTGTTATCAAGTACTTCTCATTGTAAGAAACTCATTTTGTTTGAATAAATAAAAATAATGTAATATACATGTTTTTCTCAAATCATTTCATCTTTGTCATTATGTTCATTGATACTTCACTCATTTGTCTTAAGCAACTAAAAAAGGAGAATGATGAAAATCAAAAACACATGAACTACTAATTGTATGCTTTTGGAACAAGATCTTGCTGACGATGTACAGGCATTGTTTCAATTCCCAAACACTGGAGTTATAAGGGAGTGAAACCTTCGCAAACCCCTTTGAGCCTATGGAGTAGTAGTTTCTTTTCAAAAAAAAATGCAAAACCCTTCATCTTAACCAGGGGCAGGGTAGTCTTCAGTTAGTGCGACCGAGCGCTCGACTTTCAGGTATTCCATCAGAGGATCGATCATATTTCATCTCTCACGACAAAAAAAGAAGAGCACAATCCACAATGGATGTCTCCCATTCACTGAGAAGAAGGCAGTCACAACCTTTCCATCAAGTCAATCACAAAAGTCATACAACTTGTTCCCGAACGAGACAAAAAAGAATAGAAGAAAGTTATGAATAAAAAAAAAGAAAAAAGGAAGAACAATAGCTCGCTAAGTCAAAAGAAAGAAAAGCTTTCAAGCAAATGACTTAGGCAAAAATTAGGGCATATCCCGCTGGACAACGAAATCCAAAATCAAAAGAAACTTTTTGTCCAGGCAAAAGTTAGGGAAAGCAAAAGACAAAGCAAAAGAAAAAAAAACCTTCGAGGAACAAGTTGTTGCGACCATCAACAAAAGAACCAAAGGGTGACTGCCACCTCCATCAAAGCTACAAAGGATCCTCATCCATCACAATCCTTCCTGAAAGGCGAACACTCGTGTCAAACTAACTGAACATAGGACTGGAGGACATCACGAAGAAGGGGTGGGTTAAGTAGAACTTGAGCCTTTATCCTTTGTTTCTTAAACCGTGAACCCGGCCACGTTACAACCCTCAAAAGTCCTAATTGAAGCAGGTTTCGTTCCGAAAGCATACAAACTGTGAAATCATTTCAAACTGACTCCTAATGTTGCTTGTCACTTGTATTAGTATCAGTACTACATTTTGACAAATAAAAACTTTTCTTTGAGATTAACATGTGCATTGCATTCTCATTATCCTTTTCAAAACAGAATTGTCTCTAAACTTGAAAATAAGTACTTGATACCAAGGAAAGTTCAACATTGAAATTCCATCGAGTAATCCTACAAAGGCAAAGGTTGGTCATCCAAAGGCAAATACTTGAAGCATCCATCTGGTGGAACAATTCCTTTCAATCTGGGGCAATCATTCCATGATCAACACTGGGGCAGACCATTGCACATCTCCATGATTCAAGCACATCAAAATTCCATCTCAAAAGATCATACAAGCTGGGGCAAGATAGAAACAAGTCATTTCTTCATCTTCAATCAAATGTCAGATATCGAGACAAGTGTCGAGGAGTCAAGCCAAACACCTCGCCTCCACAAGTTCTATCCTTCAAGCTATGATCCTTTCCACAAGGGCATCCTCCATCCACCTATATCTTGGAAACAATCATTTCATTCATACATTCATCATACATATCATTGCACTCTCATTAGCATATCTCCCTCAATAATCCAATCATCAATAAAACAGGGGCATCCACCCCACCTTGATTCTCAAGCAGAGTTTCAGAACTCCACCTAATCTATTCCACACAAAGCAAAAACCCTGACAAATCAATCAATACACTACATATAGAATCCATAACATCGCATCTCCAGAAGTGCATAAGATAAATCAAACATTTGCATATGAAGCATAAGCCAAGTTACTCATCAGATGAAGTCCCTACGAGCACTCAATTGATAATCCATTGGATCACTCAGAGTTAACATTGTGGTGTCATCTCCCAAAGTCAATCATGTTCATATTTCTTCAACCCAGAGTTGACGTTTTGTGTTCAACTCAGAGTTGATTTTCCTTTCATCTTTTAACCCCGAGTTAATCATCTTTTACCTCTCACCCAGAGTTGACGGATATTTCTTAATTGTTTCTCCTTTCCCACTCAACCCAGAGTTGACGGTTATCTTTTATTCAATCCAAAATTAATTTCTTCTTTTCCCACTCAACCCAGAGTTGACGGTTATCTGTTATTCAACCCAGAGTTGATCCTTGTCTTTCTTTCCCACTCAACCCAGAGTTGACGGTTACCTTTTATTCAACCCAGAGTTGATCCTTGTCTTCTCTTTCCCACTCAACCCAGAGTTGACGGTTATCTTTTATTCAACCCAGAGTTGATCCTTGTCTTCTCTTTCCCACTCAACCCAGAGTTGACGGTTATCTGTTATTCAACCCAGAGTTGATCCTTGTCTTTCTTTCCCACTCAACCCAGAGTTGACGGTTACCTTTTATTCAACCCAGAGTTGATCCTTGTCTTCTCTTTCCCACTCAACCCAGAGTTGACGGTTATCTTTTATTCAACCCAGAGTTGATCCTTGTCTTCTCTTTCCCACTCAACCCAGAGTTGACGGTTATCTTTTATTCAACCCAGAGTTGATCCTTGTCTTTCTTTCCCACTCAACCCAGAGTTGACGGTTATCTCTTGTTTTTTCCCGCTCAACCCAGAGTTGACGTTTATCTTTTATCCGACCCAGAGTCGATCCCTTGTCTTTTCCCACTCAACCCAGAGTTGACGGTCATTATTTGTCTTTCCCACTCAACCCAGAGTTGACGGTTATCTCTTGTTTTTTCCCGCTCAACCCAGAGTTGACGTTTATCTTTTATCCGACCCAGAGTCGATCCCTTGTCTTTTCCCACTCAACCCAGAGTTGACGGTCATTATTTGTCTTTCCCACTCAACCTAGAGTTGACGCTTACCTCTTGTCTTCCCCACTCAACCCAGAGTTGACGGTTATCTTTTATTCTTCCTTCCCACTCAACCCAGAGTTGACGGTTATTCTTTATCCTTTTTCCCACTCAACCCAGAGTTGACGGTTATCTTTTGTCTTTTCCCACTCAACCCAGAGTTGACGGTTATCTTATTTCTTTCCCACTCAACCCAGAGTTGACGGTATCTCTTGTTTCCTTTTTCCCACTCAACCCAGAGTTGACGGTTATTTCTTTTCTCAACCCAGAGTTGACGGTTATCTTTTATTCAACCCAGAGTTGATCCTTGTCTTTCTTTCCCACTCAACCCAGAGTTGACGGTTATCTTTTATTCAACCCAGAGTTGATCCTTGTCTTTCTTTCCCACTCAACCCAGAGTTGACGGTTATCTTTTATTCAACCCAGAGTTGATCCTTGTCTTTCTCTCCCACTCAACCCAGAGTTGACGGTTATCCTTTATTCAATCCAGAATTGACTTCTCCTTTTTCCCACTCAACCCTGAGTTGACGGTCATCTTTTCCCTTTTCCCACTCAACCCAGAGTTGATGGTTATCTCTTGCTCAATCCATAATTAATTCCTTTTCCCTCTCACCCAGAGTTGACGGTTATCTGTTGTCCTTTCCCACTCAACCCAGAGTTGACGGTTATCCTTTGTTCAATCCAGAATTGAATTTCATTTCCTTTCCCACTCAACCCAGAGTTGACGGTTATTTCTAATTGTTCATCCTTCCTTCTCTCAACCCAGAGTTGATGTCTATCTCTTGTTTTCAACCCAGAGTTGATTTTCTTTCTTTCTTCTCTCAACCCAGAGTTGATGCCTATATCTTGTCCCACTAATACTGATTTCCCTTTCTGTTCTCAATCCAGAATTGATGTTCACCTCTCGTCTAACCCAGAGTTGACTTCCCTTTATCCTTCGACCCAGAGTCGACCCACTTTTCCTTTTCAACCCAGAGTTGATGTTTATTCCATTTCTAACCCAGAGTTAATTTGTTCAATCCATAATTGATACACTTTTCCTCAGTGGAGTTGACACCATTTCTTCCCCAGTGGATCTTATCTCTCATCAGGCAAATTTTCAGGTTCTCTTGATATTTAATCTTCTTCTACCTTGAATGTTCGAAAGGCTAGCGCCAATCTCACTTTCATGTTTAAGATGATTAAATAGGGGCAGCTGTTGCACCCCAAAATTTGCCCATCTAATTTTATTCTAATTGGCTTAAAGTTTCACATTCATCTGCATACATTCACTAGATCATCTAATACATCATTCATTCATTAATCAATCACTTGGCATGAGATCAAAGGTCTTGGGACGAATTAGGCTTTCATTATCGTTTGTAAGTCCGCTTCAATTGAAGTTCTCCTGGAATATGGATCAGGGTTTATTTCCCTATCCCGTATAATAATAAAGAGCTCGGAGAAACATCATAATGAGGTTTATTTATTCGTCCACGTGTCATAAGTAAAGAAGCAGGTGGTACGTGATATTTAGATAGAGGGACTTCATGATTCATTTATACGAGCAACCAAATAAAATCCTTGGCTTGGAGCTTGTTTCCCTAAATAATTAGTAATCAGTTGGGTTGTCGAACTTACTTCGTGGATTAATAATCAGGTGTTTTCATGGGTCGAGAAATCTATTCCTTCTTTAAAAGATTATATTCATCCATTTTTTGATTTGACAATACATTGGAATCTCAATAGAAACTCATAAGGAAACTTAGACGCTTTGAGTATATTATTCAAAGTTCATTAAAAAAACCATCACAATTCCGAGAGCAAATTCAAACATCCATTATCCAAATTCTATTCAAAGATACATTTATATACTCATTCAAAATCCATAAACCAAGAGTCCAATATCCATTACAACATCATTGTCATTACAAAAAAAAACATGTACATATAAACCTATTCTAGCCCTATCTTGATTCCAAGCCTGCTTCAATTTATTTCCATTGAGTCACTGCCCCTTCAGCCTCATGACTTATTTCCATATGGACCAATCTTTGTGTCATGTCCAAACGGAGCTGCAACCTCCGGATAAACCGACTCTGCAGCAAACCTGCCATAATTCAAACCATTTCAAATATATCAGTTTATCATTTACACATTCAAGAGCAAAGAATAATACTTTTTTAGCCCTGCATAAATCAAACCAAACCCCTGTTCTATTGAGAACCGAATCAGCATAACCAGAAGAGTTCAAAAACAAAAAAAAAAACTATCAGCAAAAGGGGATGAACAGAAACAGTCAGACACACAGCTCAGTACTTATATCTATCACCATCAAGTTCAATTCAGTATTTAACCCATCAAAACCAGCCCCACACATTCAGTTATTCAGACCTGTTCTAATTCATAGTAATTCAGATATCTACCAAAGCAAGTTTCCAATTAAATCAGCTATCAAATTACCTTCTAACCAAACTTCTAAACTAACATCAAAAGGACCATAACCACATAAAGCAAATAGGTCCCTGCACAGATTCATTCAAGCCAAGCCATGCTTTAATTTCATTTTGCAACCAGCCTCCTACTAACTGTTTCTAACCATTCAACCTAACCGATTCAGTTATGACATTCAACAGGTATCTAATTCTCTAACCATATCATAACTAACTTCTCAAACTCTCTAACCAACTAACCTATCCTAACTGCCATAACAGAAAATCAGTTTCATAACTACCAGAATTACCAACTGAACACTAACAGAGATTCAACAGAAAAACCAGAGTTTTAACTAACCTTCATAGCTATAAAGTCAGAACCTGGATTCATTCTTGAGGGGCTTCACTTCAAACCTTGAACCATCTTCACAACGATTTTTCCACTCTTCACCAATCCATACACTTCACTCTCCAACTCAGAACCTCACCTCCCACTCTCCTTCGATTCATTCTCCACATAACATCACCCTCTTTCTCTCTACCGCCACCTTCGTTCATCTTCTGGATTCTTCACTTCTCCAATCTTCAGCACTCTCAATCACAACAAAAAACTACAATCATCACTGAGAATCTGCAAGAACGAGAACATAACAGAGTTTCAGAGATAAGAATCGCATAACAGAGAAACGAGAACAGAAAACGAAAAAAAACCTTCTCTGAACCGTTCTTTATCATCTTCATCATCGATCTTCACCGCTAATTTCATCATCTTCACATCGCATCTCAGCATCTTCAACTAGCCTCCACGTCATCTCTGCACGAGAACACCAAATCATCATCATCATCGCCGATTCATTCATCAATTTCGGCAACAACAACAAACAAATGCGAAGAGAACGGAAGAAGATAAGAGATTGAGCGATCGAGGTTCGCCGGAGAAGACTGGTAACATCACCGCCGCTTTGTCGCGAAGGAGAAGACGGAGATCGCGATGTCGCGCTGAGACGAGAGAATCTGAGCGAAGATATGTTGAAATCAGGGAGAAGCGAGTGCGAGAACGGAGGCGAATGGCCGGTCAGCGCCGCGAATTTGGTCGGAGAAAGTGAGCCTCTCCGCTGTGTCGCCGTCGTGTCCGATGAGAGGAGAGTCTGAGATTTCAATCGCCACTCTCATGTAAACCCTAATCCCTTTTTATTTTAATTCTTTTTTTTCAATTAATGTGTTAATTAATCAGTATGTGAATTAGAATATTGATCACCATAAGTCTGTTTAATTAGATTAGAATTTGATTAACTGAAAACTAATTGATATTAATGGATTTTGGATTTGATTAGTTGCAAAAAAAAAATGAATAAAAATCTGAATGATAAGTTGGATCAATCGCTGAATCTATGGGCCAATCTAGCGCTATTTCCACCCTCATTCGGCCCAGCATGCACCATTTTTGTGTGCTGAAGAACTTGAACAAAAAAACATAAAAATGCTATTTTTTCTACCATAATTTTTAGACCTTAATATCCAATCTTTTGACATAAAAAATGATCATAAAAATAATAGTTTTAGGCTTTTATTTTCTTTTTGCTTGATTAAAATCATGTACTTTGTCATAAAAAATCAACAAAATAATAGTTCTTTAAATTCGATTTTTTGTACTATTTTGCATCGTTCACTTTCATGTCTTGTACCATATTTCCAAGTGTTTATGTTAGCCATTTTACACTAATTTTTGTATCGTTATTTACTTGTATTTTTACTTGTATTCTCGATCTCCGCTTGTGCTTGTAATTTCGTTCATTTAATCCTAACATTTAGGTATAATCATAACCTTAGGCTAGTTACTTCATTTTAGGCTAGTTTTCTTTTCCTTTTCAACTTTTAAAACATTAATAAAGGACGACGCGAATCATGCTAATACCTTTTTAGTGTGAAAGAAATGATTGGGGCGTAGGCCCCGATGTATGTTCTTTCCCATTTAGCGGAAGAGAAATGATTGAGGCGTAGGCCTCGGTGTATTTCTTAACCGTTATTTAGAGAAACGATTGTGGCGTAGGCCTCGATGTGCATTCTCTAAATATTCAAAAACTGTATTTCATTTAGAGAAACGATTGTGGCGTAGGCCTCGATGTGCATTCTCTAAATATTCAAAAAAACTCTTTTTTAGGCATGATTCAAGTCACAAATTAATTTCCCTTAAAAGACACTTAACCAAAAACATTCCAAAATATTTAATAAAGGCTCAGACTTAAACAAAGTAAGGAAGTGATGCGAAGCCTTGTAGTGGGTTTTCGTCCATCATGGAATTACACCTAAAAGACACAAACCAATTTTCTCTCTTCTCTCTCTTGCCTCCGAGGCATTCTTTCTCTTGCCTTCAGGGCATTCTTTCTCCTAATCGGACACGTTATTTCCGCTCCATTCCCAGCTTAAGACTCCAGAGGTCGAGCAGCGGAGTGCGAATGTAACTGTTCAACTAAAAAACACAAAAACAAACAAAAACTAAAGAGCCGAACTACGGCGCTCTGATTCCTGAAAGGGATACGTAGGCATCAAGTCGCGGGGCTTGAACGAGCACAACTATTTAAAAACCTTATTTTCCCCGTGTTTCTTTCTTTCATTTGCATGCATTCCCTTAGTATTAAGCTTTAGATTTATACACCCTTAGAATAGAACAAACATAAGTGGATCCTGTGGAGTACCACAGACGTGAGGGGTGCTAATACCTTCCCCTTGCGTAACCGACTCCCGTACCCTATCTCTGGTCGAAAGACCTCTTTTCTTATCCATTTCTTATCCCAGGTTTTCTGATATTCCTTTCCCTCTTTGGGATAAATATATTGGTGGCGACTCTGTTCATTTTCGCGAGCGTGCGACAGAGTGGCAAAAGAAATTAATAAGCGAATAGATTCTAACCTGGCCACTGGTGCAAAGGTTTCTGTATAATCAATCCCTTCTTGCTGACTATAACCCTGAGCCACCAGTCTGGCTTTGTTCCTTACCACTTCACCTTTCTCACTGAGCTTGTTTCTGAAGACCCATTTTGTACCAATAATATTGAATCCATCTGGTCTAGGAACAAGATCCCAAACATCATTCCTTGTAAACTGATTTAGTTCTTCTTGCATAGCAATTATCCAGTCTGGATCTTCTAGAGCATGATCAACAGAAGTTGGCTCGATCAAAGATACAAGACCTAATTGGCAGTCTGCATTGTTCTTAAGGAATGCTCTTGTTCTGATTGGATCATCCTTCTTTCCAAGAATGACATCTTCTGAATGACCAGAGATGAGTCTGGATGATCTTCTGACAGATGGCTCTTCAGAAATGCTTAGATCCTCCAGAGAAGCTGATACTTGATCTTCCGATTCTTTGCTTCTGAGAGGTTCTGCTTCTGATGCGTTGCTTCTTGGCTCAACAACTTCTGATATGTCAATATCACAATCTGCAAAATTATCAAACTGCTTTGGTTTTTCAGAACCAAGCTTATCATCAAACCTGATATTGATTGATTCTTCTACAACCAATGTTTCAGTATTGTATACTCTGTAGCCTTTTGAGCGTTCAGAATATCCAAGAAGGAAACATTTTTGTGCTTTGGAATCAAACTTACCAAGATGATCTTTAGTGTTCAGAATAAAGCATACACATCCAAAAGGATGGAAATATGAAATGTTGGGCTTTCTATTCTTCCACAATTCATAGGGAGTCTTATTTAGAATAGGTCTGATAGAGATTCTATTCTGAATATAGCATGCAGTGTTTATTGCTTCTGCCCAGAAATGCTTAGCCATATTGGTTTCATTGATCATGGTTCTGGCCATTTCTTGCAGAGTCCTATTCTTTCGTTCTACAACCCCATTTTGCTGTGGAGTTCTAGGACAAGAGAAATCATGGGCAATACCATTTTCTTTGAAGAACTCTTCAAAGGATCTGTTCTCAAATTCACCACCATGATCACTTCTGACCTTTATGATTTTACACTCTTTTTCAGATTGAATCTGAATGCAGAAATCAAAGAACACTGAATGAGTCTCATCCTTGTGTTTCAAGAATTTTACCCATGTCCAGCGGCTATAATCATCTACGATGACTAATCCATATTTCTTTCCTCTGACAGATGCTGTTTTGACTGGTCCAAACAGATCAATGTGCAAGAGTTCTAATGGCCTTGAGGTAGAAACAACATTCTTAGACTTGAATGCAGGTTTGGAGAACTTGCCCTTCTGACATGCTTCACAAAGAGCATCTGATTTGAATTTCAGATTAGGGAGTCCTCTGACAAGATTCAGTTTGTTAATCTGAGAGATCTTTCTCAAACTAGCATGACCTAATCTCCTGTGCCAGACCCACTGCTCTTCAGAAACAGACATAAGACAAGTCACCTTCTGACTCATAAGATCATGCAGATCTGTCTTATAAATGTTGTTCTTCCTCTTGCCTGTAAATAGGATTGAGCCATCCTTCTGATTTACAGCCTTGCAAGACTCTTGATTAAAGATTATATCATAACCATTGTCACTTAATTGACTGATAGATAAGAGGTTATGAGTTAAACCTTCTACAAGAAGTACATTAGAAATGGAAGGAGAGTTACCAGACTTTATAGTTCCAGAGCCAATTATCTTGCCCTTCTGATCACCTCCGAACTTGACTTCTCCTCCAGACTTAAGCACCAGGTCTTGGAACATAGACCTTCTTCCTATCATGTGTCGCGAGCATCCAGAATCCAGGTACCATGACATGTTGTGCTTTGTCCTTCTTGCAGCCAAGGATATCTGCAATAGGAATAATCTTATCCTTAGGTACCCACATTTTCTTGGGTCCTTTCTTGTTAGATTTTCTCAAGTTCTGATTGAACTTGGATTTAACATTGTAAGCAATAGGAGGAACAGCATGATAATTCTTAATGTGAGTTTCATGATATTTCCTAGGTTGTGTCACATGCTTCTTAGTGTGTGTAATGTGAAAACTTTGAGCATGTGAAGTGTGCCTAATATCATGTGAGTGGCCATACTTGAACTGATCATACAATGGCTTGTATGTGAGTTTCATTTCATTAACAGGTTCAAGTTTGTATGGGATTTCACCCTCATAACCAATGCCAACTCTTTTGTTTCCAGACACAGCATATATCATAGAAGCTAGCTGACTTCTGCCAATACTTCTAGATAAGAACTTCCTGAAACTTAAATCATATTCTTTCAGAATATGGTTTAGACTGGGAGTGGATTTTTCTGAATCAGAAGGAGATCCAACATTATTGGATAATTTTAAAAGTTTTTCTTTTAATTCAGAATTCTCCAACTCAAGCTTCTTTGTTTCAAATTCAAATTGCTTTTTCAGCTTTTTGTATTTGAGACTAATCTGAGACTTGAGTTCCAGAAGTTCAGTTAGACCGGAAACTAACTCATCTCTAGTAAGTTCAGAAAATACCTCTTCAGAATCTGATTCTGATGTAGATTCTGATCCGTCATCTTCTGTCGCCATCAGCGCACAGTTGGCCTGCTCATCTTCTGAATCATCTTCTGACTCATCCCAGGTTGCCATAAGACCTTTCTTCTTATGAAACTTCTTCTTGGGACTTTCCTTCTGAAGATTTGGACATTCATTCTTGTAGTGTCCAGGCTCATTGCATTCATAGCACATGACCTTCTTCTTGTCAAATCTTCTTTCATCAGAAGATTCTCCACGTTCAAATTTCCTTGAACTTCTGAAGCCTCTGAACTTCCTTTGCTTGGTCTTCCAGAGTTGATTTAGCCTTCTGGAAATCATGGACAGTTCATCTTCTTCTTCAGATTCTGATTCTTCAGGATCTTCTTCTTTGGCCTGAAAAGCGTTAGTGCATTTCTTGATATTTGATTTTAATGCAATAGACTTACCTTTCTTTTGAGGCTCATTTGCATCCAGCTCAATCTCATGACTTCTCAAGGCACTGATCAGCTCTTCCAGAGAAACTTCATTCAGATTCTTTGCAATCTTGAATGCAGTCACCATAGGACCCCATCTTCTGGGTAAGCTTCTGATGATCTTCTTTACGTGATCAGCCTTGGTGTATCCCTTGTCAAGAACTCTCAATCCAGCAGTAAGAGTTTGAAATCTTGAAAACATCTTTTCAATGTCTTCATCATCCTCCATCTTGAAGGCTTCATACTTCTGGATTAAAGCTAGAGCTTTGGTCTCCTTGACTTGAGCGTTTCCTTCATGAGTCATTTTCAAGGACTCATATATGTCATAGGCCGTTTCCCTGTTAGATATCTTCTCATACTCAGCATGAGAGATAGCATTCAGCAAAACAGTTCTGCATTTATGATGATTCCTGAAAAGCTTCTTTTGATCATCATTCATTTCTTGCCTTGACAGCTTTGCGCCACTGACATTTACTGGATGTTTGTAACCATCCATCAGAAGATCCCATAGATCACCATCTAGACCCAGAAAGTAACTTTCCAGTTTATCTTTCCAGTATTCAAAGTTTTCACCATCAAATACCGGCGGTCTAGTATAACCATTGTTACCGTTGTATTGCTCAGCAGAGCCAGATGTAGATGCAGGTGTAGGTGTAGTCTTTTCACTTTCATCAACCATCTTTTAAATAAAGCGTTTTTCTCTTCCTGAATCTTTTCTAAACACGGTTAAGTGCTTGCACCTTAGAACCGGCGCTCTGATACCAATTGAAGGATAGAAAAACACTTAGAAAGGGGGGGATTGAATAAGTGTGACTTTAAATCTTAGACGATAAAAATAAATTGCACAATTATTTTTATCCTGGTTCGCTGTTAACGAAGCTACTCCAGTCCACCCCCGCAGAGATGATTTACCTCAACTGAGGATTTAATCCACTAATCGCACGGATTACAATGGTTCTCCACTTAGTCCGCAACTAAGTCTTCCAGAGTCTTCTGATCACACACTGATCACTCCAGGAACAACTGCTTAGATACCCTCTAAGACTTTTCTAGAGTCTACTGATCAACACGATCACTCTAGGCTTAGTTCACTCCTAAGACTTCCTCTAGAGTATTCTGATCAACCTGATCACTCTAGTTACAAACTGCTCAGCCAACTGCCAAGACTTCCTAGAGTATACTGATCAACACGATCACTCTAGTTCCTTACAACTTAATGTAATCAATTCTAAGAGTTTACAAATGCTTCTTAAAAGCTATAATCACAACTGTGATATTTCTCTTAACGTTTGAGCTTAATCTCACTAAAATATTACAACAGCAATGTAGTGAGTTGATGAAGATTCTGAGCTTTGATTGAATAGCGTTTCAGCAAGTTAATTTGAATTGTCTTTTTTCAGAATCGTTAACCTTGCTTCTCATCAGAACTTCATATTTATAGGCGTTGAGAAGATGACCGTTGAGTGCATTTAATGCTTTGCGTGTTCCGTACAGCATTGCATTTAATGTTATACGCTTTTGTCAACTACCTCGAGCCTTGTTCACGCTGTGTCTACTGACGTTGCCTTTAGTAGCTTTAACGTTCCTTTTGTCAGTCAGCGTAGTCTGCCACGTGTACTTCCTTCTGATCTGATGTTTGTGAATACGACGTTTGAATATCATCAGAGTCAAACAGCTTGGTGCATAGCATCTTCTGATCTTCTGATCTTGAAGTGCTTCTGTTGCGTGATACCATCTTCTGATCTTCAGTGCTTCTGATCTCATGTTCTTCTGATGCTTCCATAGACCCATGTTCTGATTCTGCTTCGACCATCTTCTGATGTCTTGCCAGACCATGTTCTGATGTTGCATGCTGAACCATTTGAGACACAACTTCTGAGCGCTGAATTATGCGTACTCTTTATATATTTCCTGAAAGGGAAATTGCATTGGATTAGAGTACCATATTATCTTAAGCAAAATTCATATTATTGTTATCATCAAAACTAAGATAATTGATAAGAACAAATCTTGTTCTAACAAAATCAACTTCCCTTTAATGATTTTCAAAGGGCTTGTTGAAGCAGTTTCCATGGCTGCTGCTCGTCAAGGGGCTGTAACCTGTCTTCCATATGGAAGGCTCTTATCTTACATATTCCTCAAAAAGGGAATAATAAGGAGGATGCGTAACTCTGGATCCATGGACATGTTCGAGGCAGAAAGCTTGCCCATGTTGCCCCTAGAGGGTTTAGACCAAAGGATCAATTAGGAGGTAGTTTGCTTTAGGTTTTTTATGTTTTGGATTTTGTGACCTTCAATGTTTAGGGAACCACCTTTCCTATAATGAATGTACTCTTTTAATATAAATGGAAGATATTTTGAAGTTTCTTTGTCTTCTTCTTTATTTGCCATACATGTTCGTTTGAACACAAAGCCATTTTGGTGTTAGTTCAACCATTTTGGCTCACGTAGTACACCCCAATATCTACGTTTTTGCAATTTTTACTTCATGCATGCTTGGTTTGTATCTCTTCAGATACTTCCCGTTTACTCTTAAGATCCCGCGATCTTCTGCTATCTCTTCTATCTCGTAAGCGTTATTCGAGAATACTTTCAAGATTCGAAAGGGTCCCTCCCAGTATGGAGACCATTTACCAAGTGCTTGATTCTTTCGATCTATAGGCAAAATAACTTTCCAAACTAAGTCATTATTGATAAAAGTTTTACCTTTCACCTTTTTGTTGTATGCTCTGGACACTCTTTCTTTTTGTCTTTTTATCATCTCCAATGCTCGAAGTCTGTCTTCGTCCAAGTCTACTAATTCATTCATCATCAACTCCCAATACATGTTAGGAGGGATTTCTGCATGTCTTTGTATCCGAACTGACTGCAAATATATCTCAACTGGGAGTACTGCGTCATGTCCAAATGTCAATTGGAAAGGCGTAGTGTTTGTAGCTTCTTTTGGAGATGTTCGACAAGCCCAAAGCGCTTGGTCCAAGGTTTTGTGCCAACTCTTAGGCTTTTTTCCCACATGTTTCTTTATGAGACCGATTATTATCTTGTTCGCTGCTTTAACTTGTCCATTTGCCTGAGCATAGTAAGGTGTAGAAGTAAACAACTTGAAACCCATTTCTTTGGCGAAGTCTTGCATTTTTCGCCCAGTGAACACTGATCCTTGATCTGTGGTTATACTTTCTGGGATTCCAAATCTGTATATGATGTGTTTCTGAATAAACTCAATCACAGCCTCTTGGTCTACGTTCGCCAGTGGTATCGCTTCGACCCATTTTGTGAAGTAGTCTATTCCTACTAATATGTATTTTTGACCCTTAGAGGATTTAGGGTGAATTTCTCCAATCAGATCCAATGCCCAGCCTCTGAAAGGCCATGGTTTTATTATTGAACTTAATTCATTCGCTGGAGCGTGTTGAATACCTGCATGCTCTTGGCATTCTTGACACCCTTTCGCAAATTCTATGCAGTCTTTTAACATAGAAGGCCAATACATTCCATATCGAAACAGAAGCCATTTCATTTTGTGCCCCGCTTGATGTGCCCCACATGCTCCATTGTGCACATTTGAGAGAGCCAAATATGCTTCTGCTTCTCCTAGACATTTCAACAAGACTCCTTCAGGAGTTTTCTTGAACAATTCGTTCCCCATCAGAAAATATGATAAAGCTCTATACTTCACCTTTCTATCTGTGTCTGTCGAAGGATCTTTTAGATAGTTCACAATTGGACTCCTCCAATCTGTGTCCGCTAAAGAGTCTATATTTAATACCTCAAACTCTTCTTTGTTGGCAAAACCTAATTGTGAATTCTCCAGGTCACTTGGGGAAAGCTTGGTAGCCATTGCTTTTCCTCTTACTTCGATCAGTTCCTCTAATTTCTCTTTCGATACCTTGTATCCTGAGGCTAACTGTGCCAGATCGTTTGCTTCTTGATTCTTGGTCCTCGAAACGTGATTTAGCTCCACATATTCAAATTTTTTAAACAACATATTTGCTATGACAAAGTACATGATCAAGTTTTCTTTGATGCATTTGTACTCCTTTGTTAGTTGCTTAATCACTAGTTCGGAGTCTCCTTTAATTTCGACTCTGGTTGCCCCCAATTCTAACAAAGCTTCAAGTCCAGCAATCAGTGCTTCATATTCAGCTTCGTTGTTAGAGCATAAGGGACCTTCAATCTTGTACTTGAGCATTGTTGGAATTCCATCAGGAGAAATTATCAAAATTCCAACACCGGTTCCTTCTCTATGAGTCGAACCATCGAAGTATAGCTTCCAAGGCTTCAAGTCTACATATTGTTGAGGGTTCTCAACCACTGCATGGTCAACAATGAAATCTGATACAATCTGACCTTTCATTGCCTTAAGAGGTTGAAATATCAGTGAGTATTCAGTAAGGGCTAGAGCCCATTTGCCAATTCGACTATGCAATATTGGCTTTGATAGCATATGTTTAATAACATCACAATGAGACGAAACATAAACATCAACTGGCTTTATATAATACTTAAGTTTGATACAAGAGAAATATAAACAAAGGCAGAGTTTTTCTATTGCACTATACCTAGTCTCTGCATCATTGAGTACCCTACTTAAATAATAAATGGCTCTTTCGATGCCATTTTCATCTTCTTGTGCTAACATACTGCCTATTGTATTATCTAAAGCCGAAATATACAGGCGCATGTGCTTCTTCCCATTTGGGGGAGACAAAATTGGTGGATGGATCAAGTATTGCTTGATTTTATCAAAAGCTTCTTGATGTTTAACACGCCATTCGAAATTTTCTTGCTTGAGTCGAAGTAGAGGGGAAAAAGCTTGCGTGCGTCCACTCAAATTAGAGATAAACCTTCTTAAGAAGTTTATCTTCCCCAGCAAGGACTGCAATTCTTTCTTCGTGGATGGAGGCTTGGTTTCCATGATAGCCTTTGTTTTATTCTGGTTAATTTCTATTCCCTTCTTATGGACTACGAAGCCCAGGAAATCTCCAGCCTGCACAAAGAAAGCACATTTAAGGGGATTCATCTTTAAGCCATGTTTTCTCATTCTTTCGAATGATTGGCTTAGATGATCGAGATGATCGTAATCTGAGACAGATTTCACAACGATGTCATCTATGTATACTTGCATGAATGTTTCTATAAAATCATGAAATATAGAGCTCATTGCTCTTTGATAGGTTGCCCCAGCATTCTTTAAACCGAAAGGCATTACAACCCACTCATAGGTGCATATTGCCCCTGGGCAACGAAAAGCTGTTTTAGACACATCCTCTTCTGCAATGAAGATCTGATTATACCCAGAGTATCCATCCAACATACTTAGGTATTCGAAGCCTGCGGCTGAATCTACTAACATTTCTGCCACAGGCATGGGATATTCATCCTTAGGAGTTGCTGCATTCAGATCACGAAAATCTATGCATACTCTTAATGAACCATTCTTTTTAATAAATGGTACAATATTAGCAATCCATTCGACATACCTCGTGGTTCTGATGAACTTGCATCGTAGAAGTCTTTCGACTTTTGCTTTGATCTTTGAATGAATTTCTGGTGCGAACCTTCTAGGAGTTTGCTTTATGGGCTTTCTCCCTTCCTTTATGGGTAGCTTTAATTCGACCAAATCTCGCCCCAAACCTGGCATCTCGTCACAATCCCATGCGAAGCAATCTTTATTTTCCTTCAGCAACGTGATGACTTTTGACTTTAGCGTTGGCGCCAGTTTCGCACTGATGTATGTTACCCTCTTCTGATCTCCATCTCCGAGATTTACTTCTTCAAGTGGATCTTGGGCTAACATTTTGATACTTGCCCCCATTGGGTCTTTCTCGAAACCCAAAGGCTCTTCGTCGTAGATTGCATCCAATCTTTGACTTATCTCTTCTCCTGAGATCTCTTCGACTCGAACTGGATCTTCAGGTATTTGAGGGATCATATGTATCCCCGAATCTGGCGTTTCCTCCTTTCTTAGACCTGCATTAGCCAACATGTTTGATAATTCAGCTTCAAGAGCCGTCTTTCTTTTATTCTCGGCTATATAAGCCGAAATCTTTTCGAAAAATGATGATTTAGACATCATCAACGTCGTCATGCCAGCCTGTTGGCCGTATTGTTGGATAATGCTCCATTGGTGCGGTATCTTCTGGGCCATCCATTATTTCCCTATTCCATTGGAAAACATTTGGGTGTAAAGACAAGTAATACAACACATTCTTGTTTGGGGTGTATATATCTTCCGCAGCATGGCAAGGTCCTATGTTTGCCAAGTTCCTATCGAAGTTAGTCTTATTAACTTGGTTAACTTCAGCCATGTAGTAACTCTGATCCCCCTCAATATTCTCTACTATGCCATCTTCTCTCCAAATGGTTAACCTTTGATGCATTGTCGAAGGCACAGCAGCAACTCCATGGATCCATTCCCTTCCGAGCAAGAGGTTATAATTTGCTTTCGCTGGTATGACCATAAACATAGTTGGCCTTGTGACTGAACCCACCGTTAGATTTACTTGGACAACTCCCAAGGTTTGCCCTATTTTGCCTTCGTAGTTAGACAAAACCATGTTATGTGGCCTTATATCAGTATCAAACATACCAATTCTTTTCAGCATGTATTGGGGCATTAGGTTCACCGCTGCCCCTCCATCTACCAGGACTTTATTAATGCCAACATTTTCAATCTTAGCCCTTATGTAGAGTGGTTTCAAATGGTTTCGCATACCTTCATCTGGCCTTTCGAAGAAAGCATTCTGCTCTTCAACTGCACCATTGTTCAGCACATAGTAACACACAGGTCTGTGTTTCGCCATCTCTTCGACGTCAGCCTCTTCACAATCTTCAACTTCAGTTTCTTGATTAAACTCATGAGGGAGTACAGATACAACATTGCAGTTGAGGTTTATAGATGATACTCCATCAGAGTCAAAATCATTTGTCATTCTATCATCTTCTTTCCAAAGGCTGGAATGCATCTTTTCCTCTTCTTTCTCATTTTCAGAATCAAATAACTTGCGTTCCACTGTAGGTTTGTTTGTTCCTGCCCCTAGCACTGGGATTTGATTGCTACTTGACTCTCCAGCCTCCCTTGGTTTGAATTCCCTCTGGGCTTTCTTCATCCTCTAATGTCTTCTCCATTGGGATCTAGACATAGGATTTTTACCTTTGTAGTTTTCCAACCTGTACATCTCTCGATTGGAAGTCTGGAATTGCTTCCTATATGCCATTGCAGTTCTTCCTCCTTGGTCCCAACTTCGCCATTTGTTGGTTCTGGCACCAGCTTGCATCCATCTATCCCTGGATATGTCTGCAGGAACTTTGAATGTGACCCTTCAAGCTCTAGGGTGTGGGCTGCCAGGCCTTCTCGATGGGGTCCGATTGTCGAACCCAAACAAGTTAGGACGAAGTCCCTTAGTCTCCCGACCCATATAAAGATACACCCTTTCGAATGATCCTGCTAGCAATTCGTCATAGACTGCACCACATCTAGGGCATAGTGCAACTTCAGAATTGTCGTTGTGACACCTGACCAAGAAACCAACCAAGCTTTCTTCAGACCTTGGGTATACTTTCAACAGCAAGTTTCCTCCTCTCCAAGGTTGCTCTAATCTTTCTCACAAGGCCCTCTCGAAATTGGCTTGAACCCTCCGATTTTTCATAACTGAACATCTTGGGCACATCACCCTTTTTCCACCATTCTTTACATGGCAATCCCAGAGATAATCTTTCAGACTGTTTCCTCTAGGCGGGATCTCAATGTTTCCTTTCTCTCTTATCAACCATTTTTCTAGTTCTTCGATTTCAGATAAAGGACGCCTAACATTGACCATGTTAACAACTGCTGGAGGGGTTTCAGAAATCTGAATTTGTTGAAGTTTCACCCTGAGGTCTTCAGTGGCCTCACTGGTTTCTTCTTTCAAAACTTCCGTCGTTTTAGCATCGAAGGATCCTTCAACATCAGCATTGAGGATCGGGTTGGCATTTAGGCTTTCAGTAGCCTGCTTTCCATCTGAAATTATTTCTGATTCAGCAGCATGAATTTCAGATACTTCCACCATGTTGACATCAAGTGGTTCACACAAGTTAGTGTTAGCCACGTTCAAAGGATCTGCGTCAACCTTCATAGGGTTCTTCCTTTTGTCAGCGAATTTCAGACGTCTGTCCTTGATAGCATTCTGGATTAGATCCCTGAAAGAAAACATTGTGAGGTTTTATGGCCTAGAAAACCATGATATTTACAAAAACCTCTCTTCTTCCGTTGTTCTAACGGAGGAATTTTAGAATTAGGAGGCACTATCATTTGGCCATCTTTCACTAGTAAATCGAATATTTTATCACACTTAGTAACATCAAATGTATAAGTTTTCTTAGGTAATCTATCACTTTTATTATTATCTACTGGATTTCTTCCATTAGAAGGGGTGAGTAATTTGCAAGCATAGGGTGGCGCTTCCTTTAACTCAGCAAGATCTATTTCGACCTCTTCCATGTCGTACGAGTCTTCGAAAGGTTCGCCATTAACTTCGTCTGCTTCGACGTATGCTACTCTCTCTTTCTTATAACTTTTACTTGCTCTAGCCTTTTCTGCTTTTAACCGTTCAACTTGTCGAACCCTATCTGCCAATTGGGCCATATCTCTCAGGTACTGAGTATCCAGTTTCTTTCGAATCGAATAATCTAGGCCACCTGCAGCCATTTTAACTAATTCATGCTCTGGGACAGTCGTGAAGCATCTTGATTTCAGCAAACGGAACCTGTTTAGGTAATCGTCAATAGACTCCGTGAATTTCCTCTTGATGCTAGCCAATTCTTTCAGACTTATCTTGGTTTGACCCATGTAAAATTGTTCATGGAATAATCTCTCCAAGTGGGCCCATGCATCTATGGAATTTGGGGGTAAGGTAGTGAACCAAACAAAAGCATTTTTTGTCAGCGAACTAGGGAAGTATTTAATCCTTAAATCCTCATTTCCTGCTAAATCTCCAGCTTCTGTCAGATACCTGGCAATATGTTCCACCGTTGATTCACTGGTGTCCCCTGAAAACTTCGTGAATTTGGGTACTTTGGTACCCCTTGGCAATTCTGTTTGCATAATATAATCCGCTATGGGGGATGTATAATTTGGACGTCGAAGTCCAGTACTGAGGCCATTATTGGCCATAACTCTCTCTATCATGGCAGTAAGGTTATTCTCTGTAGCCAGGTTTTCTCTCCTGACTCTCTGAACTACCTCGTCTGGGTGTTCGTTCCTACCTACCACCCTTAATCTGGGTCTTTCTTCCTCATACTCTTGCTGAACGGGAACAGTTCTTTGATTCGAAGCCTCTAAATCTATTACCCGATTCCTTTCGACCGTTGTTGTTCTTTGTGGAGGAATCACGCCAGCAGTGGTTGTACCAGGCGGAGGTGTAACACCCCATAAAATTCTTTATTTAATTTAATTAATTTTTGGATTAAATATTAGAATTATTTGAGTTAACTGAGAAAAATGGGAATAATGAGACTGATGGGCCAGTGTCGCTTTTAGTAAAGAGGGGGGGGGGGGTGTATTGGTAGGCCCTATTACTAATTAAAATAGTTTTATTTTATTTTCCACAAATTAGAGGAATTGTGGGAAAGAGGAAGAGAACTAAGGAGAAGAGAAGAGTCTGAACGTGAAAAGAGAAGAGGAGCGGAGAAGTGCGACCCGAGGAAGAGCGAAGAATCAACCTTCAGGTAAGGGGGGACTCTTCCGTTTATCTTCTATTATGGGATTATAGGTAGTATGATAGAATTTGATCGTGTTATTCGTATCAATTGGGTTGTGCTTAGGTTATAGAAGTGTTAGGTTTTGGGAGGATTGATGCATAATGATTATATTGATCATGTATTGGTGATAATTGGATGGTTGAATGTATTGTAAATGTGTTATAATATGTGTTTGTTTCACTGTATGCAAATCTGGTTGGAATGGGTTTGGTTTGGTCATGAATTGGTGAAGGAAGGGCAAAATCGCAGGCTGTTTTCTGCGATTCGGAGTTCTAGAAATCGCCAGTTGGCGCCGCGTCCAGGAGTTGGCGCCGCGAACTGCTTGGCAGAAAGCCAGGAAGTTGTGTTGTGTTCAGTACGCGCCGCGAACCTTTGGTTGCGCCGCGAAGGCGTAGTTCCTATTCGTTCCGCACCGCGAACCCTTGTTTGCGCCGCGAAGGCGTAGTTCCTATTTGTTCCGCGCCGCGAACTGTGTGTGGCGCCGCGTGCTGTTGGCGATAGGCCGTTTTGAAAAGTTTAAAAATGTGTAACTTTTAAACCGTAAACCGGATTTTGGTGCCGTTTCGAGTACAGTGAAGCTAATCAAATAATTTATATACTTAAATGGTGTTTTGAGTGGTGGCTTGAATTATTTTTAAAACACCCGATTTTATTTGTTTGTGGTGGGATATGTTTATAGGTACACTAATGAATGTCTTACCTGTATGATGTTGTGGTTATAACTGGTGTTTATTATACATGTATTGTTGGTATGAAATATGTGTTTTATTGATGATTATGACATTGATCGATGTATGTGGGTGATGAGCATGTTATGGTTGATGCATGCATTCATAATCATTATGTGGCTGGTCCTTGACGATGGTGGATCAGTGGTAGCTAATTCCCATTGTGTGGAATTAGTGAGTGGGTGTTACCGTATCCTTGACGATGGTGGGTCGGTGAGTTGGGTTATCCCAGATTTTGGTACCACATGCATGTAGTTGCATTGCATTAGGCTGTTTTGCTATTATAACATGAATGGAAGATTGTCCAATGTTATAATATGTGTTAATTTGGTTGTTTGCTTACTGATTGTATGGTTTGAATCTGATCATAACTGTGATTGGGTGAATGGCATGTGAAATGATATTTTATTACTTATAACATTAGTTAAATGTGAATGAGACTCACCCTTACTGTTGTTATTTTTCAGATTGAGGAGTAGCTCTCGTACTTGGTGAGGATTAGCTCGTCAAGTAGTTCGTTAGAGTCAGTTGGGTCCGTGTCATGCTCTGGTCGTGTAACACTGGGGACGTTGTTTAGAGTTACTTGTTAAACTCTTTTTATTTTGGATGGATTTTTATGTTGATGTTTTAAGTCTGTGACTTGGCTGTTTGTTATTCAGATGTTAAAGATAATTCCGCTGTGTTAAACATGATGATCTGAATAAATTTGGTTAACGTTCTCTTTTATGGCATGACATAAGTATTATTGTTTAATTATTTGGAAGTTGTAATGCCCTTATTCATGTTTACTCTGATTATTGTTTATTATTTATGCGGGGTATTAGAAGGGTGTTACAATAGTGGTATCAGAGCATAGTCGGTCGTTTGAGTCAGAGTCTTAGTGTCGGTTGACCCCTCGTATGCGATTAGTGTAAGATTGACACTGTCGATACTTCTTGTTCTAATAAATATTGTTTGATATTTAGCAGAACAATGGCCGGAAGAGGAGGAAGGAACGACGATGCGATTGCTGAGGCTCTCGGTATGATTGCTGGTGTGTTGGGAGGGAATGCCAATGGAGCTGGAATTGGTGCTGACAGGCAGCTGAATAGTTTTCAGAGGAACAACCCTCCGTTGTTCAAAGGAACTCACGATCCCGAAGGCGCCCAGAAGTGGCTGAAGGAAATTGAAAGGATCTTCCTGGTGATTGATTGTGACGAAAATCTGAAGGTGAGATATGGGACTCACATGCTGTCTGAAGAAGCTGATGATTGGTGGATGGCTAGTAGGGACGAACTGCAAGCTGCAGGTATTGCAATCACTTGGGCTGTGTTCAAGAGAGAATTCTTGCGGAGGTACTTTCCTGAGGATGTTAGAGGCAGGAAAGAGATTGAATTTTTGGAGCTGACACAAGGTAACATGACTGTGCCGGAGTATGCGTCCAAGTTTGTTGAGCTGGCAAAGTATTATGTCCACTACAATAATGATGAGGCTAGTGAATTCTCGAAGTGTGTTAAGTTTGAAAATGGTCTCCGTGATGAGATTAAACAGGGTATCAGATACCAGAGGATTCGCAGGTTTGTCGATTTGGTTGACTGCAGCCGAATCTTTGAAGAGGACAATATTAAACTGAAGTCGTCACACTCTCGCGAGTTAGTCGACAGGAAAGGGAAAAAGCATATGGATCGTGGTAAGCCATATGGTAAGGGTAACCAGAAAGCTGGAGGCTGGAAGAAGCCTAGTGGGGGAGACTCTAGTGCCCCTATTAAGTGCTTCAAGTGTGGAGAACCTGGACATCGCATTCACGAGTGCAAAAGTGAGGAAAAGAAGTGCTATAGATGTGGAAAGGCAGGTCACATTGCTATTGAGTGCAAAGGGAACACTGTAACTTGTTTCAACTGCGGGGAAGAAGGTCATATTAGTCCTAAGTGTCCTAAGCCGAGGAAGAATCAAGCTGGTGGTAAGGTGTTCGCCTTATCTGGTTCAGAGACTACTCCAGAGGATCGGTTGATTAAAGGTACGTGTTTTATCCATGGCACTCCTTTAATTGCAATAATAGATACTGGAGCAACTCACTCGTTTATTTCATTGGATTGTGCTAAACGACTGAATTTGGAAATATCTGATATTAATGGAAGTATGATCATTGACACTCCTGCGTCGGGTTCAGTGACTACTTCGTTTGCTTGTTTGAACTGTCCAATTGATATTTTTGGTAGAGAATTCGGAATGGACTAAGTGTGCCTTCCGTTGGAACAACTGGATGTTATCCTGGGCATGAATTGGTTGCAATTTAACCGGGTTCATATCAACTGTTTCACGAAAACGGTTATTTTTCCTGAAGATGTCATTGTTGAGGACTTAGAGATGACGGCTAGACAAGTGGATAAAGCAATGAAGGACGGGGCTGCCGTGTTTATGTTGATTGCGTCCATGGAAGCGAAAAAGAAAGCGGTGAGTAGTGACTTCCCGGTAGTATGTGAATTTCCGAAAGTTTTCCCAGAAGATGTAAGAGAATTACCGCCAGAGAGGGAGGTGGATTTTGCTATTGAATTAATTCCTGGAACTAGTCCCGTGTCGATGGCACCTTATCGTATGTCGGCATCGGAATTGACTAAGTTGAAGAGTCAATTGGAAGAGTTACTTGAGAAGAAATTTATTCGTCCTAGTGTCTCACCGTGGGGTGCACCGGTGTTACTAGTGAAGAAGAAAGAAGGTTCAATGAGGTTGTGTGTGGATTATAGACAACTGAACAAGGTTACTATCAAGAATCGGTATCCCTTGCCGAGGATTGATGATTTGATGGATCAACTAGATGGAGCGTGTGTGTTCAGCAAAATTGACTTGAGGTCGGGATATCATCAGATTCGGGTGAAGACGGACGATATTCAGAAAACGGCATTTAGAACGAGGCATGGTCATTACGAATATACAGTGATGCCATTTGGAGTAACCAATGCGCCGGGGGTTTTCATGGAGTATATGAATAGGATCTTCCATCCTTATCTGGATCAGTTCGTAGTAGTATTTATTGATGATATTTTAATATATTCTAAGAATGAAGAAGAACATGCGGATCATCTTAGAGTGGTATTGGAACTATTGAAGGAAAAGAAACTTTATGCAAAACTGTCAAAGTGTGAGTTCTAGTTAAATGAAGTGAGCTTTCTTGGGCATGTAATTTCCAAGGATGGTATTGCCGTTGACCCAACGAAAGTAGAAGCAGTGTCTCAGTGGGAAGCTCCGAAGTCAGTTTCCGAAATCCGTAGTTTCCTTGGTCTTGCGGGTTACTATAGAAAGTTCATTGAAGGTTTTTCAAAGTTAGCGTTGCCGTTAACTAAGTTGACTAGGAAGGGTCAAGCTTTCGTCTGGGATTCGAAATGTGAAGAAGGATTCCAAGATTTGAAGAAGAGGTTGACTAGTGCGCCGATCTTGATTTTTCCGAATCCGGCGGAATCTTTTATTGTTTATTGTCATGCTTCGTTGTCGGGATTAGGAGGTGTACTAATGCAGAATCAACAGGTAGTCGCTTATGCGTCGAGACAACTCAAAGTGCACGAGAGAAACTATCCGACTCATGAATTAGAGTTGGCAACAGTGGTATTTGTGTTGAAATTGTGGAGGCATTACCTATATGGTTCAAGGTTTGAAGTATTTAGTGATCACAAGAGTTTGAAGTATCTCTTTGACCAAAAAGAGCTGAATATGAGACAAAGAAGATGGTTAGAATTTCTCAAGGATTATGATTTTGAACTGAATTATCATCCGGGTAAAGCAAATGTTGTTGCCGATGCATTGAGTAGGAAGTCCTTGCATATGTCTATGCTTATGGTGAGAGAATTGGATTTAATTGAGCAATTCCGAGATTTGAGTTTAGTATGTGAAGACACTCCTACCAGTGTTAAATTGGGTATGCTGAAGCTGACTAGTGGTATTCTTGAGGAAATCCGAGAGGGTCAGAAGACTGATGTAGAGTTGGTTGATAAGTTGACTCTGATTAACCAAGATAAAGGAGATGAATTCAGAATCGACGAGAATGGTATAATGAGGTTTGGTAACCGTGTTTGTGTCCCTGACATTGCCGAATTGAGGAAGAGTATTCTTGAAGAAGGACATCGTAGCGGATTGAGTATTCATCCTGGTGCTATCAAGATGTATCATGACCTAAAGAAGCTGTTTTGGTGGCCTAGAATGAAAAAGGAAATAGCTGAATTTGTCTATGCTTGTTTGACTTGCCAGAAGTCGAAGATTGAGCATCAGAAACCGTATGGAGCTATGCAACCGTTATTTATTCCGGAATGGAAGTGGGATAGTATATCTATGGATTTTGTTTCAGGTTTGCCGAGGACGGTGAAGAATTGTGAAGCTATTTGGGTTATTGTGGACAGGTTGACAAAGTCTGCTCACTTTATACCAATGAGAATGGATTACCCAATGGAGAAGCTGGCTCAATTGTATATTGAAAAGATAGTGAGTTTACATGGTATTCCTTCGAGTATCGTCTCAGATAGAGATCCGAGGTTTACATCCAGATTCTGGGAAGGTTTGCAGAAGGCTTTGGGTACTAAGCTGAGATTGAGTTCTGCTTATCATCCACAGACGGATGGACAGACAGAAAGAACTATTCAATCACTAGAAGATTTGTTGCGTGCTTGTGTGTTGGAAAAGGGCGGTGCTTGGGATAGTTATCTACCCTTGATCGAATTTACTTACAATAATAGTTTTCACTCGAGTATTGGTATGGCTCCGTTTGAAGCTTTGTATGGTCGGAGGTGTAGAACGCCTTTATGTTGGTACGAATCTGGCGAAAGTGTTGTGATTGGGCCGGAAATTGTTCAGGAGACAACAGAAAGGATTAAGATGATTCAGGAGAAGATGAAGACTTCTCAAAGTCGTCAAAAGAGTTATCATGATAAAAGAAGAAGGACACTTGAATTTCAAGAAGGAGATCATGTGTTCTTGAGGGTGACTCCTACAACTGGTGTTGGTAGAGCACTAAAGTCAAGGAAGTTGACTCCGCGTTTTATTGGTCCATTTCAAATTACGGAGAGGGTTGGAGAAGTGGCGTATCGCATTGCGTTGCCACCGACACTTGCGAATCTGCATGATGTATTCCATGTATCGCAGTTGAGGAAATACATTGCTGATCCATCTCATGTGATCCAAGTCGATGATGTACAGGTAAAGGATAATCTGACAGTTGAAACTTTGCCTATGAGGATTGAAGATCGGAAGGTGAAACAATTGCGTGGCAAGGAGATAGCATTAGTCAGAGTAGCTTAGGGAGGACCAGCCGGTGGAAATGTCACGTGGGAATTGGAGAGCCAGATGAAGGACTCCTACCCGGAACTCTTTGCCTAAGGTATGTTTTCGAGGACGAAAACTTTTCTAGTGGGGGAGAGTTGTAACACCCCATAAAATTCTTTATTTAATTTAATTAATTTTTGGATTAAATATTAGAA
Source organism: Vicia villosa (assembly GCF_029867415.1). NCBI lineage: Eukaryota > Viridiplantae > Streptophyta > Magnoliopsida > Fabales > Fabaceae > Vicia > Vicia villosa. Next base: position 267,104 of record NC_081181.1, read on the forward strand.
TTATTTGAGTTAACTGAGAAAAATGGGAATAATGAGACTGATGGGCCAGTGTCGCTTTTAGTAAAGAGGGGGGGGGGGTGTATTGGTAGGCCCTATTACTAATTAAAATAGTTTTATTTTATTTTCCACAAATTAGAGGAATTGTGGGAAAGAGGAAGAGAACTAAGGAGAAGAGAAGAGTCTGAACGTGAAAAGAGAAGAGGAGCGGAGAAGTGCGACCCGAGGAAGAGCGAAGAATCAACCTTCAGGTAAGGGGGGACTCTTCCGTTTATCTTCTATTATGGGATTATAGGTAGTATGATAGAATTTGATCGTGTTATTCGTATCAATTGGGTTGTGCTTAGGTTATAGAAGTGTTAGGTTTTGGGAGGATTGATGCATAATGATTATATTGATCATGTATTGGTGATAATTGGATGGTTGAATGTATTGTAAATGTGTTATAATATGTGTTTGTTTCACTGTATGCAAATCTGGTTGGAATGGGATTGGTTTGGTCATGAATTGGTGAAGGAAGGGCAAAATCGCAGGCTGTTTTCTGCGATTCGGAGTTCTGGAAATCGCCAGTTCGCGCCGCGTCCAGGAGTTGGCGCCGCGAACTGCTTGGCAGAAAGCCAGGAAGTTGTGTTGTGTTCAGTACGCGCCGCGAACCTTTGGTTGCGCCACGAAGGGGTAGTTCCTATTCGTTCCGCGCCGCGAACCCTTGTTTGCGCCGCGAAGGCGTAGTTCCTATTCGTTCCGCGCTGCGAACTGTGTGTGGCGCCGCGTGCTGTTGGCGATAGGCCGTTTTGAAAAGTTTAAAAATGTGTAACTTTTAAACCGTAAACCGGATTTTGGTGCCGTTTCGAGTACAGTGAAGCTAATCAAATAATTTATATACTTAAATGGTGTTTTGAGTGGTGGCTTGAATTATTTTTAAAACACCCGATTTTATTTGTTTGTGGTGGGATATGTTTATAGGTACACTAATGAATGTCTTACCTGTATGATGTTGTGGTTATAACTGGTGTTTATTATACATGTATTGTTGGTATGAAATATGTGTTTTATTGATGATTATGACATTGATCGATGTATGTGGGTGATGAGCATGTTATGGTTGATGCATGCATTCATAATCATTATGTGGCTGGTCCTTGACGATGGTGGATCAGTGGTAGCTAATTCCCATTGTGTGGAATTAGTGAGTGGGTGTTACCGTATCCTTGACGATGGTGGGTCGGTGAGTTGGGTTATCCCAGATTTTGGTACCACATGCATGTAGTTGCATTGCATTAGGCTGTTTTTCTATTATAACATGAATGGAAGATTGTCCAATGTTATAATATGTGTTAATTTGGTTGTTTGCTCACTGATTGTATGGTTTGAATCTGATCATAACTGTGATTGGGTGAATGGCATGTGAAATGATATTTTATTATCTATATCTTATAACATTAGTTAAATGTGAATGAGACTCACCCTTACTGTTGTTATTTTTCAGATTGAGGAGTAGCTCTCGTACTTGGTGAGGATTAGCTCGTCAAGTAGTTCGTTAGAGTCAGTTGGGTCCGTGTCATGCTCTGGTCGTGTAACACTGGGGACGTTGTTTAGAGTTACTTGTTAAACTCTTTTTATTTTGGATGGATTTTTATGTTGATGTTTTAAGTCTGTGACTTGGCTGTTTGTTAATCAGATGTTAAAGATAATTCCGCTGTGTTAAACATGATGATCTGAATAAATTTGGTTGACGTTCTCTTTTATGGCATGACATGAGTATTATTGTTTAATTATTTGGAAGTTGTAATGCCCTTATTCATGTTTACTCTGATTATTGTTTATTATTTATGCGGGGTATTAGAAGGGTGTTACAGGAGGAACCGCATTTTGGATACGTTCTAGAATGGGACCGCCTTCTCGATAAGAGGATTGGTTATTTCTCCGCTTGGGTTGTTGAACTCCCATGAATTCTGCCATTTGATTCATTTGAGAAGATATTTTTTGAAAAGTTTCCAGATTCTCCCGATTAGCATTGGCAATATTGGTTGCTAATGGATTCAGGATTGACGCGAATTCTCTGGCCAGGGTTCCTAACATATCGTGGTTACTTGCGTCCATCTCTTGTCGGAATGCTGCTTGATTGCTTGTGGTAAAATTGGGTATTTGGGCAGAGAAGCTAGTGTTTTGTGCGCTTCGACCCACTGATCCAGCATTTGGCGAAAACGCTGCCGGGTTTGTAGTATATGTGGGTCCTGCTGCTCGTGTACCTGTCATGTATGGATTTGGCATTCCATATTGACTGTTTGTTCTCCATTCGAACGCGGATGATCCTGGGGTAAATAACTGATTTGCAGCATTTGTCGAGGCAAGTTGCATTCCGCTCGCACTTGAGGACGGAGGCGCAGTAGTCGATACTAAAACTGGGATAGTCCCTGTCGTCGCTGCATTATTTTCAGGTATAGCCTAGGAACTATCCGTAAGTCTCGATCTAGTCAGACCCGGTATATCCTGCGCTCCTTGAGTAGAAGTCAAAACATGCGTAGAATTTGCCGCTCCAGTTCCTGACCCTTGTGGGGGATTTTGATCTCCCCCTGTACTGGCCGTAACGACCATTTTCTTGTTGTACCTTCGTTTGGGAATCGGTTGTGCACTGTTTGTTAATTTACCGTTCCTAAGGTTCATACAAGGTCTTGATATTTTCTAGACAAAACAAAACAATAGATTAATAACAATCTGTTTGACACTGTCCCACTGGGCGTGCCAATTTGTTTACGGTTATTTCCGGTAAACAACCGCTAGTCTTCCAAACTATAATAAATCTGATTTGGTTACTCGCAGGATCGACTAGATTGATCCTAGGACATAGTCAAAAAGGTTGTTATTCATGATAGTTCGAATTATGTCTATGATTGGTGTGTCTTGAAATAAGAAATACTTAATCACAGAAATAAAGATTAGCAATCACCTTGTTATACACGTAAATATAACATCAGCGAAGGGTAAGTTAAAAATAAAACATAAGACAAAACTGTAAGAGTGCAAGAATCTTAAAGTGCAGAGAAGTTAAATACTTTGAAAATTTAAATGACATGAAAGTAACGAGTGCAGGAATATAAATGACATAAAGTAAATGAAATGCAGTAATATCGAAAGATACTTTAATAAAGAGAAAAATACACATGTATTTAAATTGGTGTTGGTGTCATACGTACATTTCTCAGCGAACTCTTTCTCTTAACACTTGATACTTGAGTAATATGTGAGTGATTTGTACAAAATGAACACACGGAATCCTAACATTAAGACCCTTATTTATACTAGTTTCGACCCTAACGGTCCTACACTAATCTAATGCCACGTTGCCCACAGAAAATCCAGGGATGCCATTTGTCTTCGTGCGGTTACATAAACTATTTCGAAATTCAAATCATCCCGCCTGAATCTCCCTTCGACGTGTGGCAACATAATCAGAATCGAGAATGCCACGAAAACACGCTAAGCTTCAGTACTTCGCATATTTCGCAAAAATGTTTAAGTCCCAAAAACTATTCTTTTCGTATTTAGCTTCGGTGCTCACTATCTTTGTTCCAACTTAAACATCATTCTCGAAGCATGGCCATCAGTAGCCATTTTTATCTCCAAAGATGATCATCAGTAACCATCTTCCTTTAAATTCCGAATCTTCGAAGGACATTCTTCTCAAACGAAATCTTCAACTAACAACTACATAAAAATCACGAAGTTCGTTAAACTTGAATACATTGGTATTTTGGAAGATTTTTGTGTGCTATATACTACATAAAAGTCACAGAATTTGTTAAACTTACATACATTGGTATTATGTAATATTTTAGTGTGCTATACTATATAAAAGTCTTGAAGTTTGTAAAACTTGCAATAATTTGGTCTTTTGGAAGATTTTCGTGTGCTATACTACATAAAAGTCACGAAGTTCATTAAACTTTTAAAATTTGGTCCTTTTGAAGATTTTTGGGTGTTAAACTATATAAAAGTCATGAAGTTCGTTAAACTTGCAAAATTTGGTAATTTGGCAGATTTTCGTGTGTTATACTACATAAAAGTCAAGAATTTTGTTAAACTTTCAAAACATGGTCTTTGGGAAGATTTTCGTGTGCTATACTACATAAAAGTATAGAAGTTCGTTAAACTTGTATACATTGCTAATTTGGAAGATTTTCTGTGCTATACTACATAAAAGTCACGAATATCGCTAAACTTGCATACATTGGTATTTTGGAAACTTTTCTTGTGATGTACTACATAAAAGTCAAGAAGTTTGTTAGACTTGCAAAATTTGATCTTTTGGAAGATTTTTGTGTGCTATACTACATAAAAGTCACGAAGTTCGTTAAATTTGTAAAATTTGGTCTTTTGGAAGATTTTCGTGTGCTATACTACATTAAAATCATGAAGTTCGTTAAACTTGTATACATTGGTAATTTGGAAGATTTTCGTGTGCTATACTACATAAAAGTCAAGAAGTTTCTTAACTTGAAAATTTTGGTATTATAGAAGATTTTTCGTATGCTATATTACATAAAAGTCACGAAGTTCGTTAAACTTGCAAATTTTAATATTTTGGAAGATTTTCATGTGCTATACTACATAAAAGTCAATAAGTTTCTTAAACTTCCAAAATTTGGTCTTTTGGAAGATTTTTGTGTGTTATACTGCATAAAAGTCAGGAAGTTTGTTAATCTTGTAAATTTTAATATTTTGGAAGATTTTTGTGTGCTATACTACATAAAAGTCACGAAGTTCGTTAAAATTTCAAAATTTGGTACTTTCGAAGTGTTTTGTGTGCTATACTACATAAAAGTCACGAAGTTCGTTAAACTTGAATACATTGGTATTTTGGAAGATTTTCGTGTTCTATATACTACATAAAAGTCACAGAATTTGTTAAACTTACATACATTGGTATTATGGAATATTTTAGTCTGCTATACTACATAAAAGTCTTGAAGTTTGTAAAACTTGCAAAATTTGGTCTTTTGGAAGATTTTCGTGAGCTATACTACATAAAAGTCACGAAGTTCATTAAACTTCTAAAATTTGGTCCTTTTGAAGATTTTTGGGTGTTAAACTATATAAAAGTCATGAAGTTCGTTAAACTTGTAAAATTTGGTAATTTGGCAGATTTTCGTGTGCTATACTACATAAAAGTCAAGAATTTTGTTAAACTTACAAAACATGGTCTTTGGGAAGATTTTCATGTGATATACTACATAAAAGTCACGAAGTTCGTTAATCTTGTATATATTGCTAATTTGGAAGATTTTATGTGCTATACTACATAAAAGTCACGAATTTCGTTAAACTTGCATACATTGGTATTTTGGAAACTTTTCTTGTGTTGTACTACATAAAAGTCAAGAAGTTTGTTAGACTTGCAAAATTTGATCTTTTGGAAGATTTTTGTGTGCTATACTACATAAAAGTCACGAAGTTCGTTAAATTTGTAAAATTTGGTCTTTTGGAAGATTTTCGTGTGCTATACTACATAAAAATCACGAAGTTCGTTAAACTTGTATACATTGGTAATTTGGATGATATTCGTGTGCTATACTACATAAAAGTCAAGAAGTTTCTAAAACTTGAAAATTTTGGTATTATAGAAGATTTTTCGTGTGCTCTATTTCACAAAAGTCACGAAGTTTGTTAAACTTGCAAATTTTAATATTTTGGAATATTTTCGTGTGCTATACTAAATAAAAGTCAATAAGTTTCTTAAACTTCCAAAATTTGGTCTTTTGGAAGATTTTCGTGTGCTATACTACATAAAAGTCATGAAGTTTGTTAAACTTCCAATTTTAATATTTTGGAAGATTTTCGTGTGCTATACTACATAAAAGTCACTAGTTCGTTAAACTTTCAAAATTTGGTACTTTCGAAGATTTTTGTGTTCTATACTGCATAAAAGTCACGAAGTACGTTAAACTTGAATACATTGGTATTTTGGAAGATTTTCGTGTGCTAATACTACATAAAAGTCACGGAATTTGTTAAACTTACATACATTGGTATTATGGAATATTTTTTTGTGCTATACTATATAAAAGCCTTGAACTTTGTAAAACTTGCAAAATTTGGTCTTTTGGAAGACTTTTGTGTGCTATACTACATAAAAGTCACGAAGTTCATTAAACTTCTAAAATTTGGTCCTTTTGATGATTTTTGTGTGTTAAACTATATAAAAGTCATGAAGTTCGTTAAATTTGCAAAATTTGGTAATTTGACAGATTTTCGTGTGCTATACTACATAAAAGTCAAGAATTTTGTTAAACATTCAAAACATGGTCTTTGGGAAGATTTTCGTGTGCTATACTACATAAAAGTAACGAAGTTCGTAAAACTTGTATACATTGCTAATTTGGAAGATTTTCTGTGCTATACTACATAAAAGTCACGAATTTCATTAAACTTGCATACATTGGTATTTTGAAAACTTTTCTTGTGATGTACTACATAAAAGTCAAGAAGTTTGTTAGACTTGCAAAATTTGATCTTTTGGAAGATTTTTGTGTGCTATACTACATAAAAGTCACAAAGTTCGTTAAGTTTGTAAAATTTGGTCTTTTGGAAGATTTTCGTGTGCTATACTACATAAAAATCACGAAGTTCGTTAAACTTGTATACATTGGTAATTCGGAAGATTTTCGTATGCTATACTGCATAAAAGTCTAGAAGTTTCTTAAACTTGAAAATTTTGTTATTATAGAAGATTTTTCGTGTGCTATATTACATAAAAGTCACGAAGTTCGTTATGAAGGATAGAAAAACACTTAGAAAGGGGGGGTTTGAATAAGTGTAGTTTCAAAAACTCGTAAGATAAAAATAATTTGCACAAGCATTTTTATCCTGGTTCGTTGTTAACTAAACTACTCCAGTCCACCCTATACAAGGTGATTTACCTCAACTGAGGATTTAATCCACTAATCACACAAGATTACAATGGTTTTCCACTTAGACAACTTCTAAGTCTTCTAGAGTCTTCTGATCACAACCTGATCACTCTAGAAACAAATGCTTAGACACAAGCTAAGACTTTCTTAGAGTATCCTGACCACCACATGATCACTCTAATTACAACTGCTTAGACACAAGCTAAGACTTCCTAGAGTATCCTGATCAACACTTGATCACTCTAGTTACTTACAAATTAATGTAATCAATTCTAAGAGTATTACAATTTCTTCTTAAAAGCGATAATCACAAACTGTGATATTTCTCTTACAGATTTAAGCTTAGACTCACTAAAGTATTACAACAGTAATGTAGTGAGGTTGAAGATGAAGTTTCTGAGCTTTGAGTTGAACAGCGTTTCAGCAAGTTTTTCAGAATAAGTTCGTTCAGGATTCGTAACCTTGCTTCTCATCAGAGTTTCATATTTATAGACGTTTTGAGAAGATGACCGTTGGGAGCATTTAATGCTTTGCGTATTCCGTACAGCATTGCATTTAATGTTTCACTGTTTTGTCAACTACCTCGAGCCTTGCTTTTGTTGTGACTACTGACATTGCCTTTAATAGCTTCTAACGTTCCTTTTGTCAGTCAGCGTAGCCTGCCATCTAGTACTTGATTCTGATTTGTTCTTTGTAAATACTACGTTGAAAATCATCAGAGTACAAACAGCTTGGTGCAGAGCATCTTCTGATCTTCTGATCTTGATATGCTTCTGAGCGTGATTCCATGACTTCAGTGCTTCTGCTTCTGAACTCAAGTTCTTCTGATGCTTCTAATAGACCATGTTCTGATTCTGCTTGACCATCTTCTGATGTCTTGCCAGACCATGTGCTAAAGTTGCATACTGAACCTTCTGAGTCAAAGCTTCTTAGCGCTGATTTGTGCATACTCTTTATATATTTCCTGAAAAGGAAATTGCATAGGATTAGAGTACCACATTATCTTGAGCAAAATTCATATACATTGTTATCATCAAAACTAAGATTATTGATCAGAACAATTCTTGTTCTAACAATCTCCCCCTTTTTGATGATGACAAAAACATATATAAATGATATGAATTTGCAATCAGAATAACAGACGGCAAAAGACAATCGCACAGTTATAGCATAAGCATATAAACATAATGTGAATGTGTCTCCCCCTGAGATTAACAATCTCCCCCTGAAATTAATACTAGAAGAATTTTATAAATAAAAGACTTCCCTGAGTATTTCAGTAGAGACGTTCACATATGCTTGAACTTCAGAACATTCACTGCTTCTGATTTCTGCTTCCATAGGACAGCTTCAGAACTTGAATTTATTTAGATCCTCAGAACATTCACAGCTTCTGATTCCTGCTTCCATCGGACAACTTCAGAACTTGAATTTCTTTGATCCTCATAACATTCACAGCTTCTGATTTTTGCTTCCAGCGGACAACTTCAGAGCTTGAATTTCTTCTTACATCACTTCATGCTAGATTGTATCAGAACATTGTTGAATGTACCAGAGCATCATCAGAGCATCTCTACATCCTGAAATGTTACAGAACAAAACTAAACGACAAAAGTCAGCATGAATGAATCAGAACATAAGATATGTTTCAGAACACATAATATGTATCAGAGCCATATAAGCCATATAGAATGTATCAGAACATATTCTATCATCAGAATATCTGAACATTCTTCCTTCTTGCTTCTGATTCTGAAGTTCATAGCACTCAGCTTGCTTCAAGAATCCAAGAGCATATTCCTTTTACAGAATTTGCGATTCCTCATGATTTTGCTTCTAATGTTGAGCTTTCAATCCTGCAAAACAACTTAGAAACATATGAAGCTTGCAGCTTCTGTTAGTAATGTGGGGGCTTTCTTCCCAGCAACTGCTAATATAAATCAAATCATTTATCACTATTTTCTCCCCCTTTTTGTCATAACATCAAAAAGAATGTAAAAGATTCAGATGTAAGCACAGGACAAATGGAAAGAAAACAAATAATCATTGATAAAAAGCAGAAGTACAAGAGTTATGCAGAATAAGCTTTTCATTGATTAACCAAACAGGATTACAAAAGATGTATGCTGATACACACGTGCAACAAGCAAAGAAAACTACAAGGACACAAAGATTACAACCCTATCCTAGTCCTAATCTACGCCAGCATATCATGAATCCCAGCGTTGTTCTTGCTCTTGCTTGGCCATCAAATCTTGAAACTCTACATGCCTGAGCAGCTCCCAGAGAAAGAAGTAAATGAATACAAGGGAGGAACTGAGAACAGTTCACCAGGAGAGAGCGTATTCTCAGATGGGCTTTCCCTTAACATAGAAGTTAAGTCCTTATGGAACCTAACTTCATCCAATATCTCAAGAAAGTCTTCTTCCTTTGGACAAATGTTGATAACAACATCAAAGAAGAGATCTGACTTGAGAAAAACTTGGAATGCCATCCCGAGATATGTTTCTCATCCTGTAACCTATTAACCCTTCCATCCGTTCTATTCAAATAGATCAGCCACTTTTGAGACTTAGTTTCTTCATCTGGTTTAAAGTTTTGATGAAGGGAACTAGGCGAAGGATTCATGATGAACGCTAGATCGATGAAGAATGAACTAGGGTTTACGCAAAAGATATTCATAGAAAAGTGAGAGAAAGAGAGAGAGAGAGAGCGCAAAGATTGATTGAAGAATGCAAAGAAATGGAGAAATAAATAGAGGGAATGTGGGGAAGGAAATGTTCTAGGGAAGGGAAACGTTTGACGGATTATAAAAACGAAAAAGAAAATAAAAGAAATGATGAATGGCATTTAATGTTACGTGACAAGAGGAGAGAGAAATTATGACCAATGAAGTGATAGAACAGTTACCTATGAAAGGCGCCTCCTCAACTGCACGCATGCTTGTCCAAATGGGATAGACACGTGTTACCATCTGGAAAGCTAGATACAGCTGTATTTACTTTAAAAGATATTCTGAATCAACTTAGACAATGAAACGTTAGTAATAAACGAGTCACTACTTCTAATTGATTTAAGATCAGAACTTCTTATAAAACATTAATCCAATCTCATTTCAGAAGATAGCCATACATAAGATTTTCTCATCTTCTCATTCTGGGCATACATCCATACTGATATTCTTCAGAATGAACTTAAACCTATCTTCAGCCAGGGGTTTTGTAAAGATATCAGCCCATTGATGGTCTGTATCCACAAAGTTTAAAGATATAACACCCTTCTAACATATTCCCTTATGAAATGATGTTTAATCTCAATATGTTTAGCTTTTGAATGTAAGATAGGATTCTTAGATAAACATATAGCAGAAGTATTATCACAGAAAATAGGAATGTTACTCTCATATATCTGATAATCTTCTAGCTGACTTCTCATCCAGAGCATTTGTGTGCTACATCCAGCAGCAGCAACATATTCTGCTTCTGTTGTTGAGAGGGCAATAGTAGCTTGCTTCTTGCTGTACCATGAGATCAGGTGACTTCCAAGAAATTGACAACTTCCAGAAGTACTCTTCCTTTCTATTCTATCTCCAGCATAGTCAGCATCACAGAATCCTACTAAGTTGTAATCTTTGGATCTTCTGTAAACTAAACCAACATTAGTAGAACCTTTCAGATACCTCAGAATTCTCTTAACCGCAGTTAAATGAGATTCTCTCGGATCTGATTGGAATCTAGCACACAAACAAACACTGAAGAGAATGTCAGGTCTAGAAGCAGTTAGGTATAGAAGAGATCCAATCATACCTCTGTACAACTTCTGTTCTACCTTCTTACTTACCTCATCCTTACCTAGGACACATGTTGGATGCATAGGAGTTTTGGCTTCTTTGCTTTTAGAAAGATTAAACTTCTTCAGAAGTTCTTTCACATACTTCGTTTGATGAACATAGGTTCCTTCTGATGTTTGATTGATTTGAATCCCAAGGAAATACTTGAGTTCACCCATCATGCTCATCTCAAACTCAGCCTGCATAGACTCAGCAAACTCCTTTCCAAGTGTAGCATTAGATGTTCCAAAGATAATATCATCAACATATATTTGACAAATTAAAATATCCTTTTTAAATGTTTTACAGAAGAGAGTAGTGTCCACTTTTCCTCTAGTGAAACCATTTTCCAGAAGGAAAGAACTCAAACGTTCATACCAAGCTCTAGGAGCTTGTTTCAATCCGTATAATGATTTCTTTAATTTAAAAACATGATTTGGAGACATGGAGTCTTCAAAACCAGGAGGTTGATGGACATAAACTTCTTCATCTATGTAACCATTTAAGAAGGCACTCTTAACATCCATCTGATAAAGAGTGATGTTGTGTTGAGTGGCAAAAGAAATTAATAGACGAATAGATTCTAACCTGGCCACTGGTGCAAAGGTTTCTGTGTAGTCAATCCCTTCTTGCTGACTATAACCTTGAGCAACCAGTCTGGCTTTGTTTCTTACCACTTCTCCCTTCTCGCTTAGCTTGTTTCTGAATACCCACTTAGTGCCAATGATGTTAAATCCTTTTGGTCTAGGAACCAAGTCCCATACATCATTCCTTGTAAACTGATTGAGTTCTTCTTGCATGGCAATTATTCAGTCTAGATCTTCTAGAGCTTGATCAACAGAAGTTGGCTCGATCAAAGAAACAAGACCTAATTGACATTCTGCATTGTTCTTAAGGAATGCCCTTGTTCTGATGGGATCGTCTTTCTTTCCAAGGATCACATCTTCTGAATGAGCTGAAGCAAGTCTAGGTGATCTTCTGATTGTAGGCTCTTCAGAAATCCTGAGATTCTCTAAAGATGCAACAACTTGATCTTCTGATCCATTGCTTCTGAGACTGCCAGCTTCTGCAGCATTGCTTCTTGGTTCTACTGCTTCTGAGATATCAATATCAAAATCTGCAAAATTCTCAAACTGCTTTGGCTTTTCAAGACCAAGCTTATCATCAAACCTGATATTGATTGATTCTTCTACAATCAATGTTTCAGTATTGTATACTCTGTAGCCTTTAGAGCGTTCAGAATATCCAATAAGGAAACACTTTTGTGCCTTAGAATCAAACTTACCAAGATGATCTTTAGTGTTCAGAATAAAACAGACACATCCAAAAGGATGAAAGTATGAAATGTTGGGCTTTCTGTTCTTCCACAATTCATAAGGAGTCTTATTTAGAATAGGTCTTATAGAGATTCTATTCTGAATATAACATGCAGTGTTTATTGCTTCTGCCCAGAAGTGCTTAGCCATATTGGTTTCGTTGATCATGGTTCTGGCCATTTCTTGTAGAGTCATATTCTTTCGTTCTACAACTCCATTTTGTTGTGGAGTTCTAGGACAAGAGAAATCATGGGCAATACCATTTTCTTTGAAGAACTCCTCAAAGAATTTGTTCTCAAATTCACCACCATGATCACTTCTGACCTTTATGATTTTACACTCCTTCTCAGTTTGGATCTGAGTGCAGAATTCAAAGAACACTGAATGAGACTCATCCTTGTGTTTCAAGAACTTTACCCATGTCCAGCGGCTATAATCATCAACGATGACTAATCCATATTTCTTCCCTCTGCCAGATGCTGTTTTGACTGGGCCAAACAGATCAATGTGCAAGAGTTCTAACGGCCTTGAGGTAGAAACAACATTCTTAGACTTGAATGCAGGTCTGGAGAACTTGCCCTTCTGACATGCTTCACAAAGAGCATCTGATTTGTATTTCAGATTTGGGAGTCCTCTGACCAGATTTAGTTTGTTAATCTGAGAAATCTTTCCCAAACTAGCATGACCTAATCTTCTGTGCCAGACCCATTGCTCTTCAGAAACAGACATAAGACAAGTCACCTTCTGCTTCTCAAGATCAGAAAGATCAATCTTATAAATGTTGTTCTTCCTCTTGCCTGTAAATAGGATTGAGCCATCCTTCTGACTTACAGCCTTGCAAGACTTTTGATTGAAGATTATATCATAACCATTGTCACTTAATTGACTTATGGACAATAAGTTATGCGTTAATCCTTCTACAAGAAGTACATTAGTTATGGAAGGAGAGTTACCAAGACTTATGGTTCCAGAGCCAATGATTTTGCCCTTCTTATCTCCTCCAAACTTGACTTCTCCACCTGGTTTAAGCACCAGGTCTTGGAATGTAGACCTTCTTCCCGTCATGTGTCGCGAGCACCCAGAGTCCAGGTACCATGACATTTTGCTTTTTGTCCTCTTTGCCGCCAAGGATATCTGCAACAGAAATTATATTCTCCTTAGGTACCCACAATTTCTTGGGTCCTTTCTTGTTAGTTCTCCTCAAGTTCTGATTGAACTTGGGTTTAGCAAAATATTTAACAGGAGGAACAACATGATATTCTTTAGGTTTGTCAGCATGATATTTCTTAGGATGTGTCACATGCTTCTTGGTGTGAACCGTGTTAAACTTCTATGCATGTGAAGTGAGCCTAATATCATGAGCATGGCCATATTTGAACTGATCATACAATGGCTTGTATGTGATCTTCAGATCATCAACAGGTTCAAATTTATGTGAGGTATCACCCTCATAGCCAAAGCCAAACCTTCTGTTTCTAGAAACACCATATATTATAGAAGCAAGATGACTTCTGCCAATACTTCTAGATAAGAACTTTCTGAAGCTCGAGTCATATTCTTTCAGAATATGATTCATGCTAGGAATGGGTTTTTCTGTTTCAGAAGGAGATCCACTATATTTGGATAGATTTAAAACTTTTTCCTTCAGTTCAGAATTTTCCAATTCCAGCTTCTTAGTTTCAAATTCAAACTGCTTTTTCAGCTTTTTGTATTTGATACTAAGATGAGCCTTGAGTTCTAGAAGTTCTGTTAAACTGGAAACTAACTCTTCTCTAGATAGTTCAGAAAATACCTCTTCAGAATCTGATTCTGATGTAGATTCTGATCCATCATCCATTGTGGCCATTAGTGCCAGATTTGCCTGCTCATCTTCAGAGTCTGATTCTGAATCATCCCATGTTTCCATAAGACCTTTCTTCTTATGAAACTTCTTCTTGGGATTCTCCTTCTGAAGTTTTGGACACTCGTTCTTGTAATGTCCAGGCTCATTGCACTCATAGCAGACAACCTTCTTCTTGTCAGATCTTCTATCACCAGAAGATTCTCCTCGTTCAAATCTCTTTGAACTTCCGAAGCTTATGAACTTCCTTTGCTTGCTCTTCCAGAGTTGGTTTACCCTTCTGGAGATCATGGACAGTTCATCTTCTTCTTCAGATTCTGATTCTTCAGGATCTTCTTCTTCAGCCTGAAAAGCGTTAGTGCATTTTTTAACATTAGATTTTAATGCAACAGACTTACCTTTCTTCTGAGGTTCATTTGCGTCAAGTTCAATCTCATGACTCCTCAGGGCACTGATCAGCTCTTCCAAAGAAACTTCATTCAGATTCTTCGCAATCTTGAATGCAGTCACCATTGGGCCCCATCTTCTGGGCAAGCTTCTGATGATCTTCTTTACATGATCAGCTTTGGTGTAGCCTTTGTCCAGAACTCTTAATCCAGCAGTCAGAGTTTGAAATCTTGAAAACATCTTCTCAATGTCTTCATCATCCTCCATCTTGAAGGCTTCGTACTTCTGGATTAGTGCAAGAGCTTTGGTCTCCTTAACTTGAGCATTTCCTTCATGAGTCATTTTCAAGGACTCATATATGTCATGGGCCGTTTCCCTGTTAGATATCTTCTCATACTCAACATGAGAGATAGCATTCAGCAAAACAGTCCTGCATTTGTGATGATTTTTGAAATCTTTCTTTTGATCATCAGTCATTTCGCTTCTCGTGAGCCTTACACCAGTAGCTTTAACAGGATGTTTGTAACCATCCAACAGAAGATCCCATTGATCAGCATCCAGACCAAGAAAGTAACTTTCCAGTTTATCTTTCCAGTATTCAAAATTTTCACCATCAAATACTGGTGGTCTAGTATAACCATTGTTACCATTGTATTGCTCAGCAGAGCCAGATGTAGATGCAGTTAGATTTGTTTGAACTTCACCAGCCATCTTTTACTGAAGCGTTTTTCTCTTCCTGAATCTTTTCTAAACACGGTTAAGTGCTTGCACCTTAGAACCGGCGCTCTGATGCCAATTGAAGGATAGAAAAACACTTAGAAAGGGGGGGTTTGAATAAGTGTAGTTTCAAAAACTCGTAAGATAAAAATAATTTGCACAAGTATTTTTATCCTGGTTCGTTGTTAACTAAACTACTCCAGTCCACCCTATACAAGGTGATTTACCTCAACTGAGGATTTAATCCACTAATCACACAAGATTACAATGGTTTTCCACTTAGACAACTTCTAAGTCTTCTAGAGTCTTCTGATCACAACCTGATCACTCTAGAAACAAATGCTTAGACACAAGCTAAGACTTTCTTAGAGTATCCTGACCACCACGTGATCACTCTAATTACAACTGCTTAGACACAAGCTAAGACTTCCTAGAGTATCCTGATCAACACTTGATCACTCTAGTTACTTACAAATTAATGTAATCAATTCTAAGAGTATTACAATTTCTTCTTAAAAGCGATAATCACAAACTGTGATATTTCTCTTACAGATTTAAGCTTAGACTCACTAAAGTATTACAACAGTAATGTAGTGAGGTTGAAGATGAAGTTTCTGAGCTTTGAGTTGAACAGCGTTTCAGCAAGTTTTTCAGAATAAGTTCGTTCAGGATTCGTAACCTTGCTTCTCATCAGAACTTCATATTTATAGGCGTTTTGAGAAGATGACCGTTGGGAGCATTTAATGCTTTGCGTATTCCGTACAGCATTGCATTTAATGTTTCACTGTTTTGTCAACTACCTCGAGCCTTGCTTTTGCTGTGACTACTGACATTGCCTTTAATAGCTTCTAACGTTCCTTTTGTCAGTCAGCGTAGCCTGCCATCTAGTACTTGATTCTAATTTGTTCTTTGTAAATACTACGTTGAAAATCATCAGAGTACAAACAGCTTGGTGAAGAGCATCTTCTGATCTTCTGATCTTGATATGCTTCTGAGCGTGATTCCATGACTTCAGTGCTTCTGCTTCTGAACTCAAGTTCTTCTGATGCTTCTAATAGACCATGTTCTGATTCTGCTTGACCAACTTCTGATGTCTTGCCAGACCATGTGCTGAAGTTGCATACTGAACCTTCTGAGTCAAAGCTTCTTAGCGCTGATTTGTGCATACTCTTTATATATTTCCTGAAAAGGAAATTGCATAGGATTAGAGTACCACATTATCTTGAGCAAAATTCATATACATTGTTATCATCAAAACTAAGATTATTGATCAGAACAATTCTTGTTCTAACACGTTAAACTTGCAAATTTTAATATTTTGGAAGATTTTCGTGTGCTATACTACATAAAAGTCAATAAGTTTCTTAAACTTCCAAAATTTGGTCTTTTGGAAGATTTTTGTGTGCTATACTACATAAAAGTCACGAAGTTCGTTAAACTTGCAAATTTTAATATTTTGAAAGATTTTTGTGTGCTATACTACATAAAAGTCACGAAGTTCGTTAAACTTGAATACATTGGTATTTTGGAAGATTTTCGTGTGCTATATACTACATAAAGGTCACGGAATTTGTTAAACTTACATACATTGGTATTATGGAATATTTTAGTGTGCTATACTACATAAAAGTCTTGAAGTTTGTAAAACTTGCAAAATTTGGTCTTTTGGAAGATTTTCGTGTGCTATACTACATAAAAGTCACGAAGTTCATTAAACTTTTAAAATTTGGTCCTTTTGAAGATTTTTGGGTGTTAAACGATATAAAAGTCATGAAGTTCGTTAAACTTGCAAAATTTGGTAATTTGGCAGATTTTCGTGTGTTATACTACATAAAAGTCAAGAATTTTGTTAACTTTCAAAACATGGTCTTTGGGAAGATTTTCGTGTGCTATACTACATAAAAGTAACTAAGTTCGTTAAACTTGTATACATTGCTAATTTGGAAGATTTTATGTGCTATACTACATAAAAGTCACGAATTTCGTTAAACTTGCATACATTGGTATTTTGGAAACTTTTCTTGTGTTGTACTACATAAAAGTCAAGTTTGTTAGACTTGCAAAATTTGATCTTTTGGAAGATTTTTGTGTGCTATACTACATAAATGTCACGAAGTTCGTTAAATTTGTAAAATTTGGTCTTTTGAAAGATTTTTGTGTGCTATACTACATTAAAATCATGAAGTTCGTTAAACTTGTATACATTGGTAATTTGGAAGATTTTCGTGTGCTATACTACATAAAAGTCAAGAAGTTTCTTAACTTGAAAATTTTGGTATTATAGAAGATTTTTCGTATGCTATATTACATAAAAGTCACGAAGTTCGTTAAACTTGCAAATTTTAATATTTTGGAAGATTTTCGTGTGCTATACTACATAAAAGTCAATAAGTTTCTTAAACTTCCAAAATTTGGTCTTTTGGAAGATTTTTGTGTGTTATACTGCATAAAAGTCAGGAAGTTTGTTAATCTTGTAAATTTTAATATTTTGGAAGATTTTTGTGTGCTATCCTACTTAAAAGTCACGAAGTTCGTTAAAATTTCAAAATTTGGTACTTTCGAAGAGTTTTGTGTGCTATACTACATAAAAGTCACGAAGGTCGTTAAACTTGAATACATTGGTATTTTGGAAGATTTTTGTGTGATATATACTACATAAAAGTCACAGAATTTGTTAAACTTACATACATTGGTATTATGTAATATTTTAGTGTGCTATACTATATAAAAGTCTTGAAGTTTGTAAAACTTGCAATAATTTGGTCTTTTGGAAGATTTTCGTGTGCTATACTACATAAAAGTCACAAAGTTCATTAAACTTCTAAAATCTGATCCTTTTGAAGATTTTTGTGTGATAAACTATATAAAAGTTATGAAGTTCGTTAAAATTGAAAAATTTGGTAATTTGGTAGATTTTCGTATGCTATACTACATAAAAGTCAAGAATTTTGTTAAACTTTCAAAACATGGTCTTTGGGAAGATTTTCGTGTGCTATACTACATAAAAGTAACGAAGTTCGTTAAACTTGTATACATGTCTAATTTGGAAGATTTTCTGTGCAATACTACATAAAAGTCACTAATTTCGTTAAACTTGCATACATTGGTATTTTGGAAACTTTTCTTGTGCTATACTACATAAAATTCAAGAAGTTTGTTAGACTTGCAAAATTTGATCTTTTGGAAGATTTTTTGTGTGCTATACTACATAAATGTCACGAAGTTCGTTAAATTTATAAAATTTGGTCTTTTGAAAGATTTTCGTGTGCTACACTACATAAAAATCACGAAGTTCGTTAAACTTGTATACATTGGTAATTTGGAAGATTTTCGTGTGCTATACTACATAAAAGTCAAGAAGTTTCTTAAACTTGAAAATTTTGTTATTATAGAAGATTTTTCGTGTGCTATATTACATAAAAGTCACGAAGTTCGTTAAACTTGCAAATTTTAATATTTTGGAAGATTTTCGTGTGCTATACTACATAAAAGTCAATAAGTTTCTTAAACTTCCAAAATTTGGTCTTTTGGAAGATTTTTGTGTGCTATACTACAAAAAAGTCACGAAGTTCGTTAAACTTGCAAATTTTAATATTTTGAAAGATTTTTGTGTGCTATACTACATAAAAGTCACGAAGTTCGTTAAACTTGAATACATTGGTATTTTGGAAGATTTTCGTGTTCTATATACTACATAAAAGTCACAAAATTTGTTAAACTTACATACATTGGTATTATGGAATATTTTAGTGTGCTATACTACATAAAAGTCTTGAAGTTTCTAAAATTTGCAAAATTTGGTCTTTTGGAAGATTTTCGTGAGCTATACTACATAAAAGTCACGAAGTTCATTAAACTTCTAAAATTTGGTCCTTTTGAAGATTTTTGGGTGTTAAACTATATAAAAGTCATGAAGTTCGTTAAACTTGCAAAATTTGGTAATTTGGCAGATTTTTGTGTGCTATACTACAGAAAAGTCAAGAATTTTGTTAAACTTACAAAACATGGTCTTTGGGAAGATTTTCATGTGATATACTACATAAAAGTCACGAAGTTCGTTAAATTTGTATATATATTGTTAATTTGGAAGATTTTATGTGCTATACTACATAAAAGTCACAAATTTCGTTAAACTTGAATACATTGGAATTTTGGAAACTTTTCTTGTGTTGTACTACATAAAAGTCAAGAAGTTTGTTAGACTTGCAAAATTTGATCTTTTGGAAGATTTTTGTGTGCTATACTACATAAAAGTCACGAAGTTTCGTTAAATTTGTAAAATTTGGTCTTTTGGAAGATTTTCGTGTGCTATACTACATAAAAATCACGAAGTTCGTTAAACTTGTATACATTGGTAATTTGGATGATATTCGTGTGCTATACTACATAAAATTCAAGAAGTTTCTAAAACTTGAAAATTTTGGTATTATAGAAGATTTTTCGTGTGCTATACTAAATAAAAGTCAATAAGTTTCTTAAACTTCCAAAATTTGGTCTTTTGGAAGATTTTCGTGTGCTATACTACATAAAAGTCATGAAGTTTGTTAAACTTCCAATTTTAATATTTTGGAAGATTTTCGTGTGCTATACTACATAAAAGTCACTAAGTTCGTTAAACTTTCAAAATTTGGTACTTTCGAAGATTTTTGTGTTCTATACTGCATAAAAGTCACGAAGTACGTTAAACTTGAATACATTGGTATTTTGGAAGATTTTCGTGCGCTAATACTACATAAAAGTCACGAAATTCGTTAAACTTACATACATTGGTATTATGGAATATTTTTTTGTGCTATACTACATAAAAGCCTTGAACTTTGTAAAACTTGCAAAATTTGGTCTTTTGGAAGATTTTTGTGTGCTATACTACATAAAAGTCACGAAGTTCGTTAAACTTCTAAAATTTGGTCCTTTTGAAGATTTGTGTGTGTTAAACTATATAAAAGTCATGAAGTTCGTTAAATTTGCAAAATTTGGTAATTTGACAGATTTTCGTGTGCTATACTACATAAAAGTCAAGAATTTTGTTAAACTTTCAAAACATTGTCTTTGGGAAGATTTTCGTGCGCTATACTACATAAAAGTAACGAAGTTCGTTAAACTTGTATACATTGCCAATTTGGAAGATTTTCTGTGCTATACTACATAAAAGTCACGAATTTCATTAAACTTGCATACATTGGTATTTTGAAAACTTTTCTTGTGATGTACTACATAAAGGTCAAGAAGTTTGTTAGACTTGCAAAATTTGATCTTTTGGAAGATTTTTGTGTGCTATACTACATAAAAGTCACGAAGTTCGTTAAATTTGGTCTTTTGGAAGATTTCGTGTGCTATACTACATAAAATTCGCGAAGTTCGTTAAACTTGTATACATTGGTAATTCGGAAGATTTTCGTGTGCTATACTGCATAAAAGTCAAGAAGTTTCTTAAACTTGAAAATTTTGTTATTATAGAAGATTTTTCGTATGCAACATTACATAAAAGTCACGAAGTTCGTTAAACTTGCAAATTTTAATATTTTGGAAGATTTTCGTGTGCTATACTACATAAAAGTCAATAAGTTTCTTAAACTTCCAAAATTTGGTCTTTTGGAAGATTTTTGTGTGCTATACTACATAAAAGTCACGAAGTTCATTAAACTTGCAAATTTTAATATTTTGAAAGATTTTTGTGTGCTATACTACATAAAAGTCACGAAGTTCGTTAAACTTGAATACATTGATATTTTGGAAGATTTTCGTGTGCTATATACTACATAAAAGTCGCAGAATTTGTTAAACTTACATACATTGGTATTATGGAATATTTTAGTGTGCTATACTACATAAAAGTCTTGAAGTTTGTAAAACTTGCAAAATTTGGTCTTTTGGAAGATTTTCGTGAGCTATACTACATAAAAGTCACGAAGTTCATTAAACTTCTAAAATTTGGTCCTTTTGAAGATTTTTGGGTGTTAAACTATATAAAAGTCATGAAGTTCGTTAAACTTGCAAAATTTGGTAATTTGGCAGATTTTCGTGTGCTATACTACATAAAAGTCAAGAATTTTGTTAAACTTACAAAACATGGTCTTTGGGAAGATTTTTAAGTGATATACTACATAAAAGTCACGAAGTTCGTTAAACTTGTATATATTGCTAATTTGGAAGATTTTATGTGCTATACTACATAAAAGTCACGAATTTCGTTAAACTTGCATACATTGGTATTTTGGAAACTTGTCTTGTGTTTTACTACATAAAAGTCAAGAAGTTTGTTAGACTTGCAAAATTTGATCTTTTAGAAGATTTTTGTGTGCTATACTACATAAAAGTCACGAAGTTCGTTAAATTTGTAAAATTTGGTCTTTTGGAAGATTTTCGTGTGCTATACTACATAAAAATCACGAAGTTCGTTAAACTTGTATACATTGGTAATTTGGATGATATTAGTGTGCTATACTACATAAAAGTGAAGAAGTTTCTAAAACTTAAAATTTTTGGTATTATAGAAGATTTTTCGTGTGCTCTATTTCACAAAAGTCACGAAATTCGTTAAACTTGCAAATTATAATATTTTGGAATATTTTCGTGTGCTATACTAAATAAAAGTCAATAAGTTTCTTAAACTTCCAAAATTTGGTCTTTTGGAAGATTTTCTTGTGCTATACTACATAAAAGTCATGAAGTTTGTTAAACTTCCAATTTTAATATTTTGGAAGATTTTCGTGTGCTATACTACATAAAAGTCACTAAGTTCGTTAAACTTTCAAAATTTGGTACTTTCGAAGATTTTTGTGTTCTATACTGCATTAAAGTCACGAAGTACGTTAAACTTGAATACAATGGTATTTTTGAAGATTTTCGTGTGCTAATACTACATAAAAGTCACGGAATTCGTTAAACTTACATACATTGGTATTATGGAATATTTTTTTGTGCTATACTACATAAAAGCCTTGAACTTTGTAAGACTTGCAAAATTTGGTCTTTTGGAAGATTTTTGTGTGCTATACTACAAAAAAGTCACGAAGTTCGTTAAACTTCTAAAATTTGGTCCTTTTGAAGATTTTTGTGTGTTAAACTATATAAAAGTCATGAAGTTCGTTAAATTTGCAAAATTTGGTAATTTGACAGATTTTCGTGTGCTATACTACATAAAAGTCAAGAATTTTGTTAAATTTTCAAAACATGGTGTTTGGGAAGATTTTCGTGTGCTATACTACATAAAAGTAACGAAGTTCGTTAAACTCGTATACATTGCTAATTTGGAAGATTTTCTGTGCTATACTACATAAAAGTCACGAATTTCATTAAACTTGCATACATTGGTATTTTGAAAACTTTTCTTGTGATGTACTACATAAAAGTCAAGAAGTTTGTTAGACTTAAAAAATTTGATCTTTTGGAAGATTTTTGTGTGCTATACTACATAAAAGTCACGAAGTTCGTTAAATTTGGTCTTTTGGAAGATTTTCGTGTGCTATACTACATAAAAATCACGAAGTTCGTTAAACTTGTATACATTGGTAATTTGGATGATATTCGTGTGCTATACTACATAAAAGTCAAGAAGTTTCTAAAACTTTAAAATTTTGGTATTATAGAAGATTTTTCGTGTGCTCTAATTCACAAAAGTCACGAAGTTCGTTAGACTTGCAAATTTTAATATTTTGGAATATTTTCGTGTGCTATACTAAATAAAAGTCAATAAGTTTCTTAAACTTCCAAAATTTGGTCTTTTGGAAGATTTTCGTGTGCTATACTACATAAAAGTCATGAAGTTTGTTAAACTTCCAATTTTAATATTTTGGAAGATTTTCGTGTGCTATACTACATAAAAGTCACTAAGTTCGTTAAACTTTCAAAATTTGGTACTTTCGAAGATTTTTGTGTTCTATACTGCATAAAAGTCACGAAGTACGTTAAACTTGAATACTATGGTATTTTGGAAGATTTTCGTGTGCTAATACTACATAAAAGTCACTGAATTCGTTAAACTTACATACATTGGTATTATGGAATATTTTTTTGTGCTATACTACATAAAAACCTTGAACTTTGTAAAACTTGCAAAATTTGGTCTTTTGGAAGATTTTTGTGTGCTATACTACATAAAAGTCACGAAGTTCGTTAATCTTCTAAAATTTGGTCCTTTTGAAGATTTTTGTGTGTTAAACTATATGTTATACCCCAAAATTTGCCCACATCTTTTTTCAAGAAAACTCCAATCTGAAAATTAAAAGTCTCATATAATTATGGATTATTCCAACAAATATCCTGACATATGAAACACTTAGTTTTTAGAATTTTTCTTATACAGTAATTTGGCTTGCAGTTGAATTTATTCTTACGCAAACGCCAAATACTGTTTAATACTTCACACATGCTATTTATTTATTTACAGATAAATAGTACTGACACAATTGGTACAGAGTTAAATCTTTTTTGCAGGCGCAGAATCAGGAAACTCAGACTGTACTGGTAACAAGTAGATTATTATTATCTTTTGTTTCCCACTAATTTTTGTACTATATTCCATTATTTTCAAAAATCTTTTCAAATCTCTTTTTCAAAAATCAAATATCTCTTTTTCCCAACACTATCTCCACTTTCTTTCAAATCTTACTTCCACTCAAATTTTCCTTTTGTACGGAATCACATCATTCCCCAACGTCTCTATCCTCCTTTCCATTCTATAAATACCTCCCATTTTCTTCCATAAAATCTCACATCAAATTCCAACTCATCTTTCAAATTCCTACCTCATATCTATTTTCTCTTCTTCCCTGACAAGAATGGCAAAGTGGATAGAGACACTGTTTCTTACAGTCATCACCATTGCTACGGTGATCATGACTTTCTTCTGCCTACATAGTCCTTAAGAGTGTGGACCTGCAATGGTTGCACTCCCAATCATCTACATGTTATTGTTCATAGCATGGGTCATTAACCGTCATTCCTGAAATTTGCCGTATTTCTTATTTCTTAAATGTACCGTTTATTCGCCGTACTGTTCAATATAGTATGTGATATTTGTACTGTCAGTATTAAATGTTGTACTATTTGTCATAATATTGCTTAATTACTAAGATAATATTTTGTGTGTTTTCTGCCAGTCAAATATTCCTATTTCTGTGCATTAAATGATTTTCAGGGTTATTATCGGTAATTTTGCCCGCATACCGTAAATATTAGTTATTTATTATGTCTATGTTTTTAACAGGTCATGTAAATAAACTTTCATTTTTCACATAAAACATAAAACAAAAACAACAAAAAAAAAAGAAAATTAACTTTGACTGTTGATTTTTCACTCTAACTGCTACGTCAATACCTGAACAGTCAGTTGACAGCCAAACTGCTGGCAGTACAATTCTCAGTGTTTTGTACCATCAATCAAATCAATCTTTCACAATTCAAAATTCCAAGATCTTTTGTGCTAGAAGTCTTCTGAATATCACGCGATTAGCAGAAACTCAACACTGCACAAAAATCAGGTACGCTTAACTGTCTCCTACATAAACAATCCCTAATCAGGGTTTTTCTTGTTTTTACAGGAGCAACAGGTTTTTGAGAGCTCAAATGGATTTCATACACATCCATATATCTCAAAGTACCATCATACAAATTTTCAAACTTCAATTCACTCAGACGCACCGTCAGCAGCTCAAACAGTCAACAGACGACCCGTTTGACCAAAAAAGTCAACAGACAGTCAAAAATGAATTTTTTTGTCAAAGTCCATATTTTGTCAAAGGATTCATCATTTGATCATTGGATGATCATAATTCATCAAGGAAAGATCAAAAATCAACAAAACTCTAAGATTCAAAATTAGGGTTTTTGCCTGAAAAGTCAACTCAACTTTGACTGATCATAACTCTCTCATCCTCCATCCAAAAAATTCAAACCAAAGCACATCTTGAAGGAAATTCAATTATCTTTCAAATGCCATTGATCCCATGGTCATTGGATTCACCATTTGAAAAATATGACCAAAGACATTATAGGTCATTTTCAAAGTCAACAAAAAGACACTTTTTTCAAAAGGACACACAAGGAGCATCAAAAATCATTTTGACATGAGACCAAAGACATTGGTTAGAGGACTCTTTGAGGTTTCCAAAAAGTGCAAGATCTCCTTCATATGACAAAAATTGAAGGATTTACACCTTGTTGAAGTTGGCTAAATTTTGGGAAAATACATGAAATCAACATTGCTCAAAAATGTATTTTTTCCAAATGGGGCCAAGTTTTCAGCATTCAAACATCATTTCCATGATGTTATGGGCCTCCCACGACCAAGACTAAGCCCACACCTTTTTTTATCCATTTTTGGCATGATTTTATCTTACTTTAAGATTAAAATTAAAAGGAAAATGCATGGATAATGGTTAGCTTACAAATCAAGCATGACTCACCTCAAAGAATCTTCATCTTTCTGCAGAGAATTGAAGGGAAAGGCAGGTGCATTGAAGGCAAGATGACTTGGTCAAGAATTCAAGGTTTTTAATATTAAAAAACCAAAGTTTCAACAAAGGCAACTAAAGACACTTCTTAGCTTCAATTGTAAGCACTCAATGCTTATAAATAAGCTATCATAGTTCAGTAACAAAGAAGAGGCGAGTTCAGAAGCATACATAAGCTCATAACACTTGTAATCACTTAAAAAAAATTCAAAGAAAACTCAAATTCGAATTTGTAATTTCAGTCCATTTCAATACAAACTAAGCATTCATACACCTTCCTTGAACATCACTGAAACTATCCCAATCAGTTACAAGCCTTGAAGCTCACTGAATCGAGCTATACAGGTCCAAATTTGTTCAAACTTAAATCAATTCGTATCTGGTTATTCACACATGTTTTACAAGATGTAGACATACTATTAAGTTTGGTTTGAAGTGTAGATCATTTCTAGAAACTTAATTGAAGTTTGGACACGTATAAACGAAACTACCATTTTAGGGTTCATAGCTTCAAAATTAGGGCTTTCAAAATTAGGCCAAATTACAAGTTCTAAATAGCACCATTAGGTTCGTATGGATCAGACGAATTGAATGGTATCCTCGCGCCAAATTTCTCTGCACGTTTACCCCTATTCGCTATTTTGCAGGTTTGAGGTTCATCAATTACAGCGCATGTTTCATAAAAGCGCTGTAAAAACCCCTGGCTGAAGGTTGAAGACGATGAGGTGTCTCCCCCTCATTGGTTCAGCAGCGCGCGTACCTTTTTTAAATTTTCCTCTAATTCTGTGCTTTGCAGGTGCAACGTGTCCCATGAGCCTCAATTTCTGGACCACTTGATTTCATTTAATGAGTCATCCAACGCTCCAGATCACGCGTGCACATCATACTCCCTCATAAATTTCCACACAGGATCAGTATCCTTTTATTTTCTATTTTATTTTCTATTTTATTTTAATTTCTTTGTTAAATTAATTAAAAATAGTTTTAAAAATCCAAAAAATACACAAAAAATATTTTTAGACTTCTAAAATAATATATTATTTTCTGAAATAAAAATATTTTATTTTTCTTCAAAATTTTAATATTTTGCATAATTAATTAGTATATATTTGTATATTTGCTTTTTAATTATTCTAACCAATCAAAAAATCATAAAAAAATTTGTTCTTTATATAAAATATTGTTTATATATTATAAACTAATTTTGTACATATTTTGAATAATTTTCTTTTTTAGTTTTACTTATTTGTATAATTATTTACATAATTATGTTTTAATTAACTTAAATCAATTCCAAAAATTCCAAAAAAATTAGTTTTGTTTTAAAATTAATTGACAAATATTTTGTACATATTTTAAACTTAATTTTTAGGTTTAAATCTATTTTCATCTTTTTTCTTCATTTTAATTTAATTAATCATGCATTAATTATAATTAAAATCAATCATAAAAAGTCCAAAAACAGGCTTTTTATTTTCCTTGCAATTTAAATTCCTAGATAAATGTATAGGATGTCAAATTCATGTAAATAGGCTAGTTTACGTTTCCTGCACAATCGATGTAATAGCGTAGATTTACTTTCCGCACTTTACATTTCCGCATTTTAATTTCCAGCAAATATAAACTGCGTGTATGTCAAAGATAAAATTGAACCGTTAGATCACTAACTTCAAAGATAAAATATCTGAATCCAATCACAATCACACTTGCACCTCTTAAGGTAAATCCCTTCTCATTCTTTTCAAAATCAAAGTCAAAATTCCACTGTTTTGAGTACAAAATCGAACCTTGCGTTTATATCCGGTGAAAGGATAGATTTTTAAAGGAAATAGGATAAAGACCTTACAACTCAGGGTAGATCTCCTAGTTTGCTTGCTCAAATCAAAACAAACAAAATTCTCATACACTGTTGTTTTTTCAAAACTTTCCAAAAGACAATACTTTGTATACATCCAAACACGGGTTATTACAAAGTTAATGTTCTTTTCAAAACATCTTTCGAAAGATAAACAAGCATTTTGTATACATCCACACACGGATCATTACAAAATTCAAATTACAAAGGTATTTGAAACCACATATGAGCAATTTCAGAGCAATTGAAAAGTGATCGAAAAACAAGTGAGCTAAGAAAACTTAAGAGCCCATGGATAACCATGGATACAAAGGGTGCTAACACCTTCCCTTTGTATAACCTACCCCCTTACCCAGAATTTCTTAAAGGTCTTTTTTCTGTTTCTTTTATAAATCTTTCCTTAATTGGATAAAATAAAAGGTCGGTGGCGACTCTGTGAATTTTCAAAATGCGAAAGCATTAAGCGTTAAAAAAGAGTCAGTTCACGTATCTCTACAGAACAGAGGTATGGCCCGGAATTAAAAAAATCGGAGGTCCACAGAACTGGCGACTCTGCTGGGGAATACTTTCAAAAACAAAATGTTTTCAAAAGGGGTTACCTTAAGAGAATAGATCACTTCGATGTTTTCAATTGTTTGACTTGATTGCTCTATTTTTTCAAAGGTTTGTTGGGGTATTTTGCTTGTGTGAAAGATTCTAACCCGAATCTCGAGATACCTTAAGTATATGACAATAGACCAAGGAAACTGTACGGCATGTACCGATACGGTTGATCTGGTAGTCATCATTAGTGCGATACTTTGATTTATACTGATGTCCCTTGAAAACGATCAAGGAGTATATTAGGCTTCCGAAATGTCATTAAACACTAATTTGTCTTAGAACCTTTTTAGTTGAACTTGACTTGTGGCCTTTTAAGTGGCTAGCTTTGAAATTGATCAAAGTTAGTTATCCTCGAGGAATATTTTGATCGGCCGCTCGAGCGCCGTATTGAGATGTTACTTCCAAGGATCATAGAACCCGAATCCAATTCTAGGACAGGTTTTAACCAACTCAACTTCAGTGGGGAGGGTATCACCTATCAGCTCCATGCAAGCCTTTAAACCTAAGGCTATTGTTTGATTTGTTTTTGTGTGCCACATGTTTGCATCATAAGCATATCATTTTTGCACCAAACACTTCAAGGATCAAAGAGTTTACCTTTGTTTTTGCAGGTAATGGCTCCCGCCACCAAAGATTACATCCGAATCAACATCTCAACGGTACCATCTGAACTAAAAGACTTAGTGTCAGAATTCCCCAGGAATGTTCAATTCACCGAAAGGCATGGTCACCTACTCCACTTGGTTACCTCAAAATTTGAAGAAGACATGATACGGGTCCTGTTCCAGTTCTTTGACCCTGAACATCATTGCTTTACCTTTCCTGATTACCAGTTGGTACCCACTTTGGAAGAATTCTCTGAACTAATTGGATTGCCTGTTCGAAATCGATTACCTTTCACTGGTTTAGAAAGGATTCCAAAACCTGAAGTCATTGCTGCTGCTTTACGTCTGCGGAAATCAGAAATCGAGTCCAATTGGGAAACAAAGAGTGGAGTTAAGGGTTTGCTTGCCAAGTTCTTATTGGAAAAGGCTCGACTACTGCTAGAAAACAAAAGTTATCCAGCTTTTGAGGAGGTTATGGACCTTTTGATCTATGGGTTGGTTTTATTCCCAAATCCCGACCAGTTCATAAGTGCACACATCATCAACCTTTTCCTAATCCGCAACCCGGTACCAACATTGCTGGGAGACATTCTACATTCTCTACACACTCGTACCATGAAGAAACGAGGAACTCTCATGTGCTGTATACCACTACTGGCTAGGTGGTTTACATTTCATCTTCCCCGATCAGTGTTGAGAAATGAACAAAGAATGCAATGATCTCACAGGATTATGTCTTTGTCTCATTCAGATATCCGTTGGAACAACTTCTTTCAAAGAGACATTACTATCATTGATCATTGTGGAGAGTACCCTAATGTGCCACTCCTTGGCATCAAAGGAGGTATCACTTACAATCCCTCTTTAGCTCTACGCCAATTCGGATATGCAAGGAGCAATGGTCCTCATGACATGATTATCCATGGCATTGTGTTTGATTACAAGAATGATTCTCATAGACACCGACGAAGGTTCATACATGCATGGGGCAGTGTCTATAGAATAGAAAGCAAAACTCTGGGGCAATGGAATTCTATTCCTATGGAACCCTACCTCAGATGGTTCCGCACTCATGCTCAGAAACTCCTTATGCCATATCCTGCTGTTCTACCTGTGACTATTGAACCAGAGGTCGAAGGATATGAACCTCAAGTTATTCTACACCCGGACATGCCAACTGACCTAGAAGAGTTGCAAAAATCTTGGGTTCAACTCAAAGAGGAAAGAGACACCTTCAAATCATACTGTCAAGACTATGAGAGAAGGATATTGGAGCTCACCGGACAGCTTCAAGAAGAACAGCAGATCAACACATTCCTGGGGGCAAAGAGAAAGCATCCACGGGAGACCTGAAGGATCATTTATTTTATTTCTGTCTTGTAAGCCCAAATGAGGCAAAGAAAAAAGAAGCAAAAGAAAAAAAAGAGAAATAAATTGATTAACTAACGTTTGTTTCTTCTTTAACAAATCTAAACTCTAAGATCCTTGAAACATTGCACACACATTTCACTTCATGCATTGCATATACATTTCATACATTGCATTCATATACATTGCATAAACATTTCATACACATGGCATCCAGTCATACACATTGCATAACAGGTTCACATGACGGATTTCTCATCTTCTCGCTGTTTATTTCAGTCAGAAGAGATGGAATCTGAAATGAGCATCAAGAATCTCGAAGCACAGAATGCCCAAGTGCAAGTGGCAATTCTGGAACTGGCAAAGGGGCAGCAAGAACTGAAAGCCCTGATAATCAAGAAGAAAAAGAAGCCCAAAGGATCTGTAGGTGTGAGTCACCTGAGAAGAAAGATCAAAATTCCAGTCAAAAAGTTCACAAAGCCACCGATCCCTGAAACAGTCGGTGATGATGAACAAGAAGACAATCAAAGCAACCAGGGTTCTGCTAAACCCTCTCTCTCTTCAAATGAAGAAAATGATCATTCTGGGGGCGAACCGGATAATGAAAAATACCAACAGCTGGAAGACCGTATGAAAGCTATGGAGATACAAAAAATACCTGGCTTAGATTTCAATGATCTGGGGCTCATCTCGGATATTGTTATCCCTCCAAAATTCAAAGTTCCTGTCTTTGCAAAACATGATGGAGTTTCTTGCCCGAAACTACATCTGAGATCCTATGTGAGGAAGATACAACCTCATACAACGGATAACAAGTTGTGGATTCACTTCTTCCAAGAAAGTCTGTCGGGTACACAACTCGAGTGGTACTACCAGCTGGAAAATACCAAGGTTCATACTTGGGAAGAATTAGCTGCTGCTTTTTACAAACAGTACCAATACAATGCTGATCTTGCGCCAACCCGTACTCAACTAAGGGGCATGTCTATGGGACCAAAAGAAAGTTTCAAAGGATATGCACAAAAGTGGAGAGATATGGCTGGAAGGGTTCAACCACCCTTATCTGATCGCGAACTAGTTGACATGTTCATGGGCACTTTAACTGGCCCTTTCTATAGCCATTTGCTGGGAAGCTCATCATCAGGTTTCACTGACCTGATACTGACCGGAGAACGTGTCGAAAGTGGCATTCAAAATGGAAAAATTCAAATAGGTTCCTCCTCTGGTACTACAAAAAGGCCCATCAGCGGGAGAAATGAGGTCAATGCAACACAAATTCAGAAAAGTCGCAAAAGTGAGCAGCATCAATCTGTAGGGGCAGTTCTGATCTCCGCATCTGCACCTCCAAAAGATCAACAGCCAAAATACACGCATCGACCAGATGCACCAAGAAGAAATTTCACCAAAATCAACATGCCAATCTCTCAGGCATTGCAGCACTTGCTAAAAGCAGATCTGATCACATTAAAAGGTCCTCCAAAGAATGTCAACACTTCCTCTCCGAATTATCGCCCTGATGCGACATGTGCCTATCACTCAAACTGTCCAGGACATGACGCAGATCACTGCTGGGCCTTGAAAAATAAAATACAAGATATGATCGATGCTGGTGAAATTGAGTTCGATCCTCCAGAAACTCCAAATGTCATCACAGCACCTATGCCAAAGCATGACAAAACTGTCAACGCTATCCTGGACACTGTTTACATCTATGATGTGAACGAATTATCAACTCCACTCTGCGAAGTCAAAGGAAAGCTAATCCGAGCTGGTTACTTTCCAGGGTGTGACCCCGACTGCTTTTATTGCTCATGCCTGCCCAATGGTTGTGAAAATCTGAGGATGGGAATTCAAAAATGGATGGATCGCCGTATCGTTATGTTTGAGAGGCTCCCTTCTATGGACGTGCTGTGCGAAGTCTTTGCAAACGGGATAAGAATAGAGGATGCCTCAGTGATATCCAGCTTACCATTCAAAATCTCTGCCAAGGCTCCATTCAAAATTTCTGCTACACTCAAAGTGGCATCAGTAGTCATTGCTAGTCCAACTCCATTTCCATACTCCTCAGACAAAGCTGTTCCATGGGGATATGACACTAATGTTTATGTTCATGGAATTAAGCAGGGTACCTCGACTGAAGAGACCGCAAAGTTAACTACTCCAACTGTGAGTAATATTGTGGGTACCAGCAAGATCACGAGAAGTGGAAGAATCTTTTCACCAGAAATTTCTCCAAATGTTGCTGCTGGTCCAGTCCGAGTCACAGTTCCTAATCAAAATGTCAACGCTCGAGGCAAAGAGCCACAAGTTGAACAAGTTCAAACCCCGATGGAGATCACTGCTGAGGATCCATCAAAGCAAGAAATGGAGGAAATATTGAAAATCATCTGCAAGAGTGATTACAATATTATCGAGCAACTGGGGCACACTGCTTCAAAAATCTCAATGCTATCTCTGCTAAAATATTCAGAAGCTCATGCCAAAGCTCTGATGAAGTTCCTGAAAGCTGCGCATGTGCCTCAAGAGATCTCAGTCGACCAATTTGAGAATTGTGTTGCCAATCTAATCGTGAGCAATGGTCTCGGTTTCTCCGATGTGGATCTAACCCCTGCTGGAAAAAATCACAACAAAGCCTTACATATCTCCATTGAATGTAATGGCACCACTCTATCTCATGTGCTAGTAGATAACGGTTCTTCTCTGAACGTGTTACCGAAAACAGTACTAGAAAAGCTTGACTTCGAAGGAATTGTGTTACAACCAAGTGATGTTGTGGTAAGGGCCTTTGACGGGTCAACCAGAACGGTATACGGAAAAGTGAATCTCCCAATCAGAGTGGGTTCTCAAATCTTTGATTCTATCTTTTACGTAATGGAAATTCACCCAGCCTACTCCTGTTTACTTGGACGCCCTTGGATACATGGGGCAAACGCTGTAACTTCTACCCTGCATCAGAAGTTGAAATATCCAGTAAAAGGAAAGATTGTCACAGTCTATGGCGAAGAGGAATATGTGGTTAGTCACCTAAGCAATTCCAAATATGTTGAGTTGGAGGACGAATTCATCGAAACTCCATGCCAATCATTTGAGGTGGTCTCCCCAGATGTCTCTACCACCAAGCATATTCCTGCTACTCCAACTACAACTATGGCTTCTCTCAAAGATGCCATAGCCATGATTGAACAGGGTGATTGCACAGTATGGGGACAGCTTCCCGATATACCCTACAAATCTGACAAGCTAGGCCTGGGCTATGATAGTAAAAATCAAAAGAATGATCAAAGTCCTCGTTCTGAAGGATTGATGTCACACTTCGTCAGCCAAGAAGTAAACGCTATTGAAGATGAAGGAGTGTTCTTGAACCATATCATTCAGCCATATCCAGATGAAATTCCACCCATTTCCATGGGAATGTGGGATGCTGTTCAAGAACCAAACGGCGGGTATAACTATCAGTATATCACACCTCAAATTTCCTATATTGCTATGGAAGACCATACCCCGACTGGATGGGGTGATCAAATTGGAAATGATCAAATTTTTACAAGTCCCGTCACTGAGCAATATCAAAATCCACCCAAAGAAGTATGGGACACGCTAGGAGAACCCAGCGGCAAATATGACTATATGGTGAAATATTCCGCTCCTCCAAGCTCACAAATTGCTATGAAGGACATTGTCCCAACTGGATGGGATGAACAGTACGATGACAATTTCGCTCTTGAAGAAGCCAGGGAAATACCAAATAACGAGGGTTGCTTTCTGTCAGCATACACTCCTCATCAAGATGCACAAGTCTCTATTCAAAACATCATCCCGACTGCATGGGACGGCCTTATCGAGCATCTCGCTCAGCCAACAGAGATATC
This sequence comes from Vicia villosa, assembly GCF_029867415.1. Classification (NCBI taxonomy): domain Eukaryota; kingdom Viridiplantae; phylum Streptophyta; class Magnoliopsida; order Fabales; family Fabaceae; genus Vicia; species Vicia villosa. Next base: position 300,852 of record NC_081181.1, read on the forward strand.
TCAGCCTGGGCTCTCGTATCCAGCAGAGTATATCCCTTATCCCGAAGGATCACCGGCTCATTTTCCCACTAATGAAATCAATGCTGTGGAAGATGAAAAAGACAACTGCAACTGGAACAACTGGGTACCCCCTGCTCACAACAGTGGATTGAACAACTGGAAAGCTGAGGACGTGATCTCCTTTGACCAGGAGTAAATGCCATTTCCTGTTTTCTTTGTGTATATTGTGCAAAGATAAAGATGGTTCCTGAACAATCGAACCATGAGCTTGAAAAGCCGTGTGCCTTAGCACACTGGTCCTTCTATAAGGGCTTATCATATCATGATCATGTGCATTCAATAAAATCATGGGACGCTTGCATATTTAAATTTTGTGATCCTTTTTCCTTCTTTCTTCGCTTTCTAATAGCTATGTTTTTTCTTCACACATACTCACATAATTAACATGCAGATTCACATACACTCTGGATCCAGTCAACAACGATTCTGCTATTGCCCGTCATGACTTTGAAAGTCCGATCTACCAAACTGAGGACGAAAGTGAGGAAGATTGTGAAGTGCCAAGAGAACTTGCAAGGCTGCTAGAACAAGAAGACAAGGCCATACAGCCTCACGAGGAGCCAATTGAGGTCATCAACTTGGGCAGCAACGAAGAAAAGAAAGAAGTCAAAATAGGGGCTGATTTAGAACACAACGTCAAACAAAGACTGATTCAAATGCTGCAAGACTACGTCGAGATATTCGCCTGGTCTTATGAAGATATGCCAGGCCTTGACACAGACATCGTAGTTCATCGCCTGCTAATCAAAGAAGGTAGCATTCCGGTCAAACAGAAACTACGAAGGAGTAGGCCGGATATGTCAAAAAAGATCAAAGACGAGGTTGAAAAACAGTTCAATGCCGGATTCCTAAAAGTTGTAAGTTATCCTCCTTGGATAGCTAACATCGTGCCTGTACCTAAAAAAGACGGGAAAGTCAGAATGTGCGTGGACTACAGAGATCTGAACCGGGCAAGCCCTAAAGATGATTTCCCTTTACCACACATCGATGTACTGGTTGACAATACCGCACAATGCAAGGTATTCTCCTTTATGGACGGATTCTCAGGGTACAATCAAATCAAGATGGCACCCGAAGACATGGAAAAAACAACCTTCACAACACCCTGGGGAACCTTTTGTTACAAAGTAATGCCCTTTGGTCTGAAAAACGCAGGAGCCACCTATCAACGTGCAATGGTAGCGCTATTTCACGATATGATTCATCAAGAAATAGAGGTGTATGTCGATGACATGATTGCAAAATCCAACACCGAGGAAGAACATTTGGGTCATTTACACAAGTTGTTTGACAGACTCAAGAAATACAAGTTGCGACTGAACCCAAATAAGTGTACCTTTGGAGTAAGATCCGGCAAACTCTTAGGTTTCATCGTCAGCAGCAAAGGTATTGAGGTTGATCCCGCCAAGGTTAAAGCCATTCAAGAAATGCCTATACCTCGTACCGAGAAACAAGTCAGAGGATTCTTGGGACGTCTAAATTACATCGCCCGATTCATTGCCCACATGACTACTACTTGTGTGCCGATCTTCAAACTGTTGAAGAAAGATCAAGTGGAAAGGTGGAATGACAAATGCCAGTTAGCCTTTGACAAAATCAAAGAATATCTCCAAAAACCTCCAATCTTGTTGCCACCTGTGGAAGGCAGACCTCTGATAATGTACCTAACTGTGTTAGAAGACTCAATGGGGTGTGTACTAGGACAACATGACGAATCCGGCCGAAAGGAGCACGCAATCTACTATCTTAGCAAAAAGTTTACCGATTGTGAAACAAGATACTCACTACTCGAAAAAACTTGTTGTGCCTTAGCTTGGGCAGCTCGCCGACTAAGACAGTACATGCTAAATCACACCACTTTCCTAATCTCCAAGATGGATCCCATCAAATACGTGTTCGAAAAACCTGCTCTCACTGGAAGAATAGCGAGATGGCAAATGATCTTAACAGAATATGACATTCAATACACTTCACAAAAAGCAATCAAAGGAAGTGTGGTAGCTGATCATCTGGCTCATCAAGCAGTAGATGATTATCAAGCATTGAACTTTGACTTCCCAGACGAAGACATTATGCTAGTCAATGACTACAAACAATCAAGACCAGAAGAAGGACCCGAGCCAGGATCCTGGTGGACTATGGTTTTTGACGGAGCTTCTAATGCACTTGGCAATGGCGTCGGAGCTGTGATCATTTCCCCCGCAGGAAGTTACACACCGTTCACTGCCAGATTATGCTTCAATTGCACTAACAATATAGCCGAATACGAAGCATGTATTCTGGGTCTCAAAGCTGCAATCAATCTAAGAATCAAATTCCTGGAAGTCTACGGAGACTCGGCCTTGGTAATCTACCAAGTCAAAGGGGAATGGGACACGAAGCACCCAAATCTAATTCCTTACAAAGAATATGTGCTGAGTTTGATTCTTTACTTCGAAGAAATCACTTTCGAACACATCCCACGCGAGGAAAATCAACTAGCTGATGCTTTAGCTACCATGTCATCCATGTTCAAAGTCAGGTGGGACAACGAGGCGCCTATGATCACCATTTACAGGCAAGATGAACCATCCTATTGCAATGAGATCAATACCGAAGGAACCGAGAAAAAACAATGGTTCCATGAAGTAAAAAGATATCTCGAAGCTCAGGAGTACCCTGAAGGGGCATCCATTAACGACAGAAAATTTCTAAGGAGATTTGCTGCCAAATTCTTTCTAAGCAATGGAACCCTATACAAGCGCAACCATGACTCGACTTTACTTCGCTGTGTAAACAAGAAGGAAGCGGAACAGATCATGGAAGAAATACACAATGGTACCTTCGGTACTCATTCCAGTGGACATACAATGGCTAAAAAGATCCTGAGAGCAGGTTATTACTGGTCTACCATGGAAACAGACTGCCATCATCACTCCTGAACATGTCACAAATGCCAGATATACGCTGACAAAGTACATGTACCTCCAGTTCCATTAAGCGTCCTGACGGCTCCTTGGCCTTTTGCAATGTGGGGTATTGATATGATTGGAGAAATCAAACCTACTGCCTCCAACGGACATCGCTTTATCCTGGTCGCTATTGACTACTTCACAAAGTGGGTAGAAGCAGCTTCATTTGCTTCTGTTACCAAGAATGTGGTGGCCCGGTTCATCAAATACAATCTCATTTGTCGGTATGGCATCCCTGAACGGATTATCACGAACAATGGCACAAATCTAAACAACAGAATGATTACTGAACTTTGCACACAGTTCAAGATCAAACATCATAATTCTTCTCCATATCGACCAAAGATGAACGGTGCGGTGGAAGCTGCCAACAAGAACATCAAGAAAATCATACAAAAAAATGACAATAACCTACAAAGACTGGCATGAGATGTTACCTTTTGCTCTTCATGGTTATCGCACATCTGCGCGTACTTCAACAGGGGCAACTCCATTCTCCTTAGTCTATGGTATGGAGGCAGTTCTTCCAATTGAAATTCAATTTCCTTCCCTAAGGATTATGAAAGAAGCCAATCTAGACGAAGACGATTGGATTCAAACACGGTTGGACCAGATAAACTTGATTGATGAGAAAAGGCTCGCAGCTATTTGTCATGGTCAGCTATACCAAAAGCGTATTGTGGTGTCGTTTTCTTTTACCTCCCCGTTTCACTTGGGAGGACGGCACGCAAGACCCTTCACGCGAAATTTGGAAGGAGAATGCGCCCGTGGTGGGATGAATTTTATTTCAGTTCTTCCTACGATATCACACGAACTTTCTTATTTGTCCTACGAGTAGGAAAGGGGAAAAAAGATCTCAACTAAACCCTAGGAGTTTGCTAAGTGTGGGGATTTCACCTAGACTAGAAATTCTGGAGTCCGGGAGGTCGGTTATACATAGGGAAGTGTTTAAACACCCTACATATCTGTAGTACTCTACAGGAACCTTCTCTGTGTCATTTATGATTGTGTTTGCTGCTAATGATTGGGAAAGTTTCTCCTTTGTGTTAGGAGAAAGAATTGATTTGATTTGAAAAGACAGACAGACAGACAGACTGACTATTTTTGGTATTTTATTAGCTCGCTGAGATTCCTTGTGAACCTCATGCCTACATATCCCTAGTGGAAGTCAGAGCTTAATGTAGTTCGGGGAACTAACTAGGGAAATTAATTATTTTTGGTGCCTTGCTTGAAGCTCAAGGTTGAAGCTTGAATTAAATCTCTGTTTACAGTAAAGTGACATGAAATCATCTCTACATAGAGGTATTTGTACTATTCTACCACAAACATTTAAAGGAGTGACAGAATAACTGAATTCATTTCATTCAAGAGGGGGACCTTACTTGTGTATGTGCAAGTATACCAGTCAAATGCCTCTTAAATGAAAGAAAGATGCTCATCCAAATTAGGGAAAGTTACCACATGTCTGGGTTTTACTGCCAGCTCATGCCTTTCAAAATCCTAAATGGGAGACTTGATTAAAATTGAAATTGAAATGTTTGTTTGTTTGAATGTGGTAGAGTAGTAAAAATATCTCTCTATAGAGATAAGCTATGTCTATCTACTGTATAAAAGATTTGACTTTAGCTGGCTTGTATGAGGCCCAAGCTTGAGGCTTTTTTGATTGATTAATTAATATTATTGACTCTGGGAGATGACTCCACTGGGGATTAATTACAGGGTATTTTTGGTGTTCTGTACAAAGCCCAGAATTGAGGCTGACTCTACTTAGGGAGACTCTATTTATGTGCCTTGTACAAAGCCCAAGGTTGTGGCTGACTGTTGAGGATAATTGAATGAATGACTCTATTTTATGTGCCTTGTACAAAGCCCAAGGTTGTGGCTAACTCTAGCTAGGGAAAACATTATTTTCTGCCTTGTACAAAGCCCAAGGTTGTGGCGGACTCTTAAATAAATGAATTGAGTATGGATGACTCTAAGGGGAAAAGATCCTAGGTGTTAGGAATCTTTGACACATGAAAGATATGGTTTATCTGCCTTGTACAAAGCCCAAGGTTGTGGCTACTGAGTGATGAAGGACTCACTGGGGAGACTCTATTATCTGCCTTGTACAATGCCCAAGGTTGAGGCTGACTCTTAACAGGGGAGTTTTATTGTTTGGGTGCCTTGTGTGAAGCCCAAGGTTGAGGCTAACTGTTTTTGTTGGTTTTGACTCTACTGAGGAGGTTTTATTTATTAAAAGACTGTTTTTCTTTGGAAGCTAATCCTTTCCAGGGATTTTGACTCAGCTGGTGAATTTGTCTGTTAAAAGACTGACTTTATCATGTTTTTTGGAGGCTGACCCTTTCCAGGGGTTTTGACTCTTTTGGGGAAATTATCTCCTAAGAGAAATGAATCTTTATTTTTTTGATATTTTTATTAATTGACTTTGGAGGCTAACCCTTTCCAGGGGTTTTTATTAAAATGAAGGAATGTGTGGAAGCTAACCCTTTCCAGGGATTTTATGGTAGTTGATTTTAATTGACTTTGGAGGCTAACCCTTTCCAGGGGTTTTATTTTAGACAGATGTTGGAGGCTAACCCTTTCCAGGGGTTTTTATTAAAATGAATGGCAGAAAGATTATCTAGTGGAGACTTCTTGTTTAAAGCCCAAGATGAAGGCTGACTCAATGCTGAGGATGATCAAACATGGATCCTAGACTCTGCTAAGGAAGATTGATGAAGATAAAGGTGACAGAGACTGTCCATGTCTCTCATTCCAAAAGGTGTACTCAATGCAAAATTGAGACAAACTTAGCTTGTTTAAAGTCTGGTTTAAATTGGAAGAAACTCACCAGGGTAGGCTAAAAGGTTACTAAAGACCTGTTCCTATGTTTATAAGAAACCTGATGGGTCCTTGTATACAAGCTCAAGAGGAAGCTGGAAATGCTTTTAAGAAGCCTGTGGGTCCTTGTACAAAGCCCAAGAGGAGGCTAATCGAGGGTCCTTGTTATAGCACAAGAGAAAGCTATGTAGTTTTGAACTTATTTTGGCTCTAAGCAAATGGGTAAGAGGTTTCACCGGGAATAATTCCTCTTTGGGTGGATGTGTCCTATTATTTTTGGATTCTAAGGTTTTTGCCAAGATGTTTCACCGGGAATAATTCATCTTGGGGGTTTGAACTACAGATCTCTAATTAGGAAAGAGCCTTCACCGGGAAGACATTCTCAATCCTAGGTCATATTCCTATAATATATATATAGTTTAATTGTCCTAAGGTTTATACTCAAACGCAGTTCTAAACTAATATATGCACAGTTTATATTTGACAGTAATTTAAATAAAGACTGTAAATGGAAAGCTTGTAAAGCCTAACCTGGATGGAGTGGAGGCCATTGAAGAAGTATGTACAGAGCCTCAACAGTATTTTAGTTGTTTTGTTGATAACAGTTGAATATATATATATATGATAAACAGATAATGGTTTTTGAAAACAGAAGAAGTGAAGATGGACAAAGGTCACATAGGTATCTGAAGAGTTTCACCGGGAATAATGCCCTTCAAATACCAGAAGAATGTTTTGAAAACAGAAAGAAGATTTTGAAAATACAGTTTTGAAAACAAGCTAAGAAGAGAAGGTTTTTGGGACTTACACTCTATTAGAGGCCCAGTACTTTACAGTACTGGTTACCAAAGCAGTTGAAAATGATTTGGAATGATGCAAGGTTTTGTTGTTTGAAAACCTTAATCTTCCGTTTAATCAGAGATTGAAAACAATTTTGAATATTGACAAAAGTCAACTTAATTAAGGCAAAGATGAAATCTATACCCAATTAAGACCTACATAATTAGGGTTTTATCATAAAATTATTCACAAAGTAATTAGGTTAAAACAAAATGAAAATATATATATTAAAGTATTTAAGAAAACATTTAAAACATACTATTTTAAACCTAATTAAAATACATGAAATAAATAATATTTTTTTATAATTTTTTTGATTATTCACAAAGTAGGTATATTAAGTAGCAAGTGTGTGAAAAATGAAGTGAAAATGATTTAATTTGATAAGTTTATTAATTGTGTGAAGTTTGTAAAAAAAAGAAATGAAAATGGGTGCTAAAAAATTGGTTTGGCCCTAGAGAGGTTCGAACCCACGCCCTTCATGATCACATTTCAAAACTTAACCAACTGAGCTGCGCGCGCAGCTTGTTAACTATATACATTCAATATATTATATTTTCAGATAAGCCAGGAAATTCAAATTTTACGCGCGCCATGTTCATCTTCTTCCTCGAGCTTCAGATTTTCAAATTCCTAACTCTCTGGTTTCTCAACTAAATGGCATGATGTAAACATCAATCTCACTCGTTTTTGGACAAGGAACATGATTATGGGCTCAGAATTCATTTATTCTAAGTGTAACTAATGAATTTCATCATGAACACGAAGAACACATAAACCCTAATTTTAAAATTAAATGATGCACAAGATGAATAAATGAACGATGATAGAGGGTTTTCAATCCTCTGATGATGCTGAACAAGATAGAATCGAGCTTTAACACAAAGAGTACTTAAATTAAAGAGGTGGAGTTCAGAAACTTACCTCTGAAAATGGAGGTCGTGAGGATGATGGAGAGCACCTGGGCTTGAATGAATGATCTCAATAGCTTCCCTGAGACTCAATGATGCTAACTGAATGCTTATTGCAGCCTGAATCCTTCTGAATTGTTCTATGGACCTCCCTCGATTTCAGCTTCAAGTGAACATGGAGGGTGTTGATTCTTGAGTTACAGATGAGCTGCAGCCATCTGGTTAGCTTCACTATGACCTGAGGAGTGTGCCTGGATGATTGGCTTGGCTCGGAACCTCCTGAATTACTCCATGGTCCTCCAACTGCAAATGCTCCAAAGTGAGAGCAACAATGGTGTTCCTCCACTTACAGAAGTGATCCAGGTGCTTGGATCACCTCAAATGACCTCCCTTGAGATGTTAGAATGTTCACTTCCCAAAGATGAGCTCTGGTTTGAAGAAATCGATTCTTCTTGCCAAAGAACTTTGAAAAACAATGAACATGAGGAGAGAAAGAGAAAGCAAGGAATATGGTTGCTTTGGTGTGTTTTTGAATGAGGAATGCATCTGTATTTATAGGCAAATGGATCAGTATAGCTGCAGAGGAGTGAGCTTCCTTAGTGAAGTTGATTTGCTTTCTTAGCCATGAAGGAAGTTTGCAAGTATCTCTTATGCAATGATGAGAATTTTGATTCCATTTGATCAATCCCCTAGCCCTCGATTTTGTTTAATCTTAGGGGACAATTCTGAGCCAGAAATGAGCTCTAATTGGTTGGTGAGAAGATTCCTTGGGTGATTCATCAATTTGCCATAAATTCACAAATGTAATCATTACATAATCACATGTTCTTGTTTTTAGAATCTTCTTCAATTCTTATGGCATGGTGAAAATGAATGCATGGCATGGTTTCAGATGTGTTATGGGTCGTGTAGCATCCATAAGAGAGGTTATTTGCACAAAATTTGCAAAGTCCAAAAGTGTCCATGACCTATAATTTTACTTCATGAGGCCAACTTTGAACAAGCATAACTCTTAGCTCAAATTGAATTTGGAGAAGGTTGAACACAATTTGGAAAGCCCTAAACATCTACTTTAAATCATTAGTTTATGTCTTCTTCAGAATCATTTGGGAAATTTGTGAAAAATGAGCCCAAAGTTGGATGAAAACTAGGTTAAAACACTTAGAAAAATTTCTAAGTGTTTATGACCTAAACTTCAAAATTTCCAAAACTTCATAAATGGTTGATCTTTTGAAAAAAGTTCCTTTGTAAGATGTTGTTTTATTTTGCAAGATCTACAACTTTCATGTTGGAAGTTTTTTGAGTTGTGTAGGTGAAATTTTGAGTTCTCACTATGCCCTCAAAAACCCTAATTCCCGACTTTTTGCTCCTTGATGAATCTCTTTGAATTTCTTTGGTCAAATGACTTTGACATCCATATATTGATGATATTGATCTTTGAAAGTCATTTTTTGACCAAAAACCTTAAAAGTCAATGATGATCCTTCACAGTTGACTTTTTCCTGACAAAGTGAATTTTTGGACTTTTGTGTAGAAACAAGATCTTTTCCTTAAATGAATGATGTAAATGGATTATATTGAGGTAGTAGAGATTCTTGAATCATGTCTTGAGTTTTGGATTCATGCCCTGATTAAAAGTCAACTATCTTGGTGAATTAGGTCAAAAACCCTAATTGTCGACCAGAGGACAATGATGGCTGTAGACTTTGAACTGAGATGTAATGTCCAGTGGATCTTGTCATATGAGTTATTTGAAGATGATTGATGTCTTTGAATGGTTCCCTGGGGCTTTTTAGGGTTTCCCAAGAGTGATCCCTGATTTTAGTCCTTGATAGGCTCCAAACCCTAGTCTGTTGGTCTGAGTAATCCTGTGCTTAGATGACTGGGTGTCTTAATCAATCATAGGTGTAATAATGAGGCTTTTGAGTCTTATGATTGTATTAGAGACTAATCCTCCTATTGATTGATCCTTTGCCTGAGTTTTCTTGTCTTTGAACACCCTCGATTGAATGTCAGGCTGCTCTGGGTACTTGCTTTGACTTGATGAAAATCCTGAAGATATGTCATCTCAGGGGGGTCAAAAATTAGGGTATGACACGTATGATCAAAGCCTTCAACAAAAAAGTCAAAAGTCAAGCATACCAAACTGGTGGCTTGGTTGTCAAACGCATCATCTTACCACAAGGTGACCCCAGAGGCAAATGGACTCCCACCTACGAGGGACCATTCATAATCAAGAAAATATTCTCCGGCGGAGCCATGTTGCTTACCACCATGGATGGCGAGGATTTCCCACACCCTGTGAATGCTGACATAGTCAAAAAATACTTCTCTTAAAAAGAAAAAAAACAAAAAAAAAAACAGCTCGCTAAGTTGAAAACCTGAAAGGGCAACTTAGGCAAAAAAATGAGCGTCTCGGTGGATTGAAAACCCGAAAGGGCGGTCCAGGCAAAAATTAGAGACTAAACAAATACTATCCCGGTAGGCTGAAAACCTGAAAGGGCAGCCTAGGCAAAAGTTAGGGAATGAATCATACAACTGTGTTCCGTTCAGCTGCCTACTCACCATCAAGATTCAACACCTCAAAGACACCGATCAGTCCAATCACTTTCTTCCAATAAGTGAGGGATGAGATGCTCGAAGACAGATTGGCAATAGCAGAGTTGAAACTTGACTGGATTGTTTTCACATAGCTATTTATCTTCATAAATATTTTCCAAAACTTTCTGACAGTTTCCTACTTCTAGGATTGTTGTCTCCCTGTGCTAACCAGCCTATCATGGCTCTTTTTCAAAAATCAATGCAGCTTAGGCTCAAAAATCACTATTTTCACTTTTTCTGTTTTAAATACGTAAGCGTCCCAATGATGATTTTGAATGAACATGTGCATTTGAATATGATTGATGTTTACCAGGAAAAACAGGAATAGCATTCAGGAAATGTCGTAATTATCTGGACATCATTCCATCAGAAGAAAATCCCCAAGAGGAGTGTAACACCCCATTTCTACCCGGCAATTATATATAAATCAGAGTTTTTCAAAATTTCTCAATAAACAAATGAGGCGTCACATAATTAAAACAAAACCAATCACCTCGTCGCATAAAGCGGATACATAGCACCTTTGAAATAGAATAACTTATTTTATTAAAACACAGCGGAATCACTTAAGAATGTATTCAATAAAATATCTTCAGTTAACTTATCATTTTGTCCAACCAAAATGAAACAATTAAATAGCAACATCATAAATAATATAAATCGTTCCCCCCAGAGTGCTACGTATCAGAGCGACAACCGACTCGAGTAACGGCAACTAAATCTTCATACTTGAATACCTGCACGTTGCCAATATAAAGGCAACGGCGAAACAAGAGAAAAGGGTGAGATATCAAATCATATAAGTGGGCATATGATAAATTGCATGCTAGGATTCAGACATATAAAATCATCACATCACAAGTATCAATAGCTACTACACACATCATACTTCTACAGTTCATTAATCTCACATACTTTTCATCACACAACAAGTCATAATCATGTAAATAGTATCATCTAATAAATTTCACATATTCAAGTAAACACAAAATTCAATAGTATAATACTCAAAAGATTTAATACTATTATCCCAAATATATACACAATCCATCATTATCACATATTCACACGTTTAACCAATTATATATCAAAACATCACCAATTTCAATTATCACATCTCATGTACACATGACAATCACATAAATACATATATTCAAACATCACTTAACCTCAATGTGACTCAATGCAAGATATGTGACTCTATGCATGTGGTACCCAATATGGACCCAAAGTTCCACCGCTTCCGATTCATATAGAATCTAGCCACGCTTCAGATCCGGACAAGATCAAAGCCACCAAATGTAAACATATAGTTTACCGCTTTTCGATTCACTCTAGAATCCAAGCCTCGCTTATGTTTCAAAGCAAACCACCTTTGTTTCAAGGCATCCATGATATGAATGTATGTACAATGTTAATCAAACATATGCAATTAAGATCATCTCTACCATCTTAATATTTAGCATATCACAATAATTCAACTCGATGAATTATCCACCAATTGTACACAACATTCACAACACATACATATCATTCACATATAAAAGGTCAATTAATCAATTACGATTCACAAAATCCAATTAACACTAGTAACCATACTATCTCATGTTAATTCTCATTTTGCCAATTATATATGAATATACACATTTAAAATCAAGCAATTAATCATTAAAATTAATGCTATCCAACTACCCACAGAGAATCAATATCAAAACAACATCATTGACATAATAATATATATATTTCTCAACATACATATTCAATCAAAACACAATTACGGATAAATTCTCAAAATATCGTAATTTACCGATAAACCAAATAGTTAATCTAATTCCAAATTATATTCTAATCAATTAAACACATTGAAATTAATTCAACTATTAATTTAATTCACTTCAATTTCTACTCAATTTCCAATTTCTAGCATTCTATTGCTCAAAACCATTTTTATTAAAAGAATATCGCGCTAGCTTTCTAACGCTTTGAACGGAGACTCGAACGGAGTTACGGTTTAAAAGATATGAATTGTTCAAGTTCCAATGAAAAAGTAAACACCGACATTATACACTCACAACTCTAAACATGTCAGAATTACTCAAAACAAACAAAAGTATGACTCTTAGTAATTCAAAACAACTCTAACAACTTTATTATCAACTCTAACAACTCTATTGACAACTTTAATAACTCTATTGACAACCCTATTAGCAACTCTAACAACTCTATTCAAATTAAAATAATTTAAATTAGCTTATTAATCTAATTATTTATCTCTAATACCAAAACTCCTAAAATTATTACAAATAATATTAATTCCATTATATTCTATTCCTAAAATGTGTGTCAATTCTATCACATAATCAATATTTATTTATAAATAATATTTGAATTAAAACTCAATTTTAGTTGATTCGTAAAATATCACAATTTCAACAAAATAACACCACCACGTTAATCTACTAATTAAAATTAGATACCACGTAAATTTCCATTAAATTTCGGGCAACTAATTATACCGTTTAATTTGACTATTTCGGTCAAACGGGACTGTTTTGAGTTATTTGCTCTATAATTTCTACTGTTTCTATTTCTCAAATCCTAATTCTTGTATAACCATGCTTAGAATCACACCACAATTCATGTGCCAGGATGAATTCATTATTAGCATTCTGTACTGTCAACAAATAAACGGTACACATTCCTACTACTATCACTAAGTCACGCAACCACAATTGGCAACAGTAAAAAGAGGGAGGAATTAGGATAAAAGGCAATGAAACAATAATAACCATTGATTGAAAAAAATAAAGCACTTAAGATTTTAATTAGAATATGCAAATGGAAAACAAGTTATGAAGTCTTTAAATACCAGGCCATTAATTGCAACAGTAGACGTAGTAGCTTTGTTAAACAAACAACAAACATCCAAACACAGCCGCATTAAATTATATAATTTCATAGCCAAAAATTCTACTTCATCAATCAATTAACACAAACAATTGCAATGAATCTACATATCTAATTTCTCCACATACAAGGTTTCATAAGCCCCATTATAGGAAGAGAACCTCACCCTTACCTTATCAATGGAAGCAACTCAATGGGTCTCTATTTGCATCTTCAATTTGGCACCATGGATGAAAATTTCCAAGCTTCTTCTTCTTCTTCATTGCTTGCCTCTTCCTCTTCTATTCTTGTTTCCTTCATTATGACAACTCTCCTCTTTCCAAATCTCTAAAACCCTAATATAAAACCATTTGGGCTTAGCCTTTAGCAAAATTTAGGCCCAATAAGAGATATAACTCAAATAATTAATTATATCACTTATAATAATAATTCCTTCAATATAATAATTCCGACTTATAAATAATATTATTCTTAATATTATTTTTTCGACTATCCGACTTCAATTTATATATAATTCCAAATACGCCCTTAAATAACACCGACAATCCAATTTCGACTAAATCAAATATTTAAATCCTTCAATAATTTAATTAACCAATTTAATTAAATTCGGGGTGTTACAACTCTCCCCCACTTAGAATATTTTCGTCCTCGAAAATTGGCTCAACACCATCCAAACACAAACCTCGTATCCAAATCTCAAATCACGCATGGTAACACTTCGATCACTACCTCTTTGTCACAACAACGATTCTCATGAACACAAACACATTACAGTTCTTACCAGTTTTGTAATAATCAACCACTCAATGCAGTATTCCTGGCGCATCACACGTATTCCAACAGTCCATCAATCTAAACATCAAGATAACTCATCTTTACCGACTTCTGACCTATAGTTTCTTACTCCCCAAAGTCTTACAACAACAGTGTCACATAAAGCTCCCGCTGCTCGACTCTGATAATTCTCTTTTAAATCACTACCCCCAATAAAATTCTGTTAACTATATGGTCCACAATTCTCAATCCAATACAGACTTTCATTAATACTCATCCTCACATTGTTGTTTCACTTGATGTTTCCAATCTTTTGCTTAGCGACACTCGCTTGTATAAAACGCACCACACTGATTGCTCATTCCGTCCGATTCTTACTCAACCATCCCTCTTATCGAGCTACACAAACCAATGAACAACCATCTTCACGATAAAATATAAATACTCTTTCCACACTATTAAGACAACAAGACAAATCTATAACATCCAACACGAGTTTCGTCTACTATTAACAATAGATTGAGGGTGATCAGTTCCCCAAATTTTCAATTTAGTATTTGACAGCCATTGTGGATTATAAATCGTTGTTACATCATAACAGCGCCCTTTCCGAATTTCCTCTTAAATCCAATAACATGAGTAGCATCACACAGTTTGTTTCGTCTCAACCGAAGTCCTCCTCCCGATAAACTGGCGATAGAAAATTCCATACACTCCTTCTTTTATGCACGCCGCCACTTTTGGCATCCCAAATACGACTTCTATCATCCCTAAGTCTGACTTTTTCTTCGCTACTACTTCACTCTTCCTTAAAAGTCATCAGTACTCAAATCATCTTTAATACCGAACATCTTTTTATCTCATCTTAATCATCAACAACAAGTTTTGCTTAACTTCGCTTCAGACAATAGCGGTAATAACCGTTCTTATTCAACATGCTTACACATCGACTACGTCCGTTAATCACTTATACGAGTCCAACATTAAGTCTACCTCAACTTTATCACCTTAACACTTGTCAAACGCCAGCATCAGACGCAAAGGTTAAACACACCGACAAGTTCCCAGTCCTCAATCGTGCTGAACATCGCCACTCTTTAACTTCTGTCTCCCTAAAATTATCCTTAACTTCACATCGTCTTCGACTGTGGTTAATATCCAAAACTCTCAACAACACTTGCATTTGTCACTTATCGACAGCATACCAGACCCTCTCTTACAACAGAAACATCATCGAGAAGCAAAACTTCTCCCCCACTTGTAATCAAACCAATTCCTGCAACAAAACAAACAAGTACCGACAGTGTTTCATACACGTATCGTGTACTAAAGACTAAAACACTGACAGCATTCAACTGTCGTACAACTCAACAGACTCGACAACTTAGCCGGACGGACCGACCTGCTCTGATACCACTATTGTAACACCCCATTTCTACCCGGCAATTATATATAAATCAGAGTTTTTCAAAATTTCTCAATAAACAAATGAGGCGTCACATAATTAAAACAAAACCAATCACCTCGTCGCATAAAGCGGATACATAGCACCTTTGAAATAGAATAACTTATTTTATTAAAACACAGCGGAATCACTTAAGAATGTATTCAATAAAATATCTTCAGTTAACTTATCATTTTGTCCAACCAAAATGAAACAATTAAATAGCAACATCATAAATAATATAAATCGTTCCCCCCAGAGTGCTACGTATCAGAGCGACAACCGACTCGAGTAACGGCAACTAAATCTTCATACTTGAATACATGCACGTTGCCAATATAAAGGCAACGGCGAAACAAGAGAAAAGGGTGAGATATCAAATCATATAAGTGGGCATATGATAAATTGCATGCTAGGATTCAGACATATAAAATCATCACATCACAAGTATCAATAGCTACTACACACATCATACTTCTACAGTTCATTAATCTCACATACTTTTCATCACACAACAAGTCATAATCATGTAAATAGTATCATCTAATAAATTTCACATATTCAAGTAAACACAAAATTCAATAGTATAATACTCAAAAGATTTAATACTATTATCCCAAATATATACACAATCCATCATTATCACATATTCACACGTTTAACCAATTATATATCAAAACATCACCAATTTCAATTATCACATCTCATGTACACATGACAATCACATAAATACATATATTCAAACATCACTTAACCTCAATGTGACTCAATGCAAGATATGTGACTCTATGCATGTGGTACCCAATATGGACCCAAAGTTCCACCGCTTCCGATTCATATAGAATCTAGCCACGCTTCAGATCCGGACAAGATCAAAGCCACCAAATGTAAACATATAGTTTACCGCTTTTCGATTCACTCTAGAATCCAAGCCTCGCTTATGTTTCAAAGCAAACCACCTTTGTTTCAAGGCATCCATGATATGAATGTATGTACAATGTTAATCAAACATATGCAATTAAGATCATCTCTACCATCTTAATATTTAGCATATCACAATAATTCAACTCGATGAATTATCCACCAATTGTACACAACATTCACAACACATACATATCATTCACATATAAAAGGTCAATTAATCAATTACGATTCACAAAATCCAATTAACACTAGTAACCATACTATCTCATGTTAATTCTCATTTTGCCAATTATATATGAATATACACATTTAAAATCAAGCAATTAATCATTAAAATTAATGCTATCCAACTACCCACAGAGAATCAATATCAAAACAACATCATTGACATAATAATATATATATTTCTCAACATACATATTCAATCAAAACACAATTACGGATAAATTCTCAAAATATCGTAATTTACCGATAAACCAAATAGTTAATCTAATTCCAAATTATATTCTAATCAATTAAACACATTGAAATTAATTCAACTATTAATTTAATTCACTTCAATTTCTACTCAATTTCCAATTTCTAGCATTCTATTGCTCAAAACCATTTTTATTAAAAGAATATCGCGCTAGCTTTCTAACGCTTTGAACGGAGACTCGAACGGAGTTACGGTTTAAAAGATATGAATTGTTCAAGTTCCAATGAAAAAGTAAACACCGACATTATACACTCACAACTCTAAACATGTCAGAATTACTCAAAACAAACAAAAGTATGACTCTTAGTAATTCAAAACAACTCTAACAACTTTATTATCAACTCTAACAACTCTATTGACAACTTTAATAACTCTATTGACAACCCTATTAGCAACTCTAACAACTCTATTCAAATTAAAATAATTTAAATTAGCTTATTAATCTAATTATTTATCTCTAATACCAAAACTCCTAAAATTATTACAAATAATATTAATTCCATTATATTCTATTCCTAAAATGTGTGTCAATTCTATCACATAATCAATATTTATTTATAAATAATATTTGAATTAAAACTCAATTTTAGTTGATTCGTAAAATATCACAATTTCAACAAAATAACACCACCACGTTAATCTACTAATTAAAATTAGATACCACGTAAATTTCCATTAAATTTCGGGCAACTAATTATACCGTTTAATTTGACTATTTCGGTCAAACGGGACTGTTTTGAGTTATTTGCTCTATAATTTCTACTGTTTCTATTTCTCAAATCCTAATTCTTGTATAACCATGCTTAGAATCACACCACAATTCATGTGCCAGGATGAATTCATTATTAGCATTCTGTACTGTCAACAAATAAACGGTACACATTCCTACTACTATCACTAAGTCACGCAACCACAATTGGCAACAGTAAAAAGAGGGAGGAATTAGGATAAAAGGCAATGAAACAATAATAACCATTGATTGAAAAAAATAAAGCACTTAAGATTTTAATTAGAATATGCAAATGGAAAACAAGTTATGAAGTCTTTAAATACCAGGCCATTAATTGCAACAGTAGACGTAGTAGCTTTGTTAAACAAACAACAAACATCCAAACACAGCCGCATTAAATTATATAATTTCATAGCCAAAAATTCTACTTCATCAATCAATTAACACAAACAATTGCAATGAATCTACATATCTAATTTCTCCACATACAAGGTTTCATAAGCCCCATTATAGGAAGAGAACCCCACCCTTACCTTATCAATGGAAGCAACTCAATGGGTCTCTATTTGCATCTTCAATTTGGCACCATGGATGAAAATTTCCAAGCTTCTTCTTCTTCTTCATTGCTTGCCTCTTCCTCTTCTATTCTTGTTTCCTTCATTATGACAACTCTCCTCTTTCCAAATCTCTAAAACCCTAATATAAAACCATTTGGGCTTAGCCTTTAGCAAAATTTAGGCCCAATAAGAGATATAACTCAAATAATTAATTATATCACTTATAATAATAATTCCTTCAATATAATAATTCCGACTTATAAATAATATTATTCTTAATATTATTTTTCCGACTATCCGACTTCAATTTATATATAATTCCAAATACGCCCTTAAATAACACCGACAATCCAATTTCGACTAAATCAAATATTTAAATCCTTCAATAATTTAATTAACCAATTTAATTAAATTCGGGGTGTTACAACTCTCCCCCACTTAGAATATTTTCGTCCTCGAAAATTGGCTCAACACCATCCAAACACAAACCTCGTATCCAAATCTCAAATCACGCATGGTAACACTTCGATCACTACCTCTTTGTCACAACAACGATTCTCATGAACACAAACACATTACAGTTCTTACCAGTTTTGTAATAATCAACCACTCAATGCAGTATTCCTGGCGCATCACACGTATTCCAACAGTCCATCAATCTAAACATCAAGATAACTCATCTTTACCGACTTCTGACCTATAGTTTCTTACTCCCCAAAGTCTTACAACAACAGTGTCACATAAAGCTCCCGCTGCTCGACTCTGATAATTCTCTTTTAAATCACTACCCCCAATAAAATTCTGTTAACTATATGGTCCACAATTCTCAATCCAATACAGACTTTCATTAATACTCATCCTCACATTGTTGTTTCACTTGATGTTTCCAATCTTTTGCTTAGCGACACTCGCTTGTATAAAACGCACCACACTGATTGCTCATTCCGTCCGATTCTTACTCAACCATCCCTCTTATCGAGCTACACAAACCAATGAACAACCATCTTCACGATAAAATATAAATACTCTTTCCACACTATTAAGACAACAAGACAAATCTATAACATCCAACACGAGTTTCGTCTACTATTAACAATAGATTGAGGGTGATCAGTTCCCCAATTTGTCAATTTAGTATTTGACAACCATTGTGGAGTATAAATCGTTGTTACATCATAACAGCGCCCTTTCCGAATTTCCTCTTAAATCCAATAACATGAGTAGCATCACACAGTTTGTTTCGTCTCAACCGAAGTCCTCCTCCCGATAAACTGGCGATAGAAAATTCCATACACTCCTTCTTTTATACACGCCGCCACTTTTGGCATCCCAAATACGACTTCTATCATCCCTAAGTCTGACTTTTTCTTCGCTACTACTTCACTCTTCCTTAAAAGTCATCAGTACTCAAATCATCTTTAATACCGAACATCTTTTTATCTCATCTTAATCATCAACAACAAGTTTTGCTTAACTTCGCTTCAGACAATAGCGGTAATAACCGTTCTTATTCAACATGCTTACACATCGACTACGTCCGTTAATCACTTATACGAGTCCAACATTAAGTCTACCGCAACTTTATCACCTTAACACTTGTCAAACGCCAGCATCAGACGCAAAGGTTAAACACACCGACAAGTTCCCAGTCCTCAATCGTGCTGAACATCGCCACTCTTTAACTTCTGTCTCCCTAAAATTATCCTTAACTTCACATCGTCTTCGACTGTGGTTAATATCCAAAACTCTCAACAACACTTGCATTTGTCGCTTATCGACAGCATACCAGACCCTCTCTTACAACAGAAACATCATCGAGAAGCAAAACTTCTCCCCCACTTGTAATCAAACCAATTCCTGCAACAAAACAAACAAGTACCGACAGTGTTTCATACACGTATCGTGTACTAAAGACTAAAACACTGACAACATTCAACTGTCGTACAACTCAACAGACTCGACAACTTAGCCGGACGGACCGACCTGCTCTGATACCACTATTGTAACACCCCATTTCTACCCGGCAATTATATATAAATCAGAGTTTTTCAAAATTTCTCAATAAACAAATGAGGCGTCACATAATTAAAACAAAACCAATCACCTCGTCGCATAAAGCGGATACATAGCACCTTTGAAATAGAATAACTTATTTTATTAAAACACAGCGGAATCACTTAAGAATGTATTCAATAAAATATCTTCAGTTAACTTATCATTTTGTCCAACCAAAATGAAACAATTAAATAGCAACATCATAAATAATATAAATCGTTCCCCCCAGAGTGCTACGTATCAGAGCGACAACCGACTCGAGTAACGGCAACTAAATCTTCATACTTGAATACCTGCACGTTGCCAATATAAAGGCAACGGCGAAACAAGAGAAAAGGGTGAGATATCAAATCATATAAGTGGGCATATGATAAATTGCATGCTAGGATTCAGACATATAAAATCATCACATCACAAGTATCAATAGCTACTACACACATCATACTTCTACAGTTCATTAATCTCACATACTTTTCATCACACAACAAGTCATAATCATGTAAATAGTATCATCTAATAAATTTCACATATTCAAGTAAACACAAAATTCAATAGTATAATACTCAAAAGATTTAATACTATTATCCCAAATATATACACAATCCATCATTATCACATATTCACACGTTTAACCAATTATATATCAAAACATCACCAATTTCAATTATCACATCTCATGTACACATGACAATCACATAAATACATATATTCAAACATCACTTAACCTCAATGTGACTCAATGCAAGATATGTGACTCTATGCATGTGGTACCCAATATGGACCCAAAGTTCCACCGCTTCCGATTCATATAGAATCTAGCCACGCTTCAGATCCGGACAAGATCAAAGCCACCAAATGTAAACATATAGTTTACCGCTTTTCGATTCACTCTAGAATCCAAGCCTCGCTTATGTTTCAAAGCAAACCACCTTTGTTTCAAGGCATCCATGATATGAATGTATGCACAATGTTAATCAAACATATGCAATTAAGATCATCTCTACCATCTTAATATTTAGCATATCACAATAATTCAACTCGATGAATTATCCACCAATTGTACACAACATTCACAACACATACATATCATTCACATATAAAAGGTCAATTAATCAATTACGATTCACAAAATCCAATTAACACTAGTAACCATACTATCTCATGTTAATTCTCATTTTGCCAATTATATATGAATATACACATTTAAAATCAAGCAATTAATCATTAAAATTAATGCTATCCAACTACCCACAGAGAATCAATATCAAAACAACATCATTGACATAATAATATATATATTTCTCAACATACATATTCAATCAAAACACAATTACGGATAAATTCTCAAAATATCGTAATTTACCGATAAACCAAATAGTTAATCTAATTCCAAATTATATTCTAATCAATTAAACACATTGAAATTAATTCAACTATTAATTTAATTCACTTCAATTTCTACTCAATTTCCAATTTCTAGCATTCTATTGCTCAAAACCATTTTTATTAAAAGAATATCGCGCTAGCTTTCTAACGCTTTGAACGGAGACTCGAACGGAGTTACGGTTTAAAAGATATGAATTGTTCAAGTTCCAATGAAAAAGTAAACACCGACATTATACACTCACAACTCTAAACTTGTCAGAATTACTCAAAACAAACAAAAGTATGACTCTTAGTAATTCAAAACAACTCTAACAACTTTATTATCAACTCTAACAACTCTATTGACAACTTTAATAACTCTATTGACAACCCTATTAGCAACTCTAACAACTCTATTCAAATTAAAATAATTTAAATTAGCTTATTAATCTAATTATTTATCTCTAATACCAAAACTCCTAAAATTATTACAAATAATATTAATTCCATTATATTCTATTCCTAAAATGTGTGTCAATTCTATCACATAATCAATATTTATTTATAAATAATATTTGAATTAAAACTCAATTTTAGTTGATTCGTAAAATATCACAATTTCAACAAAATAACACCACCACGTTAATCTACTAATTAAAATTAGATACCACGTAAATTTCCATTAAATTTCGGGCAACTAATTATACCGTTTAATTTGACTATTTCGGTCAAACGGGACTGTTTTGAGTTATTTGCTCTATAATTTCTACTGTTTCTATTTCTCAAATCCTAATTCTTGTATAACCATGCTTAGAATCACACCACAATTCATGTGCCAGGATGAATTCATTATTAGCATTCTGTACTGTCAACAAATAAACGGTACACATTCCTACTACTATCACTAAGTCACGCAACCACAATTGGCAACAGTAAAAAGAGGGAGGAATTAGGATAAAAGGCAATGAAACAATAATAACCATTGATTGAAAAAAATAAAGCACTTAAGATTTTAATTAGAATATGCAAATGGAAAACAAGTTATGAAGTCTTTAAATACCAGGCCATTAATTGCAACAGTAGACGTAGTAGCTTTGTTAAACAAACAACAAACATCCAAACACAGCCGCATTAAATTATATAATTTCATAGCCAAAAATTCTACTTCATCAATCAATTAACACAAACAATTGCAATGAATCTACATATCTAATTTCTCCACATACAAGGTTTCATAAGCCCCATTATAGGAAGAGAACCCCACCCTTACCTTATCAATGGAAGCAACTCAATGGATCTCTATTTGCATCTTCAATTTGGCACCATGGATGAAAATTTCCAAGCTTCTTCTTCTTCTTCATTGCTTGCCTCTTCCTCTTCTATTCTTGTTTCCTTCATTATGACAACTCTCCTCTTTCCAAATCTCTAAAACCCTAATATAAAACCATTTGGGCTTAGCCTTTAGCAAAATTTAGGCCCAATAAGAGATATAACTCAAATAATTAATTATATCACTTATAATAATAATTCCTTCAATATAATAATTCCGACTTATAAATAATATTATTCTTAATATTATTTTTCCGACTATCCGACTTCAATTTATATATAATTCCAAATACGCCCTTAAATAACACCGACAATCCAATTTCGACTAAATCAAATATTTAAATCCTTCAATAATTTAATTAACCAATTTAATTAAATTCGGGGTGTTACAAGGAGCGCCTTTCTCAGCAAATTCCTCAAAAAGATTTTCTCTTCAAAAGAAGTCTTATCCCCCAGCAGGGTTGTTCCAGATTACTATCTTCAGAAGGTGTGGTCCCCGCACCCGGACTTGGTCAAATAGTGCATCGGAGGATTATACATCTCCCTCATTCCCATTTGAAAGGGCATCAGAACTTCCAGCTACCTTTCATTCCCAAGAGATATTCAAAGATCCTTCAACAGAATACCAGGGTTCTCAAAGAATTTCCCCAGCCGAGGGTACTCAAAGACAAAAGATCATCAACGATCACAATACATTCATGTCCAGATGACTAGTGGGAATTTATTTTTCCAACTAGAAGCATCATGCGCATATTCATACATCACATTCATACATCACATTCATACATTCATACATTCATACATCATACATCATACATCATACATCATGCATCATGCGCATATTCATACATAACATCACATGCATATTTCTCCGGGAATATCTCACATTTACATGCATCATAAACATTGCATATCACTAACTTGATTTTTCAGGCAGACGGATATCTTCGACAAAGATGTTCTCAATCACATGCAGTGTTCACCTGAATTCCATGAACGGTTCTCTCAGATATAATCAAGCCGAAGATTCATTCTGATCACTTACCAATTCAAAAACAAACATCACAGATCTAAAGTTGATACCTCAGACGGTTCCAAAACGATCTAGCATCACAGATCTAAAGCGATACCTCAGACGGTTCCAGAACGATCTAACGTTGCAGATCTAAAGCGATACCTCAGACGGTTCCAAAACGATCTAGCATCACAGATCTAAAGCGATACCTCACACGGTTCCAGAACGATCTACTATCGAAGATCTAAAGCGATACCTCAGACGGTTCAAGAACGCTCTAACATCAAAGATCTAAAGCTGATACCTCAGACGGTTCCACAATGATCAACTTCCAAAATCTAAATCGGAAAAACTTTGGACAAGTTCCGTAACGATTATCTTCCAAGACTTAAAGCGGTAACCTTGGACGGTTCCGAAACAGTCAACACAAAGACTTTCAAATCCTTCATCAAGATATAATCAATGGATTCATTCTGATGAACAAACCATCAACACATTTACCAGGCGGCATCTGAAAGCCCATCTCAGGTAATGTTTCAATCTGCCAACAACATTTCGCAGACGACATTCAAATGCAACTTCCAACATCTCTTCTGATCAAGGTAAGTGCAAATTTTCAGGGCATCTAAATATTCAATCATCTTCTACCTTCAGATTTCAGACAATCTCTTCAGGTTTAAGAAGATTGAATAGGGGCAACTGTTATACCCCAAAATTTGCCCACATCTTTTTTCAAGAAAACTCCAATCTGAAAATTAAGAGTCTCATATAATTATGGATTATTCCAACAAATATCCTGACATATGAAACACTTAGTTTTTAGAATTTTTCTTATACAGTAATTTGGCTTGCAGTTGAATTTATTCTTACGCAAACGCCAAATACTGTTTAATACTTCACACATGCTATTTATTTATTTACAGATAAATAGTACTGACACAATTGGTACAGAGTTAAATCTTTTTTGCAGGCGCAGAATCAGGAAACTCAGACTGTACTGGTAACAAGTAGATTATTATTATCTTTTGTTTCCCACTAATTTTTGTACTATATTCCATTATTTTCAAAAATCTTTTCAAATCTCTTTTTCAAAAATCAAATCTCTCTTTTTCCCAACACTATCTCCACTTTCTTTCAAATCTTACTTCCACTCAAATTTTCCTTTTGTACGGAATCACATCATTCCCCAACGTCTCTATCCTCCTTTCCATTCTATAAATACCTCCCATTTTCTTCCATAAAATCTCACATCAAATTCCAACTCATCTTTCAAATTCCTACCTCATATCTATTTTCTCTTCTTCCCTGACAAGAATGGCAAAGTGGATAGAGACACTGTTTCTTACAGTCATCACCATTGCTACGGTGATCATGACTTTCTTCTGCCTACATAGTCCTGAAGAGTGTGGACCTGCAATGGTTGCACTCCCAATCATCTACATGTTATTGTTCATAGCATGGGTCATTAACCGTCATTCCTGAAATTTGCCGTATTTCTTATTTCTTAAATGTACCGTTTATTCGCCGTACTGTTCAATATAGTATGTGATATTTGTACTGTCAGTATTAAATGTTGTACTATTTGTCATAATATTGCTTAATTACTAAGATAATATTTTGTGTGTTTTCTGCCAGTCAAATATTCCTATTTCTGTGCATTAAATGATTTTCAGGGTTATTATCGGTAATTTTGCCCGCATACCGTAAATATTAGTTATTTATTATGTCTATGTTTTTAACAGGTCATGTAAATAAACTTTCATTTTTCACATAAAACATAAAACAAAAACAACAAAAAAAAAAATAAAATTAACTTTGACTGTTGATTTTTCACTCTAACTGCTACGTCGATACCTGAACAGTCAGTTGACAGCCAAACTGCTGGCAGTACAATTCTCAGTGTTTTGTACCATCAATCAAATCAATCTTTCACAATTCAAAATTCCAAGATCTTTTGTGCTAGAAGTCTTCTGAATATCACGCGATTAGCAGAAACTCAACACTGCACAAAAATCAGGTACGCTTAACTGTCTCCTACATAAACAATCCCTAATCAGGGTTTTTCTTGTTTTTACAGGAGCAACAGGTTTTTGAGAGCTCAAATGGATTTCATACACATCCATATATCTCAAAGTACCATCATACAAATTTTCAAACTTCAATTCACTCAGACGCACCGTCAGCAGCTCAAACAGTCAACAGACGACCCGTTTGACCAAAAAAGTCAACAGACAGTCAAAAATGAATTTTTTTGTCAAAGTCCATATTTTTTCAAAGGATTCATCATTTGATCATTGGATGATCATAAATCATCAAGGAAAGATCAAAAATCAACAAAACTCTAAGATTCAAAATTAGGGTTTTTGCCTGAAAAGTCAACTCAACTTTGACTGATCATAACTCTCTCATCCTCCATCCAAAAAATTCAAACCAAAGCTCATCTTGAAGGAAATTCAATTATCTTTCAAATGCCATTGATCCCATGGTCATTGGATTCACCATTTGAAAAATATGACCAAAGACATTACAGGTCATTTTTAAAGTCAACAAAAAGACACTTTTTTCAAAAGGACCCACAAGGAGCATCAAAAATCATTTTGACATGAGACCAAAGACATTGGTTAGAGGACTCTTTGAGGTTTCCAAAAAGTGCAAGATCTTCTTCATATGACAAAAATTGTAGGATTTACACCTTGTTGAAGTTGGCTAAATTTTGGGAAAATACATGAAATCAACATTGCTCAAAAATGTATTTTTTCCAAATGGGGCCAAGTTTTCAGCATTCAAACATCATTTCCATGATGTTATGGGCCTCCCACGACCAAGACTAAGCCCACACCTTTTTTTATCCATTTTTGGCATGATTTTATCTTACTTTAAGATTAAAATTAAAAGGAATATGCATGGATAATGGTTAGCTTACAAATCAAGCATGACTCACCTCAAAGAATCTTCATCTTTCTGCAGAGAATTGAAGGGCAAGGCAGGTGCATTGAAGGCAAGATGACTTGGTCAAGAATTCAAGGTTTTTAATATTAAAAAACCAAAGTTTCAACAAAGGCAACTAAAGACACTTCTTAGCTTCAATTGTAAGCACTCAATGCTTATAAATAAGCTATCATAGTTCAGTAACAAAGAAGAGGCGAGTTCAGAAGCATACATAAGCTCATAACACTTGTAATCACTTAAAAAAAATTCAAAGAAAACTCAAATTCGAATTTGTAATTTCAGTCCATTTCAATACAAACTAAGCATTCATACACCTTCCTTGAACATCACTGAAACTATCCCAATCAGTTACAAGCCTTGAAGCTCACTGAATCGAGCTATACAGGTCCAAATTTGTTCAAACTAAAATCAATTCGTATCTGGTTATTCACACATGTTTAACAAGATGTAGACATACTATTAAGTTTGGTTTGAAGTGTAGATCATTTCTGGAAACTTAATTGAAGTTTGGACACGTATAAACGAAACTACCATTTTAGGGTTCATAGCTTCAAAATTAGGGCTTTCAAAATTAGGCCAAATTACAAGTTCTAAATAGCACCATTAGGTTCGTATGGATCAGACGAATTGAATGGTATCCTCGCGCCAAATTTCTCTGCACGTTTACCCCTATTCGCTATTTTGCAGGTTTGAGGTTCATCAATTACAGCGCATGTTTCATAAAAGCGCTGTAAAAACCCCTGGCTGAAGGTTGAAGACGATGAGGTGTCTCCCCCTCATTGGTTCAGCAGCGCGCGTACCTTTTTTAAATTTTCCTCTAATTCTGTGCTTTGCAGGTGCAACGTGTCCCATGAGCCTCAATTTCTGGACCACTTGATTTCATTTAATGAGTCATCCAACGCTCCAGATCACGCGTGCACATCATACTCCCTCATAAATTTCCACACAGGATCAGTATCCTTTTATTTTCTATTTTATTTTAATTTCTTTGTTAAATTAATTAAAAATAGTTTTAAAAATCCAAAAAATACACAAAAAATATTTTTAGACTTCTAAAATAATATATTATTTTCTGAAATAAAAATATTTTATTTTTCTTCAAAATTTTAATATTTTGCATAATTAATTAGTATATATTTGTATATTTGCTTTTTAATTATTCTAACCAATCAAAAAATCATAAAAAAATTTGTTCTTTATATAAAATATTGTTTATATATTATAAACTAATTTTGTACATATTTTGAATAATTTTCTTTTTTAGTTTTACTTATTTGTATAATTATTTACATAATTATGTTTTAATTAACTTAAATCAATTCCAAAAATTCCAAAAAAATTAGTTTTGTTTTAAAATTAATTGACAAATATTTTGTACATATTTTAAACTTAATTTTTAGGTTTAAATCTATTTTCATCTTTTTTCTTCATTTTAATTTAATTAATCATGCATTAATTATAATTAAAATCAATCATAAAAAAATCCAAAAACAGGCTTTTTATTTTCCTTGCAATTTAAATTCCTAGATAAATGTATAGGATGTCAAATTCATGTAAATAGGCTAGTTTACGTTTCCTGCACAATCGATGTAATAGCGTAGATTTACTTTCCGCACTTTACATTTCCGCATTTTAATTTCCAGCAAATATAAACTGCGTGTATGTCAAAGATAAAATTGAACCGTTAGATCACTAACTTCAAAGATAAAATATCTGAATCCAATCACAATCACACTTGCACCTCTTAAGGTAAATCCCTTCTCATTCTTTTCAAAATCAAAGTCAAAATTCCACTGTTTTGAGTACAAAATCGAACCTTGCGTTTATATCCGGTGAAAGGATAGATTTTTAAAGGAAATAGGATAAAGACCTTACAACTCAGGGTAGATCTCCTAGTTTGCTTGCTCAAATCAAAACAAACAAAATTCTCATACACTGTTGTTTTTTCAAAACTTTCCAAAAGACAATACTTTGTATACATCCAAACACGGGTTATTACAAAGTTAATGTTCTTTTCAAAACATCTTTCGAAAGATAAACAAGCATTTTGTATACATCCACACACGGATCATTACAAAATTCAAATTACAAAGGTATTTGAAACCACATATGAGCAATTTCAGAGCAATTGAAAAGTGATCGAAAAACAAGTGAGCTAAGCAAACTTAAGAGCCCATGGATAACCATGGATACAAAGGGTGCTAACACCTTCCCTTTGTATAACTTACCCCCTTACCCAGAATTTCTTAAAGGTCTTTTTTCTGTTTCTTTTATAAACCTTTCCTTAATTGGATAAAATAAAAGGTCGGTGGCGACTCTGTGAATTTTCAAAATGCGAAAGCATTAAGCGTTAAAAAAGAGTCAGTTCACGTATCTCTACAAAACAGAGGTATGGCCCGGAATTAAAAAAATCGGAGGTCCACACTATATAAAAGTCATGAAGTTCGTTAAATTTGCAAAATTTGGTAATTTGACAGATTTTCGTGTGCTATACTACATAAAAGTCAAGAATTTTGTTAAACTTTCAAAACATGGTCTTTGGGAAGATTTTCGTGTGCTATACTACATAAAAGTAACGAAGTTCGTTAAACTTGTATACATTGCTAATTTGGAAGATTTTCTGTGCTATACTACATAAAAGTCACGAATTTCATTAAACTTGCATACATTGGTATTTTGAAAACTTTTCTTGTGATGTACTACATAAAAGTCAAGAAGTTTGTTAGACTTGCAAAATTTGATCTTTTGGAAGATTTTTGTGTGCTATACTACATAAAAGTCACGAAGTTCGTTAAATTTGTAAAATTTGGTCTTTTGGAAGATTTTCGTGTGCTATACTATATAAAAATCACGAAGTTCGTTAAACTTGTATACATTGGTAATTCGGAAGATTTTCGTGTGCTATACTGCATAAAAGTCAAGAAGTTTCTTAAACTTGAAAATTTTGTTATTATAGAGGATTTTTCGTGTGCTATATTACATAAAAGTCACGAAGTTCGTTAAACTTGCAAATTTTAATATTTTGGAAGATTTTCGTGTGCTATACTACATAAAAGTCAATAATTTTCTTAAACTTCCAAAATTTGGTCTTTTGGAAGATTTTTGTGTGCTATACTACATAAAAGTCACGAAGTTCATTAAACTTCTAAAATTTTGTCCTTTTGAAGATTTTTGGGTGTTAAACTATATAAAAGTCATGAAGTTCGTTAAATTTGCAAAATTTGGTAATTTGGCAGATTTTCGTGTGTTATACTACATAAAAGTCAAGAATTTTGTTAAACTTTCAAAACATTGTCTTTGGGAAGATTTTCGTGCGCTATACTACATAAAAGTAACGAAGTTCGTTAAACTTGTATACATTGCCAATTTGGAAGATTTTCTGTGCTATACTACATAAAAGTCACGAATTTCATTAAACTTGCATACATTGGTATTTTGAAAACTTTTCTTGTGATGTACTACATAAAAGTCAAGAAGTTTGTTAGACTTGCAAAATTTGATCTTTTGGAAGATTTTTGTGTGCTATACTACATAAAAGTCACGAATTTCGTTAAATTTGGTCTTTTGGAAGATTTCGTGTGCTATACTACATAAAAATCGCGAAGTTCGTTAAACTTGTATACATTGGTAATTCAGAAGATTTTCGTGTGCTCTATTTCACAAAAGTCACGAAATTCGTTAAACTTGCAAATTTTAATATTTTGGAATATTTTCGTGTGCTATACTAAATAAAAGTCAATAAGTTTCTTAAACTTCCAAAATTTGG
Organism: Vicia villosa; assembly: GCF_029867415.1. Taxonomy (NCBI): domain Eukaryota; kingdom Viridiplantae; phylum Streptophyta; class Magnoliopsida; order Fabales; family Fabaceae; genus Vicia; species Vicia villosa. Next base: position 331,334 of record NC_081181.1, read on the forward strand.
TCTTTTGGAAGATTTTCTTGTGCTATACTACATAAAAGTCATGAAGTTTGTTAAACTTCCAATTTTAATATTTTGGAAGATTTTCGTGTGCTATACTACATAAAAGTCACTAAGTTCGTTAAACTTTCAAAATTTGGTACTTTCGAAGATTTTTGTATTCTATACTGCATAAAAGTCACAAAGTACGTTAAACTTGAATATAATGGTATTTTTGAAGATTTTCATGTGCTAATACTACATAAAAGTCACGGAATTTGTTAAACTTACATACATTGGTATTATGGAATATTTTTTTGTGCTATACTACATAAAAGCCTTGAACTTTGTAAGACTTGCAAAATTTGGTCTTTTGGAAGATTTTTGTGTGCTATACTACAAAAAAGTCACGAAGTTCGTTAAACTTCTAAAATTTGGTCCTGTTGAAGATTTTTGTGTGTTAAACTATATAAAAGTCACGAAGTTCGTTAAATTTGCAAAATTTGGTAATTTGACAGATTTTCGTGTGCTATACTACATAAAAGTCAAGAATTTTGTTAAATTTTCAAAACATGGTCTTTGGGATGATTTTCGTGTGCTATACTACATAAAAGTAACGAAGTTCGTTAAACTTGTATACATTGCTAATTTGGAAGATTTTCTGTGCTATACTACATAAAAGTCACGAATTTCATTAAACTTGCATACATTGGTATTTTGAAAACTTTTCTTGTGATGTACTACATAAAAGTCAAGAAGTTTGTTAGACTTAAAAAATTTGATCTTTTGGAAGATTTTTGTGTGCTATACTACATAAAAGTCACGAAGTTCGTTAAATTTGGTCTTTTGGAAGATTTTCGTGTGCTATACTACATAAAAATCACGAAGTTCGTTAAACTTGTATACATTGGTAATTTGGATGATATTCGTGTGCTATACTACATAAAAGTCAAGAAGTTTCTAAAACTTTAAAATTTTGGTATTATAGAAGAATTTTCGTGTGCTCTAATTCACAAAAGTCACGAAGTTCGTTAGACTTGCAAATTTTAATATTTTGGAATATTTTCGTGTGCTATACTAAATAAAAGTCAATAAGTTTCTTAAACTTCCAAAATTTGGTCTTTTGGAAGATTTTCGTGTGCTATACTACATAAAAGTCATGAAGTTTGTTAAACTTCCAATTTTAATATTTTGGAAGATTTTCGTGTGCTATACTACATAAAAGTCACTAAGTTCGTTAAACTTTCAAAATTTGGTACTTTCGAAGATTTTTGTGTTCTATACTGCATAAAAGTCACGAAGTACGTTAAACTTGAATACTATGGTATTTTGGAAGATTTTCGTGTGCTAATACTACATAAAAGTCACTGAATTCGTTAAACTTACATACATTGGTATTATGGAATATTTTTTTGTGCTATACTACATAAAAACCTTGAACTTTGTAAAACTTCCAAAATTTGGTCTTTTGGAAGATTTTTGTGTGCTATACTACATAAAAGTCACGAAGTTCGTTAAACTTCTAAAATTTGGTCCTTTTGAAGATTTTTGTGTGTTAAACTATATAAAAGTCACGAAGTTCGTTTAATTTGAAAAATTTGGTAATTTGACAGATTTTCGTGTGCTATACTACATAAAAGTCAAGAATTTTATTAAACTTTCAAAACATGGTCTTTGGGAAGATTTTCGTGTGCTATACTACATAAAAGTAACGAAGTTCGTTAAACTTGTATACATTGCTAATTTGGAAGATTTTCTGTGCTATACTACATAAAAGTCACGAATTTCATTAAACTTGCATACATTGGTATTTTGAAAACTTTTCTTGTGATGTACTACATAAAAGTCAAGAAGTTTGTTAGACTTGCAAAATTTGATCTTTTGGAAGATTTTTGTGTGCTATACTACATAAAAGTCACGAAGTTCGTTAAATTTGTAAAATTTGGTCTTTTGGAAGATTTTCGTGTGCTATACTTTATAAAAATCACGAAGTTCGTTAAACTTGTATACATTGGTAATTCGGAAGATTTTCGTGTGCTATACTGCATAAAAGTCAAGAAGTTTCTTAAACTTGAAAATTTTGTTATTATAGAGGATTTTTCGTGTGCTATATTACATAAAAGTCACGAAGTTCGTTAAACTTGCAAATTTTAATATTTTGGAAGATTTTCGTGTGCTATACTACATAAAAGTCAATAATTTTCTTAAACTTCCAAAATTTGGTGTTTTGGAAGATTTTTGTGTGCTATACTACATAAAAGTCACGAAGTTCGTTAAACTTGCAAATTTTAATATTTTGAAAGATTTTTGTGTGCTATACTACATAAAAGTCACGAAGTTCGTTAAACTTGAATACATTGGTATTTTGGAAGATTTCCGTGTGCTATATACTACATAAAAGTCACAGAATTTGTTAAACTTTTATACATTGGTATTATGGAATATTTTAGTGTGCTATACTACATAAAAGTCTTGAAGTTTGTAAAACTTGCAAAATTTGGTCTTTTGGAAGATTTTCGTGAGCTATACTACATAAAAGTCACGAAGTTCATTAAACTTCTAAAATTTTGTCCTTTTGAAGATTTTTGGGTGTTAAACTATATAAAAGTCATGAAGTTCGTTAAATTTGCAAAATTTGGTAATTTGGCAGATTTTCGTGTGCTATACTACATAAAAGTCAAGAATTTTGTTAAACTTTCAAAACATTGTCTTTGGGAAGATTTTCGTGCGCTATACAACATAAAAGTAACGAAGTTCGTTAAACTTGTATACATTGCCAATTTGGAAGATTTTCTGTGCTATACTACATAAAAGTCACGAATTTCATTAAACTTGCATACATTGGTATTTTGAAAACTTTTCTTGTGATGTACTACATAAAAGTCAAGAAGTTTGTTAGACTTGCAAAATTTGATCTTTTGGAAGATTTTTGTGTGCTATACTACATAAAAGTCACGAAGTTCGTTAAATTTGGTCTTTTGGAATATTTCGTGTGCTATACTACATAAAAATCGCGAAGTTCGTTAAACTTGTATACATTGGTAATTCGGAAGATTTTCGTGTGCTATACTGCATAAAAGTCAAGAAGTTTCTTAAACTTGAAAATTTTGTTATTATAGAAGATTTTTCGTGTGCAATATTACATAAAAGTCACGAAGTTCGTTAAACTTGCAAATTTTAATATTTTGGAAGATTTTCGTGTGCTATACTACATAAAAGTAAATAAGTTTCTTAAACTTCCAAAATTTGGTCTTTTGGAAGATTTTTGTGTGCTATACTACATAAAAGTCACGAAGTTCGTTAAACTTGCAAATTTTAATATTTTGAAAGATTTTTGTGTGCTATACTACATAAAAGTCACGAAGTTCGTTAAACTTGAATACATTGGTATTTTGGAAGATTTTCGTGTGCTATATACTACATAAAAGTCACAGAATTTGTTAAACTTACATACATTGGTATTATGGAATATTTTAGTGTGCTATACTACATAAAAGTCTTGAAGTTTGTAAAACTTGCAAAATTTGGTCTTTTGGAAGATTTTCGTGAGCTATACTACATAAAAGTCACGAAGTTCATTAAACTTCTAAAATTTGGTCCTTTTGAAGATTTTTGTGTGTTAAACTATATAAAAGTCATGAAGTTCGTTAAATTTGCAAAATTTGGTAATTTGACATATTTTCGTGTGCTATACTACATAAAAGTCAAGAATTTTGTTAAACTTTCAAAACATGGTCTTTGGGAAGATTTTCGTGTGCTATACTACATAAAAGTAACGAAGTTCGTTAAACTTGTATACATTGCTAATTTGGAAGATTTTCTGTGCTATACTACATAAAAGTCACGAAGTTCGTTAAACTTGCAAATTTTAATATTTTGAAAGATTTTTGTGTGCTATACTACATAAAAGTCACGAAGTTCGTTAAACTTGAATACATTGGTATTTTGGAAGATTTCCGTGTGCTATATACTACATAAAAGTCACAGAATTTGTTAAACTTTTATACATTGGTATTATGGAATATTTTAGTGTGCTATACTACATAAAAGTCTTGAAGTTTGTAAAACTTACAAAATTTGGCCTTTTGGAAGATTTTCGTGAGCTATACTACATAAAAGTCACGAAGTTCATTAAACTTCTAAAATTTTTTCCTTTTGAAGATTTTTGGGTGTTAAACTATATAAAAGTCATGAAGTTCGTTAAACTTGCAAAATTTGGTAATTTGGCAGATTTTCGTGTGTTATACTACATAAAAGTCAAAAATTTTGTTAAACTTTCAAAACATTGTCTTTGGGAAGATTTTCGTGCGCTATACTACATAAAAGTAACGAAGTTCGTTAAACTTGTATACATTGCCAATTTGGAAGATTTTCTGTGCTATACTACATAAAAGTCACGAATTTCATTAAACTTGCATACATTGGTATTTTGAAAACTTTTCTTGTGATGTACTACATAAAAGTCAAGAAGTTTGTTAGACTTGCAAAATTTGATCTTTTGGAAGATTTTTGTGTGCTATACTACATAAAAGTCACGAAGTTCGTTAAATTTGGTCTTTTGGAAGATTTCGTGTGCTATACTACATAAAAATCGCGAAGTTCGTTAAACTTGTATACATTGGTAATTCGGAAGATTTTCGTGTGCTATACTGCATAAAAGTCAAGAAGTTTCTTAAACTTGAAAATTTTGCTATTATAGAAGATTTTTCGTGTGCAATATTACATAAAAGTCACGAAGTTCGTTAAACTTGCAAATTTTAATATTTTGGAAGATTTTCGTGTGCTATACTACATAAAAGTCAATAAGTTTCTTAAACTTCCAAAATTTGGTCTTTTGGAAGATTTTTGTGTGCTATACTTCATAAAAGTCACGAAGTTCGTTAAACTTGCAAATTTTAATATTTTGAAAGATTTTTGTGTGCTATACTACATAAAAGTCACGAAGTTCGTTAAACTTGAATACATTGATATTTTGGAAGATTTTCGTGTGCTATATACTACATAAAAGTCACAGAATTTGTTAAACTTACATACATTGGTATTATGGAATATTTTAGTGTGCTATACTACATAAAAGTCTTGAAGTTTGTAAAACTTGCAAAATTTGGTCTTTTGGAAGATTTTCGTGAGCTATACTACATAAAAGTCACGAAGTTCATTAAACTTCTAAAATTTGGTCCTTTTGAAGATTTTTGGGTGTTAAACTATATAAAAGTCATGAAGTTCGTTAAACTTGCAAAATTTTGTAATTTGGCAGATTTTCGTGTGCTATACTACATAAAAGTCAAGAATTTTGTTAAACTTACAAAACATGGTCTTTGGGAAGATTTTCATGTGATATACTACATAAAAGTCACGACGTTCGTTAAACTTGTATATATTGCTAATTTGGAAGATTTTATGTGCTATACTACATAAAAGTCACGAATTTCGTTAAACTTGCATACATTGGTATTTTGGAAACTTTTCTTGTGTTTTACTACATAAAAGTCAAGAAGTTTGTTAGACTTGCAAAATTTGATCTTTTAGAAGATTTTTGTGTGCTATACTACATAAAAGTCACGAAGTTCTTTAAATTTGTAAAATTTGGTCTTTTGGAAGATTTTCGTGTGCTATACTACATAAAAATCACGAAGTTCGTTAAACTTGTATACATTGGTAATTTGGATGATATTCGTGTGCTATACTACATAAAGTCAAGAAGTTTCTAAAACTTTAAAATTTTGGTATTATAGAAGATTTTTCGTGTGCTCTATTTCACAAAAGTCACGAAGTTCGTTAGACTTGCAAATTTTAATATTTTGGAATATTTTCGTGTGCTATACTAAATAAAAGTCAATAAGTTTCTTAAACTTCCAAAATTTGGTCTTTTGGAAGATTTTCGTGTGCTATACTACCTAAAAGTCATGAAGTTTGTTAAACTTCCAATTTTAATATTTTGGAAGATTTTCGTGTGCTATACTACATAAAAGTCACTAAGTTCGTTAAACTTTCAAAATTTGGTACTTTCGAAGATTTTTGTGTTCTATACTGCATAAAAGTCACGAAGTACGTTAAACTTGAATACAGTGGTATTTTTGAAGATTTTCGTGTGCTAATACTACATAAAAGTCACGGAATTCGTTAAACTTACATACATTGGTATTATGGAATATTTTTTTGTGCTATACTACATAAAAGCCTTGAACTTTGTAAGACTTGCAAAATTTGGTCTTTTGGAAGATTTTTGTGTGCTATACTACAAAAAAGTCACGAAGTTCGTTAAACTTCTAAAATTTGGTCCTTTTGAAGATTTTTGCGTGTTAAACTATATAAAAGTCATGAAGTTCGTTAAATTTGCAAAATTTGGTAATTTGACAGATTTTCGTGTGCTATACTACATAAAAGTCAAGAATATTGTTAAATTTTCAAAACATGGTCTTTGGGAAGATTTTCGTGTGCTATACTACATAAAAGTAACGAAGTTCGTTAAACTTGTATACATTGCTAATTTGGAAGATTTTCTGTGCTATACTACATAAAAGTCACGAATTTCATTAAACTTGCATACATTGGTATTTTGAAAACTTTTCTTGTGATGTACTACATAAAAGTCAAGAAGTTTGTTAGACTTAAAAAATTTGATCTTCTGGAAGATTTTTGTGTGCTATACTACATAAAAGTCACGAAGTTCGTTAAATTTGTAAAATTTGGTCTTTTGGAAGATTTTCGTGTGCTATACTACATAAAAATCACGAAGTTCGTTAAACTTGTATACATTGGTAATTTGGATGATATTCGTGTGCTATACTACATAAAAGTAAAGATGTTTCTAAAACTTTAAAATTTTGGTATTATAGAAGATTTTTCGTGTGCTCTAATTCACAAAAGTCACGAAGTTCGTTAGACTTGCAAATTTTAATAATTTGGAATATTTTCGTGTGCTATACTAAATAAAAGTCAATAAGTTTCTTAAACTTCCAAAATTTGGTCTTTTGGAAGATTTTCGTGTGCTATACTACATAAAAGTCATGAAGTTTGTTAAACTTCCAATTTTAATATTTTGGAAGATTTTCGTGTGCTATACTACATAAAAGTCACTAAGTTCGTTAAACTTTCAAAATTTGGTACTTTCGAAGATTTTTGTGTTCTATACTGCATAAAAGTCACGAAGTACGTTAAACTTGAATACTATGGTATTTTGGAAGATTTTCGTGTGCTAATACTACATAAAAGTCACTGAATTCGTTAAACTTACATACATTGGTATTATGGAATATTTTTTTGTGCTATACTACATAAAAACCTTGAACTTTGTAAAACTTGCAAAATTTGGTCTTTTGGAAGATTTTTGTGTGCTATACTACATAAAAGTCACGAAGTTCGTTAAACTTCTAAAATTTGGTCCTTTTGAAGATTTTTGTGTGTTAAACTATATAAAAGTCATGAAGTTCGTTAAATTTGCAAAATTTGGTAATTTGACAGATTTTCGTGTGCTATACTACATAAAAGTCAAGAATTTTGTTACACTTTCAAAACATGGTCTTTGGGAAGATTTTCGTGTGCTATACTACATAAAAGTAACGAAGTTCGTTAAACTTGTATACATTGCTAATTTGGAAGATTTTCTGTGCTATACTACATAAAAGTCACGAATTTCATTAAACTTGCATACATTGGTATTTTGAAAACTTTTCTTGTGATGTACTACATAAAAGTCAAGAAGTTTGTTAGACTTGCAAAATTTGATCTTTTGGAAGATTTTTGTGTGCTATACTACATAAAAGTCAAGAAGTTTGTTAGACTTGCAAAATTTGATCTTTTGGAAGATTTTCGTGTGCTATACTATATAAAAATCACGAAGTTCGTTAAACTTGTATACATTGGTAATTCAGAAGATTTTCGTGTGCTATACTGCATAAAAGTCAAGAAGTTTCTTAAACTTGAAAATTTTGTTATTATAGAGGATTTTTCGTGTGCTATATTACATAAAAGTCACGAAGTTCGTTAAACTTGCAAATTTTAATATTTTGGAAGATTTTCGTGTGCTATACTACATAAAAGTCAATAATTTTCTTAAACTTCCAAAATTTGGTCTTTTGGAAGATTTTTGTGTGCTATACTACATAAAAGTCACGAAGTTCGTTAAACTTGCATATTTTAATATTTTGAAAGATTTTTGTGTGCTATACTACATAAAAGTCACGAAGTTCGTTAAACTTGAATACATTGGTATTTTGGAAGATTTCCGTGTGCTATATACTACATAAAAGTCACAGAATTTGTTAAACTTTTATACATTGGTATTATGGAATATTTTAGTGTGCTATACTACATAAAAGTCTTGAAGTTTGTAAAACTTGCAAAATTTGGCCTTTTGGAAGATTTTCGTGAGCTATACTACATAAAAGTCACGAAGTTCATTAAACTTCTAAAATTTTGTCCTTTTGAAGATTTTTGGGTGTTAAACTATATAAAAGTCATGAAGTTCGTTAAATTTGCAAAATTTGGTAATTTGGCAGATTTTCGTGTGTTATACTACATAAAAGTCAAGAATTTTGTTAAACTTTCAAAACATTGTCTTTGGGAAGATTTTCGTGCGCTATACTACATAAAAGTAACGAAGTTCGTTAAACTTGTATACATTGCCAATTTGGAAGATTTTCTGTGCTATACTACATAAAAGTCACGAATTTCATTAAACTTGCATACATTGGTATTTTGAAAACTTTTCTTGTGATGTACTACATAATAGTCAAGAAGTTTGTTAGACTTGCAAAATTTGATCTTTTGGAAGATTTTTGTGTGCTATACTACATAAAAGTCACGAAGTTCATTAAATTTGGTCTTTTGGAAGATTTCGTGTGCTATACTACATAAAAATCGCGAAGTTCGTTAAACTTGTATACATTGGTAATTCGGAAGATTTTCGTGTGCTATACTGCATAAAAGTCAAGAAGTTTCTTAAACTTGAAAATTTTGTTATTATAGAAGATTTTTCGTGTGCAATATTACATAAAAGTCACGAAGTTCGTTAAACTTGCAAATTTTAATATTTTGGAAGATTTTCGTGTGCTATACTACATAAAAGTCAATAAGTTTCTTAAACTTCCAAAATTTGGTCTTTTGGAAGATTTTTGTGTGCTATACTACATAAAAGTCACGAAGTTCGTTAAACTTGCAAATTTTAATATTTTGAAAGATTTTTGTGTGCTATACTACATAAAAGTCACGAAGTTCGTTAAACTTGAATACATTGATATTTTGGAAGATTTTCGTGTGCTATATACTACATAAAAGTCACAGAATTTGTTAAACTTACATACATTGGTATTATGGAATATTTTAGTGTGCTATACTACATTAAAGTCTTGAAGTTTGTAAAACTTGCAAAATTTGGTCTTTTGGAAGATTTTCGTGAGCTATACTACATAAAAGTCACGAAGTTCATTAAACTTCTAAAATTTGGTCCTTTTGAAGATTTTTGGGTGTTAAACTATATAAAAGTCATGAAGTTCGTTAAACTTGCAAAATTTGGTAATTTGGCAGATTTTCGTGTGCTATACTACATAAAAGTCAAGAATTTTGTTAAACTTACAAAACATGGTCTTTGGGAAGATTTTCATGGGATATACTACATAAAAGTCACGAAGTTCGTTAAACTTGTATATATTGCTAATTTGGAAGATTTTATGTGCTATACTACATAAAAGTCACGAATTTCGTTAAACTTGCATACATTGGTATTTTGGAAACTTTTCTTGTGTTTTACTACATAAAAGTCAAGAAGTTTGTTAGACTTGCAAAATTTGGTCCTTTTAGAAGATTTTTGTGTGCTATACTACATAAAAGTCACGAAGTTCGTTAAATTTGTAAAATTTGGTCTTTTGGAAGATTTTCGTGTGCTATACTACATAAAAATCACGAAGTTCGTTAAACTTGTATATTTTGGTAATTTGGATGATATTAGTGTGCTATACTACATAAAAGTGAAGAAGTTTCTAAAACTTAAAAATTTTGGTATTATAGAAGATTTTTCGTGTGCTCTATTTCACAAAAGTCACGAAATTCGTTAAACTTGCAAATTTTAATATTTTGGAATATTTTCGTGTGCTATACTAAATAAAAGTCAATAAGTTTCTTAAACTTCCAAAATTTGGTCTTTTGGAAGATTTTCTTGTGCTATACTACATAAAAGTCATGAAGTTTGTTAAACTTTCAATTTTAATATTTTGGAAGATTTTCGTGTGCTATACTACATAAAAGTCACGACGTTCGTTAAACTTTAAAAATTTGGTACTTTCGAAGATTTTTGTGTGCTATACTGCATAAAAGTCACGAAGTACGTTAAACTTGAATACAATGGTATTTTTGAAGATTTTCGTGTGCTAATACTACATAAAAGTCACGGAATTCGTT